>NC_071999.2:120182153-120482153 GCF_028885655.2 Pongo abelii
TTCCTACTTTATGGAGGAGACAACTGAGGCACAGGGAAGTATGATGAGTTGTTTTGCGCATTTACTGACAGAACCACACATCTACCAAAGCCCAGTCTCTGAGCTTCCAGGCCTGTGCCCTTTTCACCACCCCAACGTGATCCCACAAGAGGTTCTGAGGACCCAGGGGCACCTGGAAGTTTAACCCAGGCCCCAGAGTCTCTGATAGTGCTGAAGTGTGTGTGAGTTGGAGTGTGGGAGGGTAAGGAAGAGGCTAGACCAATCCTCAACACCAGGGAGCTCTCCTGGAGCTGCTGGCCCCAGGTCTCTGCCTCCCCATCCAAACATGGCCATTGTGGGGCAAGTTCCCAGAAAAGCCTCCCAGGCTGGCCCTGCCAGGCAGCACAGGTGCTTTCCTGGTGGCTTTGGCTCTGCTTGTCTTGGGGGTTTCCATTTTTACCTCCTCAGCATGGTCTCCCAGATCAATCTCCACAAACACAGATGCTTTCTGCGAATGGAAACCACAGAGGTGTGGATGGCAGGCTTGGGTGAGCTGGAGAGGAATGTTGATTCCCTGGGAGGAACAGTGGCTCCTGGTTCTTGGGGCAGCCGGGGCAGACCCTGATGATGACCATCAGGCCCCCAGATCCTGGCAATGCTGAACAAGGGCTCTTGGGACGCTGGGCAGAGCTGATGGCAGTATGGACTGTGAGGTATCCATGGCCAGCTCTGGCAGTAGAGATGGAGGAGGGATATGGCTTTCTCATCCCTCCCTACTAACCTCCCATCAGGGCCCTGAGACCCCAGAGGGTCTCCTCCAACCTCACCCTCTGAGAACTGGGGCCTCCAGGAGATGGGGCAATGCCCAGATCTTGGGGAGCCCGGCTGCTCCCACCCCAGCCCTGCTCGACAAGGCAGCACTCCCGCCCCCACAGACTGCCTGTGGGACACACTCCACACCAAGGAGCAGGAGACTCTCCCCGGGATGCGAATGGCTTCAGTGGCTCCGGGTTTTGCTGTCCCAAGGTCTCTAACTGGGCACCTGGGCCAGCTCAGAATGTGTGGCTGATGGGAGCACTTGAGTCAACTCCAAGGGCAGTGTTTGGGGGTGGGTGAAGGACTTCCCAAGAGCCCTGGAATGAAACCAAGGCCTGCCTGGCAAGCAGCGTGTCCAGCTGTGTTACCGTCCCCACCACACAGCTTGGAGCGAGAACAAAAGCCATTTTCCTTCATACGGTGCCATGTGAGAACCCCCACAGCACGACGTGTCCCTGGACAACACATCAAGCCTGGGGCTCTGGGTTTTTTCTGGGCCAAGGTCAAGCTGAGGGCACCTCCTCTCAGGGCCTCATATACCTTTAGTGACTGCACGTTTGGCAAGTGGGGGTCAGGCTGCCCTGGGATTGGGAAAAAAGTCTCAGAGCTTGGCCCCAAGCCTCTCTAGGGTAGCGGGGGCCCAGTCCAGCTTCACAGCCTGGCGCCTGCTGAGCTGACCCCCAGGCCACTGTCCCGGGCAGGTCCGGGCTCCAGCAGAACACCTGCCTGGACAGGCCTCCCTTCTCACTTCTGTTACTAAAGGGAAAAGCTCTTGCCTCTTTTTCCTGAAGGTCATTTAGCTTTATGGACTCTGCCTCCTGTTCCTGTAAGACCAAAGATGTTGAGTGAAGGCCGGGCTCCAAAGCAAGAGGAAAAAGATGGACTGCTCTTCAGCGTGGCCCAACCTTGGCCTCCTGCGAGCCTCCGTCTGCGTGCTCGCCTTCCTGCGCCTCCTGCATGCTGGACTCTGAGTCGCTCTTCTCCCTCTCTGGGTCTCGTTTTCCATTCTCATGACCCAGCTTCCCAAGGGTGCCGAAGCTTTTCTTCTTGTCTTGTGCTAGGTTTTCCTGACTGCGGGAGGAGCAGGGAAAGTGGTTTGGAAGAGGTGTCACGGCAGACAGCTGCAGGCAGCTCCTGGTCTCCTCCGGGGCTGTCTCCCTGGGCTCGAGGCTGGTGCCCCTGGGGTCTGGTGGGCGCCTATGAGGGGCCCTGACCCAGCACAGAGTTCTGGCTCTGAAGGGCCCCCCAGCCTGGCCCTCCTGGCTCCCTCTGCTGGCCCATCTTGGCTGGAAAACTTACCCTGTACTGCCAGGGTCTGGAGTGGGACTACAGCCAACCTGGGCTTATTTCAGAAACCAGGGTCTAACCTTGCTCAAAGAACCAAAATCTGATGAGAAAATGCAGCCACTCTGTGGCAGATCCACAGCTCACTCCATGTGGATACCAAATGGGCCATGCCGGCCAGCAGGCTGGGGGGTCTGTGGCTGGCCCTGCTGTTACTCACACCAACCTGGTGATCCCTCCTGTGGTCTGCTATGGTGTGTGGCCAGGGGCAAGAGGAATGCAACAGGCAGTGAGGATGACACGGGCTCCGCCACCATCTGCAATGGTGTTGACTTGGCCAAGGGTGTTGACTGACTTGGCCAACGTGAGCAGACACTTTCAGCTGTGCCACCCTAAAGGTGTGTGGTCTTCCCAGCTCAGCTGCCCTCACCAAGGCCATCAGCTTCCCTGAGCTCTACAGAGCGGGAGGCTCCAAATGCCTCACACATCCTCTCTAACACATGAACACTTACTCTCACCAACTGATTGCACCTTTGGCCACTTCAGCGGCCGGACGCCTTCCTCGGTCTCCACTCAACGGGAGCCATTTGTAAATAAGAGGGACTTGGCCCGGGCCTTGTCCATGGTGCTGGCAAATTGACTTTGTTAGATCTGAGACAAATTTTTGAGGAATTCAATGACTTTTAAGTCTTCTTTGATGGCAGGAGGGTGAGTGGGTGGGAGAACCAGAGCTGGGTTAGAACGGGACGCAAGGTGCAGGGAGGCAAGAACTCGGCGGTACGAAGTGGGGATGTGCCGTCCAGGGCCCCACACCCCCTCCCTAAAGGGTCAGTCGAGTTGTTTATATCTAAGGTGGGCCCAGCAGTCCACTAGTGAGATGATGCCTCCCTCCCCAGAGGGCCATGGGGTGTCTACTGAGAGGGATGCAGCTGTGACCCTCAGGCCAGGGCCCGAGTCCTGAGGACACCACCCCACTACAGGTGGGCCCTGTTCCCACGTTGAATTCCTCTCAAAATAAGGAGGATTTCCCAGCCCTCCCATCCAGGCCCTGGGTGGGGTCTTCTCAGGACCCAGGGCTCCCTTGGTCCCCTTCTAAGTGTCTACCTTGATGCCCAGGTGCCACCCCCACACCCCACCCTCTCCTGTGTCCGCCTCACTTTTCCCAGCTCCACCTTCACCCAGGCCAGCGCCGGACAGGCCGCTTACCAGCTGGCATCTTCCGCGTTACTGCTTGGGTCTTTCCCTTGATCTTTGGACTCTGGGGAGGAAGGACAGAGCCATCAGCACCATCACACTGCAGCTACCGGAGCTCAGGACCTGCCCTGAGCCGCCCACAGCCACCCATGGCAGAGCTCAACTCTCAGCCATGGGTACGGCTAACCTGAGTTTCTCCCCAACCCATGCCCATGCCCGGACCCTCCTGTATTTGCTATCGGCACTTTCCACAGCCTGGTGCCAGGGCCTTGAGCCTGGCTCAGCCCCAGCAGCTCCGCCCACACTCGGGCTCCACCTTCTCCCTACAGCCGCCTTACAGTAAACGCATGAGGCTCCGGGACCTCTTGAAATTCCTCTTTGTCCTAGCACAGCTGGCTGGAGGTATCTGAGCAGGAGAGTGGGAGAAGCCCACAAGCCCTGCCCATGCCGGCTACCACCCCCAACCCAGGCTTCCTCTCATGGATAGGTGGGACTTGAAACCCCACTTGGCTTGTCCAGGAAAATCCACCAATCCCCAGGGTCTCCAGGCTCCCCGAGAGGCATCGCGGGATGTTTCTAGTAGTCTTTCTTCGGGACCACTTTATGTCTCGTGAGGATCTTTACCTTGATGTGAGAGAGGACAGGGGCCCGGGAACATGAACTCGGGTGAGCCGCGTCTGGTGCTCCCGGCAGGAACCCAAGCCTGGCTGTTGGCCACTGGCTTGCACCGAGCACACACTGCTCCCTGGCACACTTGGCTAAAGGTGTTGACTGACTTGGCCAACGTGAAACACTCTTCTAGTGAAACACTGAGTTCTCTGTTCCCAGGAGCTTGCAAACCAGCACAGCCTTGTGAGGAAGCCACGTGGCAGGGGATTCTCCAAACCCTAGGTACTCAGGAGAGCCCTGGAGTGAGCGGATTCCAGATCCCACAGGGCCTCCAGCCGCGTCAGAGCCAGGAATGGTTGCGGAGACCCTGGCTTCCCGTAGCTACTCCCTCTTCCCACAACACCCCCTTGGCCGGGGATTCAAATACAACAGGGATGATTCCAAAGCTTTAAATCATGCTTGTGATGGAAGAGACCAGACCTCCTCCCAGAGCTCGGCAGAGTCACACAGGCCACTCCAGGCAGGTCACTCAGCTCAGCCCACAGGCCCAAGGGGCAGCTGGGGAATGGGGCTCTTCCAGGGAAATGAGACCAACGGCCGACCACGAGGGGCTGCCCCCAACAGAGAAGCCACGAGTGGGGCCCAGAGGTGGAGCGCAGAGCCTTTGCGGAATCAACAGGTGTCCAGGGTGCATGTGGGCTCAAGGCAGGGCCTCAGTGGGTCTGGAACCCAGTGGATTTTCACTCTGCTCTTGCTGGCCTCTTTGGGCTGCCCTCCGTGAGCACCGGTCTCCTGTGCTCCGCATGGGCCAGGCCCAGACACACCCTCTGCCCCCACTGGTCCCCCCGTGAAGTCGGCCACCCCACGTCTCCCGCATCCCGGAGGCCTCCCGGTGTTGTGGACGTGGCGTCTCACACATCCAGGCACCTGTGGGTGCACGTGGCACTGGGCATGTCATGTTGCGAGGGGCGAGGAGCTGAGTCCCTGCAGAAACCAAGGCCACGTCGGACTCTACCAGCGGTCAGCAAGGCCTGGCCCTTCTCCTCGGGTCACAGGGCTGGAAATGCCTCCTGCTCTTCTCCGGCAGAATCTCAGTTGCCTGGAGGCAGCCACAAAGCTCCCGGGAGGATGTGCTCCTGGGCCGTGGTCTCGGACCCTGAGGGTGCTGGTGCCTGGGGGAGGCTGTGCAGGGTGGACGTCTTTGCCAGACAGGACAGGGAGCCACACAGAAGCCCGGCCTCCCTGTTGCGGCTCCTCCCATCGTGCAGTTTTGGGCAAATCCAGCAGGTGTTGAGGGAAATGTCAGCCACGATGGGGCTCAATCCCTCCCTCCATCAGACCCCAGCCTCTAGGTCCACACTGCAGTGGCACCGGGCGGCATTATTCGAGACCTGCTCCCTGCCCCGACTTAAATTCCCGCTAAGCAGCCTGGGCGTAACTTATTCTTTTGAGAACTTTGCATGTCTTGAGGGAACCCCATGGGGAGGTAGGGTGCAGCCTTCTAACTGCTCACGCCCCCCCAAACAGCACATATTTAGATTTTTAAACTCAGAGAAGAACACACATTTTTACATCATTACCTCTTAAAACTGTCCCCAGGGCTTGAGCAAGCAAACCCCGAGTCCTACTGGGCTGTTTCACTTCCACGGCCCCGTGGACACCTTTGCGAAGGGGAGGCGGAGCTGCCGAGGCCGCGGGAGGGGAGGGGAGGGCCAGCGCACAGCTCTGTGTCAGCCCCTCAGCCCTGTGCTCTGGGCCAGTATTCAAGGTGTGAGGAGGCGACTGTAGCACCATCCCCAGGCCCACACCACCGTCCGTTCGGCACACCTGGAAACATCTCAGAGTGGCGAGTGTGGACTGACACAGCGGCGGCCTACACGTTTCGTGGTTTAGAAGCCATCCATGTCAAACACCAGCTACACAGGTTCCTTGCTGGTGGGCGAGGCCCGAGGCTCCTGGCAGGGACCCTCCTTGCAAACGGGGCGCCTGGCCATGGTCCTCCCTTCAGGCATCGGCTGGCTTCGGAGGCCCACGAGGGTCCCGGGCCTGCCCTCCTCTCACCCCTCCCGCCCTTGGCTGTGCCTGGCTGGAGACCCCACAGCTCCGCCCCAGCAGCGCAAGGCCTTCCTGGCAGCCCCGGGGGGGTTACAGGTGTGGACCTGCAGTGGTCCCCACTTCCACCCTTAGCGTTCTGAGCACAGGGCAGTGGGAGGCAGGAGGCCCGGCCCCGTCCCTGCTGCCTGTGGAAGGAAAATGAATCTTGGGCCCCGAGTCACTGAGCTAAGGGGAGGAGTCAGGCTGGGAATGTGTCAGGCAAACCTGCCTCCCAACCTCTTCCTAAATAAGAGCTGCAGAGATAAACGGCCACAGGCCTCCCTCATCATTCACCCACAAGGAAATTCCCTGTGAGCCTCAAGATCTCTGCCCTAAGCAGTTTTGTGGAGTTTCACGCTGGGAATGCAGATGGACAGCTGACCGTCACAGGTGCAGGACGGGGACAGAGGTCACGGTCCTCCCTCTGCTCACCTGAGACAAGTGTGTCTGACAGCTCCCTCCAGGCTGCTTATGAAAAACTGCAGTCACTGAGCTGGACTAGGATACAAGTGATTCTCCCTCTAGTCCCCTCACGTGTAAATTGTGTGTTCAGTGAAAGGCTGATCGAGACCCAAAAGAATGCAGCCCTGTGTCTCCTCTACCTATAACCTGGAAGCCCCTCCTGCTTCGGGCTGTCCCTTTCCAGACAGAACCAGCGTACCCCTCACAGGTACTGATTGATGCCCCACGTCCCCCTAAAATGTATGACACCAGGCTGTGCCCCACCTTGGACACACGTCGTTGGACCTCCTAGGGCTGTCTCGGCGCGTCCCTAACCTTGGGAACTTTCTAGAACTTTCTAACTGGGCTGGGCTCTGACGCAGGTACTTTGGGTTCAGTGCCTGGTGGGGCAGCCACGCCGTCCACCTGCTCCCCGCAGCCCCACAGCCCCTACCCAGCTCCTTGCGAGGCTTCCTAGGGCGGCTGGGAGGGTCCCTCTTGGGCTGCAGGCCTCCCAGACTCCTGCTTCGCTGAAGTTCAGAGGCCTCGCTGGCTGCCTTGAGGTGCCAAAGGGCCACTCCTGAGGGCAGGGCCCTGGGGCCGGGCTGGTGCCTCCTGTGTGTGGTCCCCGTGTCCTTCTCCATCCTCCAGCCCAGCCTTGGCCTGAGCACAAGACTGTCACCCTCACACCCAGCCGTCCCGCAGGGAGTAGTCAGGAGGTGCTGGGAGTGCCGTTGCCATGGGTCTGCTGTGACATCACTGTAAGGTCAGAGGCCAAAGATCGGCTGGTCCCTGGCAGCACAGTGCAGCTTTCCCGCAGGCTGGGGTTGGGGCGGGTTCAGCGTTTTCACATCTCTGGTCTCTCCACCACGGAGGGCGGGGAACTGGCACCAGGCCCTAACAGGGCCTGCAGATGAGACGCTGGTCTCCCTCTGTGATAGGGTATTTGAGTCTTTCTCTCCCTATCAGGGCAAATGGGACACAGATCAACTCAGGAAGACAAAGGCAGCCCCTATAGGCAGTGGTGGGTGCAAATGCTGCCGGCCCAGCGCCTCTCCTCACCCACATGGCGCCAGGACGAAACCCTGCTGTGGCCGGGGCTCCGGCGAGGCCTTTCCGGGCCGACGGTGTGAACTGCACAGGTCAGCGTGGGTTTGCTGGCATTCCCAGGCAGGCGGCTTAAACAGCGGGAGCTCATTCCCTCCGGTGCTGGGGGCAAGGTGTCTCGCAGCACTGGTTACCCCAGGCCTCTCTCCTTGGTGCGAAGATGACGTATTCTGTGTTCTCACGCGGTCGTCCTGTGTGCTGCGTCCTCATCTCCCCTTCTCATGAGGACGCCGCTCACACTGGGTCAGGGCCACTCGTACGGCCTCGCTTTACCTTGACAATCTCCACAGCTCCATGCCCAAGTGCAGCCACACCCTGAGGTCCTGAGGGTCACGGGGTCACAGCTCCAGCATGAGGATTTGCCGGGACAGAGTTCAGCCTGTACTGAGCCGAACAGAAAACCCCCAGCTCGCCGTCTCCTCCAGCCTCCAGACCACAGTGGGTGGGGAGGCAACATTTTACCTCTTGGGGTTTTTTGGTCGGGCCTGATAATTAAAATCAGCAGATGAGCTGGAGAAAGGCACACGCACTCCAGCACGGTCTGTGTGGCCGGGAATGGCCTTTCCTTCCCGAAAGAGGAGGTAACACCCCACGGGGAAGACGCTCTCCAGAGCCAGAAGAAAACAGCATTCTTATCCTTGTGGATGGCTGTTTCAGCTCAAAATAACCCTTATAACAGTGTGGCTTATTTGGGCGGCCCCTTCTGCCCCTTCACGGGCACATCGCGAGCCTGCGCGCCCCCCCCACCCCCAGGACCCGCTTCCTGTGCCCAAGCCTCCTCAGCCAGGGGGAAGCAGGTGTGACCCCCAGGCTGCAGGCTCCCCTCCTTCTGATCTCTTCTTTTGAAGAGCCCATGGCCTCTCAGCACCCAGGAGGCCTCAGCTCTCTGGGCAAGTGGTGGGTGCAGGGTGGGGGCCTTGGCCTCACACACGCTGTGGCACTGCCTGTCCTCCTGGGACGGTTCCTCAGAGCACCTGTTCTGGACGCTCTGATGTTGGGAGCCCCGCAGATGCTGCCAGGATGGGAGAGGAGGCTGCAGTCTCTCTCCAACAAGTGCTGGGTTGTCTGGAGCAACGAGAGCAAATGGGCGTCACTGGGGTCTCCACAAAGCCACCTGCAGTCTCTTGGTGGGTGTATTAGACAGCTTTCATGCTGTTGATAAAGACGTACCTGAGACTGGGTAATTTATAAAGAAGAAGAGGTTGAATGGATTCAGTTCCACATGGCTGGGGAGGCCCCGCGATCATGGTGGAAGGTGAAAGGCACGTCTTACATGGCAGCAGCGGGAGAGAATGAGAGTCCTGCCCACCACACAGATTCAATCACCTCCCACCACACAGATTCAATCACCTCCCACCACACAGATTCAATCACCTCCCACCACACAGATTCAATCACCTCCCACCACACAGATTCAATCACCTCCCACCACACAGATTCAATCAATCACCTCCCACCACACAGATTCAATCACCTCCCACCACACAGATTCAATCACCTCTCACCACACAGATTCAATCACCTCCCACCACACAGATTCAATCAATCACCTCCCACCACACAGATTCAATCACCTCCCACCACACAGATTCAATCAATCACCTCCCACCACACAGATTCAATCACCTCCCACCACACAGATTCAATCACCTCCCACCACACAGATTCAATCAATCACCTCCCACCACACAGATTCAATCACCTCCCACCACACAGATTCAATCAATCACCTCCCACCACACAGATTCAATCACCTCCCACTGGGTCCCACCCACCACACATGGGAATTATGGGAGCTGCAATTGAAGATGAGGTTTGGGTGGGGACACAGCCAAACCATATCAGTGGGAAACGCAGAGGGGCTTCCGGCCCCCATACACTCCCACCTCCCACTGCCCTGCAGGACCCTCCTGGCTGTTCCAGGAGGGGCTTCCATTCTCCATGTTCCCTGGGGCCTCGTCCTCCTTGCCCTTCTACTTCCTCTTGGAGGGGCTGACCTTGGCCCTCCTGGGCCCTTTCTGGGCTGACCCCAGCACAGCTGTGCCCAGAGTGTGAATGGAGCCCCCCTGGCTCCCGACACTGCCTGAAGCCCTGCTGGGAAGTGTGGCTCCAGGACCGGCTGGCCTCCCGGGGAGGATGCCCCCACCTGCAAGGGTTTGTCCACCACCCACAGCCACTCCCGGACTGGGGCAGACCCCACACCTCAGCACGGACTGAGGAGGCTGGCCAGGCTGAACCAAGCCTCACCCTTCCCTGGGAGAAAGGCCTGGGTTGGTATCCCCAAAGCCACACCTCATTATTCTCATACCAGAGCTGACTCACAATAGAAGTACCAAAAAAGAGGAATTCAAATGGAGCAAGGAAAGGAATAAAGAAATGCGGAAATGTATCATGGAGTCTTCACCCAGAGCCCCCTTTAACCCTCTCCTGCCTGGAGGGGCAGGTCCCTTCTCTTCTCCTAGGGCCTCCAAGTGGCCTCGCCCTCTGTGTTCCTGGAGATGGCAGCACGTAGTGGAGTCCGTCTGCCCAGCACCTCCTGAGTGGACACCATCTCCAGCTGCACCTCATGGCCCTTGGCAGCACTCAGCCCTCAGCCCTCAGCACTGTGTGACCCCACACCTTTCCTGAGGGTATCACGGCGCCGGACTCTCACCCGAGGCACCACAGGTGAATGCCACTGTCAGAGCAGCACTGCCCATCACCAAAGACATCAACTGTCACCAGTGATGTCACCTGTGAGAGCAGCGCTGCCCATCACGAGGCATCAACTGTCACCAGCAATGTCACCTGTGACCTGTCAGAGCAGCACTGCCTGTCACCAGAGATGTCACTTGGCATCAGCAATGTGACCTGTCATCAGGGCAGTGCCACCTGTCAGAGCAGCATCACCCATCACCAGGGACATCACTTGGCATCAGCAATGTCATCCTGCTCCCCAGGTGCCACCCTCCTCCCTGTACCCCCACCCCCAATGCCCACATGTGCAATGCCCAGTGGGTACCACTGGAAAACCAAGCCAGTCCTCAGAAAGAATAAAACATCTGTTTTAATTGGCCAGTAAAATACATTGCAAATCATTAGTATTTTATAAACAGAAACATTAAGTTATAAATCCATGTTAAAAATTGTAGCTCAGTACAGCCCCAACAGCTGTGTGTCCAAAAGTCTATTTTTACAACATTTTCCTCCACTATTTTTGTGACAACAAAGTTCCTATCTGCCATCTAGATCAAGAGCCTGAACTACAGTATTTTCAAACAAGAACCAGGAGAAGTTGGTACAAGGATACGTTGTGCTGTGTATTTAAACGGCGCTTCCCATACACCTGCCATCTGCATCCCGGGAGGACGCCCTTTGGGAAAGGCCTCCTCGGCAGTGTGAGGTCTGGAGGGGTCTGCCTGAACCCCATTTTTAGGATGCTCCCCTCCCCAGTAAAACAGCAGCCCCCGCCCCTGCCCTGCACAGCATCTAGGGGTTCATAACACAGGTGCAATACTGACCATGGGCCCTGGAGGGACGTCTGCATCCCGAAGCTCCTGTACCTCAAACTCAGAGTTTCTTCCCTTCTTTGATTTTCTGGAGGACCTGCAGCTGGCCTTCCTGAGACAGGCTCCATTCCTGTTCCATTTGCCTTCCCGGCAGCCTTCCCTTTAGTGGGTATAGGTTTTGACGTTCTGGGTTACTTTGTATCAAAGAGCTAATTAAAAATGGTCCTTTAAAAACATAAAGAAAAACAGCTTGAAAAATGTACATTTATATTTGAAAAATCTTCAAACTTCCACGGGGGGTGGCAAATGTTAATTCTGATTTTAAACCCCATTCAACAGCAAAACGATGTGGGCTTCAACTGCGGGCTCCGCAGACGCCTGGAGAAGCTGGAGCCCATACCTTTCCCTCCAAGGGACTCTGTGGACAGAACCCGTATCCCCCAAGCACCAAGGACATCCTCAGACTGGGATTTCTGTGTAGTTCTGCACCTCCCAGCCATAAAACTGGCCCCTCAGCCAGGAATCAAATGAACCTCAAAAGTGGAACAGGGAGGCCGTCTCCCATGGCGCCTGGACGGCAGGCACAGTGGGAGAGTGATGCTCTGAACCTCCCAATGTGATGAAGCCGAAAGCCAAGGCGGGGCCAGCAGGCCTCCCAGGCACAGAGCCACAGAGCCCAGCGTCACACACACCGTGCACGCAAGACAGACGTGCACACAAGACTGATGCACACACAGCCGGAAGTGCACGTCACAGTCGACTGGACGGGCCGTGGCTCCCTGAGGCCGGCTGTGGTGTGGCTAGGGCACAGCCCACACTTCCTGATCCTTCAGCTGATCCCCGGATCCCCAAAGACAAGGAGCAAAAAGCACAGAATCAAATGACGACACGTTCCACAAGGCCAGGTGGGCTTTCTGCAGAGGGCGTGGTGGTGGTGGCGGCGGTTCTGGGAGCGGGAAACCCCAGCGCCACTTGTCCGTGGGCCGGGACGGCATGCATCTCACTTTGCTGGCTCTGTGCTCTTCCTTCTCTTCTCCCTCCCAAAGGCTGCGGCTTTGCGTGGGCAGCTCGCTGGCACCACTGGGCACGTCCCGCAGACTTTAAATGGAATGAGTGGAGGTCTCGGACTGCTGCCGGATGTAGTTCTGGAAGCTCTTGTCTCCGATGGGGTGCTCCCTGAAAAGGGGGACAGGGGAGGGAATGAGGCACAGACCCCATCGCCTGGTGCTCACCCGTGGCTGCGGGAGCTTTTCCTGTTCCTAAATGTGACACACTCGCACTGCAAGCCACACAAAAAATAGAGGAGCCAAAGGAACCACAGTGCCCCCGGAAGGACCCACGGTGACTCTGATGTGTGTGCACAGGTGGGTCAGGCATGCAAATACATGTGCATGTGTGCTCTCCCTGCGGCATGTGTGTAGCGCATATACATGTGCAGATGCGGAATATGTAGACTGTATGGCACATGTGCAGAATGTGCACATCTGCACTGCAAAGAGTGTGCTCATGTGTGGGGAGCATGAGCTCTAGGGACACAGATCTGTCCGAGTGCTGGGACACTCAGCAGGCGTGGGCACCTCCTCCCCACATGCACACCTCCCTCATACCATGTGTGTGCACCTCCGTGTGTGTGCCTCCTCCCACGTGTGTGCACCTCCCACGTGTGTGCACCTCCTCCCACGTGTGTGCACCTCCTCCCACGTGTGTGCACCTCCTGCCATGTGTGCACCTCCTCTCACGTGTGTGCACCTGCCATGTGTGTGCATCTCGTACCACGTGTGCCTCATGTGTGCCTTCTACTACAACAAACAGCATCATGCTTCGCGCATTTTCAACCTTCTGGCTTTTGGCCATGAGGTTGATGGACCTGCTGATATCAACGAGGCAACATATTTGGAAGGCAAATGGGGCTGTCTCCCCAGAAGGGTGTCGAGAGGGATCTGATATGATGATGTCAGGGGTGAAGTCACAGCACTCAGGAGGTGTTGCAGGCTCAGTCCCCTGAGCAACTCAGTCCAAGTCCGGGCCACAGGGACCTGTCACTCTCCTGGAGCCTCACCACTGCCCTTCCCAGACCAGACCCACATGGTAGAAGGGAGAAGGGGTTAAGAAGGAAGGGAGGGAGGGAGGGAGAAGGAGAAGGGTGGAGAGGGAGAAAGGGAGGATAGAAGGGAGGGAGGACCAAAGAGAGGAGCGAGCAGGAGGATGGAAGTGAGGAGGAGGTTGTACAGCTCCACAGGGCTCTAGGGCTTACCCGCCCCTGAACAAGCCCGTGTGGTGGCTTCTGCCATGGTGGACCTGGGTACCCACTGGATGGAGAGAGTGACACACACACCTGCTCACTCCAGGCTGAGAGCCAGCCTAGCACTTTACATAGTTTAAGTCAATCTTCCAGCAACGCATGAGGGTCTTACAACCCTCTGTTCCATGGAGTGAAGGACAGTGGAGCTTAGCTAAGCGCCACCTAGCCTGCAGCTGGTGACTAGGTTCAATGTACTCAACCTTGCCGCACCTGCCTCATGAGACAAGAGTGGGTTTCGTCCAGAGCTGGCCCTGCTCCCCAGCACCATGGGTGGCCTGGAGAGATGGCAGAGGGTGTGCCACTCAACCAAGGCAGAACAAGACCTGGGCCTAGAGACTGCCAGAGCACGTGACACCAGCATAGCAGAGAGTCTGGGAGGCAGCAGGCCAGGGAGGCACCCCGGACACTGGCTGGAGGCCTGGAGAGCAAAGGCAGCACCTGCTCCGAAGGAAGGACCAGCAGCGCCGGGCCACGTCCACTGACCACTGCCAGGTGCCAGCCCAGTGCAAGTGGGACTCTCCTCCCCAGGCAGACACCTGTGCACAGGCGGCCCCATTTGGGAGTTCCCTGCAGCCCCACCCCCACTGCAACCTCCCGCCCGCTACGCTGGCCGTCCAGGGCAGGCACGGGAGTGGTACTCACTGGCTTCCATATTTCGTCTTCTTGAACTTGTCCCTCTTATACTGGGCGTGCTCCTGCTCCAAAGCCCCAACCCCAGCGATGACTTGCTTTAGCGTCTTGTAGGTCTCCTGGGGGTCATCAATGACGAACGTCGAATACTCCTCCTGCTCCGGGCCATCGTACACGGATTTGCTCCCACAGGCCTCTGTGGAGGGCGGAGGGGTCAGCGCAGGGAAGGAGCCCAGGGCCCAGTGGCCACCCGCCCCGTCTCCACACAGCTGCATCGCTGTAGGCCCCACCCACGGTACACGTCCTTCCAACGCAAGCTCCTCCAGAAAGGGCTGACCATCACTCGTAAATGCAGACGGAGATAGAAACCACTCCCGCGGGTAGGCGGGTTGCGCCCACACTGAGCCCAGGGAAAGCCCACTGGGAGCTGGACGCTGAGCAACCTCAATCACCTCTGAGGGTTCTGCTGCCCCCAGCTCCCAGCCTTGTCTCCAACCAGCCATTCTCACAGGGGGACGTGCACATCCCTGCACACCCCACCAGCCCGCCCAGCCAGAACCAGGAGGGAAGACACCTGCAGCTGGACGCTGGGCTGGCTCATGGGCCCTGGGGCAGCCCTGAAGAGTCAGCCTAGGGGGTGAGCACGATGGGGCTCAGCACATCTCACACCCAGCTGCCACTGAGCATGTCCAGCCAGGACAGGCCCAGCCCGGGGCTGGCCAAGCACAGGGCGGACACCAGTCTGTGCCACAGTTTCCAAAGACCGCTGCCCCAGACCCCACCTGTGCACCGGGGCCACCTTCCTAATCAGACCACATCACTCCTGCTGAAGGCCATTCTGGGGCCTCGCCCCCAGCGGACAGCCATGGAACCCTTGAGCCAGGGCAGGGCCCTGCGCCACCTTGAGTCCAAACACCCGAACCAGGCACACGTCTCTGCCTCACTGCTCACAGCGCCTGGGCACGCACCCCCGGAGCCAGCACCGATGCCCTGCAGCTGTGCCCATCTGGATGGAATGTTTGTGCCCCCAAATCCATGGGTTGAAATCCTAACTCTCAAGGGATGGCATCAGGAGGTGAGGCCTTTGGGAGGTGACAAGGCGTGAGGGTGGAACCCTTGTGCAGGGGATGGGCATCCCTACAGAAGACACCAAGGAAGCTGGCTTGCCCCTTCCACATGTGAGGACACAATGAGACACTGGCGGGCTGTAGCCCAGAAGAGGGCCTGCAGCGAAACCAGTGCTGCTACGCCCTGATCTCGAGCTTCTCAGCCTTCACTCTGGGAGTGAATTCCTGCTGTCTGTAACCACCCAGCCTATAGTACAATTTTTACGGCAGCCCAAACTCACCAAGAACTTGGTACTGAGAAGTGGCTGCTGCTTTAACAAGTACCTTCAAATGTGGACTGGCTTTGGAACTGGGTGCTGGGTGAAGGCTGAAGGGGTTTGGGGGTGCAGAGTGGAAAAGGCGTGGCTGCCGTGAATGCCCTTGAAGGACAATGCTGGGGGCTTGGGAGAGGAGAGCTGCAGAGAAGTCCTGTCTTAGGGGATATCTAAGTAACCCTGAACAGAAGGTGGCATGAGCATGGGTGGCAAGGCTGTTCTAACAACATCTCAGACAGAAAGGACGGCCATGCTACTGCACCGCGGAGAAAAAGCCATCCTCGTGACAAAGTGGACCTGTGTTCACGCCCTCGTGTTCTGGGAGGGTGGAACTTGCGAGTGATGACATCAGACACGTAACTGAGGAGATTTCTAAGCAAAATGCTGGGGGAGCGGCTTGGTCCCTCCTGACCACTGACAGCAAAATGGGGGAAGAGAGATGATTTGAAGGTGGAATTGTTGAGCAAAAAGGAACCAGAACTCAAAGAGTTGGTTAAGTTAAAAGATTTGAGAATTAAAATTCCACCCTACCCATATCTCAAAAAAATGAGAGAGCATGTTTGGAAGAGATCATTACGCAAGTGGCTGTGTGGCCATCTGATAAGGAGACAGTGTGGGGCTGAGCCTTGGACTTGACCAACCATCTCAGCAACAGCTGGGAGTAGAGAAGGAACCGTGCCAGCAGAGGCACTGCCAGATGAAACCAGGAAACAGAGAAAACAGGATGAAATGAAGGCAGACTGCAGTGTCTTAAGCCCTACAAGCCAGGCCATAGAGCTATTCAGCTGTGAACATGTGCCACTCTTCAAGACGAGGGAAGAAGGACCCTGAAGTGGGCAGGGCCATCAGAGTACCACTCTCACCCAGAAGGAGTCCATGGACCATGTATCAGATGCAAAATTCTCAGCTGGAATATTGATTAAAAAATAAAACTGGCAATAACTAGAAAAAAAATCACAATAAGGAATCCGTCCACCCAGCCATCACTCACCCATCCATCCATCCACCCATGACTCACCCATCTGTCGATCCACCCATCATCACTCACTCCTCGGTCCATCCACCCATCACTCACCCATCTATCCATCCACCCATCACTCACCCATCCGTCCATCCATCCATTACTCATCCATCTGTCCATCCACCCATCACTCATCCCTTGGTCCATCCATCCATCACTCATCCCTTGGTCCATCCACCCATCACTCACCCATCTGTCCACCCACTCATCACTCACCTATCTGTCCATCCACCCATCACTCACCCATCTGTCCACCCACTCATCACTCACCCATCTGTCCATCCACCCATCACTCACCCATCTGTCAATCCAGCCATCACTCATCCGTCAATCCACCCATCACTCACCCATCTGTCAATCCACCCATCACTCGCCCATCTATCCATCCACCCATCACTCATCCATCGGTCCACCCACCCATCACTCACCCATCCGTCCATCCACCCATGACTAACCCATCTGTCAATCCACCCATCACTCACCCTGTCCATCCACCCATTACTCACCCATCTGTCCATCCACCCATCTACCCATCCGTCAATCTACCCATCACTCGCCGATCTAGCCATCCACCCATCACTTACCCATCGGTCCATCCACCCATCACTCACCCATCGGTCCGTCCACCCATCACTCACCCATCCGTCCATCCACCCATCTCTCACCACCTGTCCATCCACCTGTCACTCACCCATCCGTCCATCCACCCATCTCTCACCACCCGTCCATCCACCTGTCACTCACCCATCCGTCCATCCACCATCACTCACCCATCCTTCCATCCACCCATCACTCATCCATCTGTCTATCCACCCATCACTCACCCCTCGGTCCATCCTCTCATCACTCACCCTGTCCATCCATCCATCACTCACCCATCTACCCATCCATCCGTCCATCCACCCATCACTCACCCAACCGTCCATCCACCCATCACTCACCCAACCGTCCATCCACCCATCACTCATCCATTGGTCCATCCACCCATCTACCCACCCACTCAGCTGCCTGCCCGGCCATCTGTCCAGCGCACCCATCCAGGTTCTAGGCACTTCCTCTGTGCCAGGCCCAGGAAGGTCACTGCATATGGAAGCTGAGGAGATGGGAGATGGTTGTGACTTTGGTGACACAGGTGAGTCCAGGTGATGTGGTTTGGATTTGTGTCCCCACCCAAATCTCAGGTCAGACTGTAATCCCTAGTGTTGGAGGAGGGGCCTGGAGGAAGGTGAGGGGATCATGGGGGCAGACTTCCCCATTGCTGTTCTCGTGATAGTGAGTTCTCAGGAGGTCTGGTTGTTTGGATGTGTGTGGCATATCCCCCATCTCTCTCTCTTGCTCCTGCATGTAGGAGGTGCCTCCTTCCTTCCTTCCTCTTTGCCCTCCCACCATGATCGAAAGTTTCCTGAGGCCCCCCCAACCATGCTTCCTGTACAGCCTGCAGAACTGTGAGTCAATCAATCTTCTTTTCTTTATAAATTACCCAGGCTCAGGTAGCCCTTTATAGCAACATGAGAACTAATACACCAGGCTATGGGGATGGGGAGGTTGGGAAGCGCCTGGAGGAAGACACTTCCAAGGTAAACAGGGTCTGCCAGACTGATGCGCAAGGGTGCTCCCAGCAGAGGAAGAGCTGGGGCTGTGGTGCGGGGTGCACAGCCTGGGAAGAGCTGAGCAAAGTTGGACGGTGGTGCATGGAGCAAGCTGATCATGGAGGGCCTGGTCAGCATCTTTCAGAACCTGGGTCTTGTGTGTGATGACCTCACTGTCTCCGAGGCTCCCTGACTCTGGCCTCTGCTGTGTTGGTTCCTGTTATGAGAGGGCTGGGAAGAGGCTGGCTGATGCCAGACCCACTGTCTTGGCCACCCTGTGGCCTTGTGCTATCTGCACAGTATCCAGGGACCTCAGACCCAGGGACAGCACCTGGCACACTTGCTGGGGGAGAAGACGCTGTGGTGGGTGGTGGCCCATGAGTGCGTACATGTGTGGTTGTCTGTGCATGTGTGTGCATGCCTGCACATGTGAGCGTGTTGTGTTCAACTGCACATGTGTGTAGGTATTGTTGCCTTGCCTGTCTGCACACACATGTACCTGTGTGTTCATTTCACGCATGTATTGCTGGGAACGTGTGTGTACATGGCTATGCATACATGTGTACGTGCCTGTGTGTTAGTGTAGGCCTGGAACCCACGTACACCCAGGGCATATGGGGCTGAAGAACAGGTGTGGCCAAGCTCACAGATGGGCAGCTGAGCGGACACTCAGGCAGGACTCATGTGTTTCCAGGCCAAGGCACACTTGACACTTCTGGGTTAAATCAGGGCAATGAAAAGAAAATCTAACAGGCATAACTCCAGGCACATTCCGCTCTATTTCCATTCTGAATGGGACTTAAGGGCCCTGTCATATGATCTCCAAAAGCAGATCTGAGTTCTACCAGGCCCTGGCATAGAAACAAATGCAGCTGCTTTGCCCCCGTGGGCTCTTCTTGTCTCTGCCTCTCCTGAATCACAGACCTCAAACCACTGTCCCCATGTGGTCTAATTGGGCTTACCTGGATTGCTATTTCAATTCTGTAAAGCAATTCAATGTCACAGATAATGATACTGCATATAGATTTGAAACACACAGTGTGCCTGGCACTGTTTCAAATCTATATGCAGTATCATTATCTGTGACATTGAATTGCTTTACAGAATTATATGGCATGTGTGCACCCACATACATGCATGCTCACACACGTGCCCAAAGACATGCATGCATACTCACACGTGTCCTCATGTTTCCACACATGCACAAATTCATGAACGCTCACGTGTCCATTCACACACATGCTCACACATGTACCCACACATTCACACACTTACATGTCGTGCCCACATTCATGCACGCTCACACACGTCCACACATTCACATGCTCATACATGCCTACACACATGCACACATCTCATATGTGTGTCCACACACATGCATGCACACTCACATACGTGTCCCCACACATGCACTTATCCCCCTGGAAAACACAAAGGAATGAAAAAATAGGGTCCTCTAAAGAAATTTGGCAGTACAGAGGTTACAAGTTAAATTCCATCTAAAAATTATCTGTAGAACCTATTATCAAGGTAATTGTCCCCCAAATAGCTGCCTACCCTGCAAAAAGCTTTTCGCATCCATCCGTGCTACAAAGACAACTACATGTAGCCCACACTACACCAGAGGCTCAGACCACAGGTTTTCACCCCGCAGCATGCTCCTGCGGCCGGGGCCTCGCCAGGCATCCCCTCACTGCACGGATCTGTGTGCCAGGTGGACTCACCCTGCATCTTCTCCAGCTTGCTCATGTACAAGTTGAAGAGGGAGTAGATACGCTCCGTCTCACGGTCCCCATCAATGTCCAGCTGGATGTTGGCTGGGAGGCCGCTGTCCAGACACAGCAAGAACAGAAAGGTAAAAACACTTATTTAAACGATGCTTTTAATAATGACATTCATTTTAAAAATGTCACTGAAGAAAGACGACGATTGTGTTGGAAGTGAAACTCGACAGGACCGACTTGCTGTCCGTCTGTACACAGCCAGTGTGTTGGCTGAGCAAGGCTGATGGTGCCCACAGCAGCACACACAGCAGTGTCACCAGGCCGCAGGCCGGAACTAACTGGCAACCTCTGCTTCAGTTACCATCGGCCTATTTGGACACGTGGCAAAAGATCCTTGCTGTTCAGTATTTAAAATGTGCTTCTCATTTGTACTAAACTGACCTTTCCTGAAATCATGCAGTACTGAGTTATGTCTTGTTTAAATCTATTCCTACTCCAGAATCTTATCACTACATAAGAAATTTAGGAAGACTAGGTGCTAAAATCCCCAGTGTAATACTTGTACATTTTTAGTATCACACAGAACTCAATTCCCAAGAACTATGAACACTCCAGACCTCATGTGGTTTATTCCTTCAGTCATTTCAAACACGGAAGGAGGCTGTGTGCTTATTTCCCTGCTCATTCTATGTCCGCTTCTCCTATGTTCACACCAGCACACGTCAGGCTGGAGTGCGGTGGCGCGATCTCAGCTCACTGAAACCTCCGCTTTTCGGGTTTAAGCGATTCTCCTGCCTCAGCCTCCTGAGTAGCTGGGATTATAGGCGCACACCACCACGCCGGCTAATTTTTGTATTTTTAGTAGAGATGGGGTTTCACCATGTTGGCCAGGCTGGTCTCGAACTCCTGAGCTCAGGTGATCCACCCGCCTCGACCTCCCAAAGTGTTGGGATTACAGGCGTGAGCCACTGAGCCCGGCCTCATGTCTTTTTATAAATCTTACTTTGTGTTATTGTGAAAAACCTCCAAAGCCGGGTGTGGTGGCTCACACCTGTAGTCCCTGCACTTTTGGGAGGCCGAGGTGGGTGGATCATCTGAAGTCAGCGGTTCAAGACCATCTTGGCCAATATGGTGAGACCCTGTCTCTACTAAAAATACAAAAATTAGCCAGGTGTGGTGGCACACACCTATAATCCCAGCTACCTGGGAGGCTGAGGCAGGAGAATCGCTTGAACCTGGAAGGTGGAGGTTGCAGTGAGCCGAGATCACACCACTGCACTCAAGCCTGGGTAACAGAGCGAGACTCCGTGTAAAAAAAAAAAAAAGAAAAGAAAAGAAAATCTACATTGTACAGAAGCATGTCTTTGATGGCTTCAGACAAAGCGGGCTCACGGTTAACATTTGCACTCAGGTGCAACCAAAAGGGAAGGCCTGATAGGAACGCAGGGGGCTGTTATTTTTAGCAAAATGCTGCCTTGTGCAGAACGTGTGAAATATGCTCTTTAGTAAATACTTTTTAAAAGGCAGAAATGCTTCTTATTATAGCTAAAACAATTCTTAAATCACAAAATTTCTGAAATGTCTGTAATTTTTTCCATACTGATTAGAAATTGTTACCAACTTATTTTTGTTTGAAGTGTGACAGTTTTTCCCTTTTCTTCCCAACTTCTCTTGCAAAAAAACAAGTGGGTTTCTGCGAATGAACTGATCAGATGTCCTATATTGTATATGCCTTTTGAGCTGAGTAGCTCAATATTTGGATACTTGGTCATTTGTTTTATTATGTAATTGATACAATGGTGTCATTTATTTGTGTTCAACCATATATTTATGCTGTCTGGGGATGGGTGGTTATAGTTCTGTGTGAGAAATAATTTGTCAGTCTTCAACAGCTTGTAAAAACTTTGCAGTGAGAGCTTAAACATCTAAATAAATAATGAAATGCACTTATCATCAAAAAAAAAAAAAAAAAAGAAGAAAGAAGATGAAGTGACCGACATTAAAACACATCCCTGGCCAGTCAGGGAGTTCATGCCGGTAATCCCAACACTCCGGGAGGCCGAGGCAGAAGGATTGCTTGAGCCCAGGAGTTTGAGCAACACCACCCTGGGCAACATGGGGAGACCCTCAGTGAGATCTGGACAACAGTGAGACCCCGTCTCTACAAAAAACCAAAATTTAATGAGCTGGGCGTGTGGCATCGGCCTGTAGTCCCAGCTACTTGGGAGGGTGAAGTGGGAGGACTGCTTGAGCCCAGAAGTTTAAGACCAGTCTGGGCAACGTGGTGAAACCCCGTTTCTACAAAAAACCTTACAACAATTAGCCTGGAATGGTGGAGCACACCCGTAGTCCCAGGTACCTGGGAGGCTGAGGTGGGAGGATGGCTTGAGCCTAGGAGGTCGAGGCTGCAGTGAGCTGAGATTGCACCACTGTACTCCAGCCCGGGTGACAGAACGAGATCCCGTCTCAAAAACATAAAACTAAAAAAGCATCCCCGAGCTGGGAGAACTGAGGCTGGCTGTGGGTGTGCAGGATAGGGGAGGCTCCCGAGCTGTCCGGCCTCAGCGGCTGGAGCCTCTTGGGACCCACAGATCTGCCAAGGCAGTGAGCAAACTCGGCAGACGTGTTCTCGTGGAGAGAAATGGCCTGGAAGGAAGCCTCCTGGGGCTGTGTCTCCTGCATGGTTGGCCGCAGGTGGGGACGGGCCAGGTTTCCTCTCCTCCCCAGGCTGCAATGCTTCCCACTGTCCTGGGATGCGAGGACACAGGAGAGCGCTGGCCTCTCCTGGGGGATTCTGGGGCAGTGGCCACGCGTGCCTGAGCGGCAGCCAGGCCCTCTTCCTGAGCTTCAGCCTCTGTGTCCACGAAGCGGGATCTAAGGTCCCACCTCTGAGGCTGTGAGAGGATTAAACGGTGGCCCAGCATGGAGCATGGCTCATCCCCTGCAGCGCCCTTATGCGACGCCATCACGCGGCCATGACAACAGCGAGGTGCATCTCACCGAGCATAACCAGGGGGACCGCCGGGCACCCAGGCCTCCTCCTAGGACCGGCAGATATGACCCAAGCCTCTGTGGAACTGCCAGGGGCCCGGCGGAGGGGGGGCCCGGCTGACAAGAGGCAGGCTGAGGAGAGCCTGGCTGACAGGGGGCCCGGCTGACAACAGGCCAGCTGACAAGGGGCCCTGGCTGACAGGGGGCCTGGAAGACAATGGGCTGCTGCGTCACGTGGAATCAAGGTGGGTGTCCTGGGCCAGACGAAGCTTTCAGGGAGGGGCTTGCTCCCAGGCTCCTCCTAGAGAAAAAGGATGGCCGCGGCCTGGGGAGTCCCCCTTCACCCTGACCTCCCACTCCCCCGGGGCAGGGCCTCAGGAGGACCCTCAAAGGCCTGTGGCACCCTTGAGTCTGCCCGGAGCCTTCCAGAGGCTGGGCCCCAGATGCTCCCTCGGGTGGGAGGCCCCCTCAGGTGGGAGGCTCCTGGGAGGAGGTGAGGGCAGCCCCGCTTATGTGCAGCTTACAGGCAGGCACGCACTGTCTGCTGGTCCCTCCCTACTCAGCCCCTCGGCCACATTTCCTGCACAGCGCACAAGCCGGGTGCCGAGGCACAGACTTACCCGGTGCAGGGCGAGCAGCCCGGAGCCGAGTCCGAGGGCGCCCTACAGCACAGCCAGTGGCCGCCCAGGTAGGCAGACGGGTGGTAGACGGCGAGGCGCTTCTGGTTGCGCTGGCTCACTTTGGTGAGAACGTCGATCCAGTCCTTAGCCTCCACGCAGTTGTTGGCCTGGATGTACAGCGCACGCTCCGGCTGGATGACCTGGAACATCTGAGGACACAGGTGGGCTCAGGACAGCGCACGTGAGGTCTCGTGGCTGAGCACGTGCAAGAGTCCGCCAGGCACCCGGCCGTCCTCGCTGGAGCCGTAAGAGGGGATGCTGAGGGAGCATAGGCCCAAGGGTCCTGGAGCTCTAAGCCCCAGAAGAGGCCAAAGCCAGGGGGTGCACGGAGCTCTCTGCCACCCTAAAACCTGACAGCTGGGGCCATGGGGAACGGAGGTGAGAACTGGTGCAGCTGGAGACGTGGCCAGGTGGCCAGGAACAGCTTGGCCAAGGCCCTTTATGCGCTGGAGCCTTGGAGGTCTCCATTCAAAAGACAAAAGAGGGGCCCTATGGCCTCCCCACGAGGCCCTCCTGCAGCCGACCACAGGCGTCCCATCCACGCGGCGCTCGTGCTGTGTCAGCCCAGGTGGCCCGGCCTGCTCAGCTCCTCCCCGACCTGACCAGCCCAGGATTCTTCCTCCTCCTCCCAGCTGGGGTTAGGGGGCTGCTTCCTCTTGAAGCGTCTCGGGGCAGCAACAATCTTTGCCATTTATTACTCACTCAACAAACATGACTGAGCACCAGCACTCTCCTAGGTCCCAGAGACAAAGCCTGGCACAGAGTTTCTACTGAACCTGCAACCACCAAGAAAGACTCAACGAGGGCAGGTGTCAGCAGCGGCTGGAAGTGAGCAGTTCTGGTGCTGTGGTCGGGGTTGACTCAAAGTTAGTTAAGCAGGGGGTGGGGGCAAAGGGTGTCAAAGGCAGAAGAAATGGGAGGTACAAAGGTCCTGGGGCAGGTGGGACAGGGGTCCTGTAATTGGAGGGATGGGGGTCCCAGGGCAGGAGGTATGGGGATCCTGTGATTGGAGGAACAGGGGTCCCGGGGCAGGAGTGACAGAGGCCTTAGGATTAGAGGGACGGGGGTCCTGGGGCAGGGGGGACAGATATCCTAGTATTGGAGGTCAGAAGCTCCCAGAAGGAGCCGGCTCTGTTGCACACAGAAGACAGGTTTTCTGAGCAGGAGGCTGACTGGAGGCTGGGAGGGCTCTCATGTGGGACTGCCCTTAAGTCAGGAGTCAGGGGGACAGTGGCCTTCTCTAGGGGATGGGCCTTCTGCACTGATCTGGGGAGGATTTGGGCTCCAGGTTTCTGGTGAACAGCTGAGGTCTTATTTACAGAGGCCAGGAGCCTCCTGCCTTGCACCCGGCGCATGTGTACAGGTCTCGGACTGGACGCCCCCGTGCGTGGCTGTGATCCCCCATGGAGGGCGTCCTGGCCATCATCCCAGGCTCGGCCCTGCCACCAGGAGCAGCCTTCAGAAAGGTCTCCCCAGCTGGTGAGAGCCTGGCCCGGTAGTGGCCTCAGGGGAATCGGGCTCTGAGGAAGTCAGTGGGAATGAACAGCTGGGAACAGGCGGCTGAAACTAGGGAACTATTGGGAATCTACGTGAAGGGCTGGAAGTGCTTCCAGGACATGTCCACACTGCTTCCTTCGAGGAACGGTCTCAGGGCCAGGTCCCGGCCATTCCCCTCAGTCAGCAGGCATTGAGCCTACACCCTCCTCTTCCCACCTCCCCCTCTTCCCAACCCTCCTCTTCCCAGCCCTCCTCTTCCCACACCCTCCTCTTCCCAGCCCTCCTCTTCCCAGCCCTCCTCTTCCCACGCCCTCCTCTTCCCAGCCCTCCTCTTCCCACGCCCTCCTCTTCCCACACCCTCCTCTTCAAATTACTCTACAAACTTCTGCCTTTTGCAGGATCTGTCTGGACTGCCTGTGAATAACATGCTAGTAAAATTCCGCCAACGGTAAGGAACGTGTGTCGACTTTGGCACGAGGCCCAGGGACCGTGCCTTCCCTGCAACTGTTCTATGACCCTCGTGCTGCAGTTGGGGCACAGAAGGCTTGTCCCAGCCAGCATGTGTCAGCGTAGGGGTCAGCCTCAAGATGGCACGCACGGCGGGGTCGCTGGCTGAAGGGGCACCGAGTCACCAGGGAGAACATGGCCAGCGGCCGACTCTGGGAGGCCACCACACAATGGCGACGCCACGGACACCTCTAGGGGATTCCTGCCAAAAATGCATCATCAGAACCTGCCACGTCGGCACATCCGACAAACCCACAGGGAGGGACGTCCAGAAAACCGAAGGCCTGCATGCCTCAAAGATGCCAAGGCCACGACACACAAAGGCCGGGAGTGTCCATTCGGCCAGACCGAGGGGGCAGCAGAATGCAGTGTGGACTGGATCCAGAGGGGAAGAAACCAGAGCCGGAGGAACGGGACCAGACAGCGGCAAACTCGAATGTGGCCGCGCCGGCGACGCGCGATGGCGGCTGCTGTGGTTTTGGGGACTGCGCGGGGGGAAACACACTCAGAAGTGTTGATACGTTTGGAAAAGCACAGGCGGGACTGTGGAGGGAGAAGGAATGAATGTGACTGGGGAACGAGGCCACGCGTGGGTCTGGGTCAAGGGTGTGTGGAAAGTACTTGTTCTACTCGTGCAACTTCTATAAATTCAAAATTATATCAAAATAAAAAAGCTTCCAAAAGGAATTCCAGACGGTCCCAAGCCTGCTTCTGGGATGTCTTTGACAGAGGGCCCCTTGACCTTGGGGACCCTGCGGGAGACGCCACCTGGAGCAGCTCAGGTTCCACCCCACCCCGGTGACCCCAGGCACGGAGAGTGTGGCTGCTTTGATACAAGATTCCGACACAAACTCACCAGCACCTGGTGAACACCTCGAGTAACACGGAGACTCTGAGAAGCCTGGAGTGCAGGGGTTGGGGAAGGGTGAGCCCAGGGCCAGGCACGGGAAGAGAGCAGAGAAAACCTGGCCAGGCCTCAACCCGAAAGAGAGGCTTGGGGGCCCCACACTCACGTTTTTCATTTTGAAAGACTCCTCCTCCAGCTTCTCCACTGCCAGGATGTTCTCGATGGGAATGCTGTAGAGAGGCTGGTCCCCTGCAGCAGAGACGGGCTGTCAGCGGGTACGGCCCCTGCTCTCCCGGCTGGGGTCCCGGTGGGGCTGAGGGGTCTCTACTGGGAGGTCTCTGCCGGGGGGGGCCTCTGCCAGGGGCGGGGTCTCTGCTGGGGTGCCCTGGGCAGGAGGAGGTGCCCCATGTTCATCTCCTTGGGCGTGATGGCTCAATCACTGACAGGCTGCAGGTGCGGGGGCTGAGGAAGCCTGGGACCCACCCGGACCTGCCACGCACCCAGGCTGGGCCCAATCCTCGCATCCTCACAGCTGCCGTGGTCTCAGGCTCTGTCCCCAGAACACACTCCCGTTCTGGGGCATGAACATGGGAGAAGCTGCTCAGTATTTCCTAATCTAGATCTGAGCCAGCAGATCTGACAGCGAGCGGCAGGAGGCGGTGGGAAGCCCCATCTACCTTGGGGGAGTGGCACCCTGGCCGTGACGAGGCGACCAGAGGAGGAAGGGACGTGGACGGAAAAGCACCTTACTGATGCGGTCAGCTCTGCGTTTACTGGTTCTCTGGGGAAGCAGATTTCCCTCACCTTCCAGCAGCAGGTCTGAAAGACCCCTTCAGGGATCTTTGAAGGGAGAGCCGGAAGCAGAGGGCTCTGGGTCACCACGGCCCCGGGCTGTGCCCGCAGCACTGAATCCTTCCTCCCCTCAGCTCTCCCCCTGAAAAGCAGACTCAGTCCCAGGGCCCCGCGCACTCCGGCAGGAGCCAGGGAAAGCGGCCTTGCTCCTTACCTTTGCTTTTGTGGTAGGTAAATTCATGGTTGGTCAAGCGAAACCATCTCTTCTTAAAATTCTTCATCCCAAAGCGCTTCCGTCCCTGGGCCCTCTTGATCATGAACCTGTGTGAAGAGCACACAGGGCTGGGGTCCGGGCCTCAGCCGCCTCCCTGCACAGGCGCAAAACCACACCCCCCACTTTCTGCGTTCTGAGACCTGAGGCAGGCGGTGGATTTTCAATATCTTATCATTTTACTCTGAGTGATGAGATTAAAATTGGAAGGCAATGCCTCTCCTTTGAAAAGTTGAGCGCTGACTGCTTTGAGTCACCAGTTGGTGATGGCACCAGGTTTTAGGAGATCTCCAACCCTCCCGCCTCCCACACTGAACTTTCAACAGTGGTGCTGCCACCGGAAATGCCAATGCGATGCTCCCACGGAGGACCTGCAGCTGCGGGCTCGGGGTCAGGGCAGGCAGCAGACGCCCACACAACACGGAGGACCTGTGGCCGTGGGCTCGGGGTGGGGCAGGCAGCAGACACCCACAAAACTCACACCTGTGTTGTGCGGGAGTCATGCCCCAGCGCTTCTGCCAGACCAAACCTGCCCCCCTCAGGGCCAGCCCTGCTGTGGTAGAAGGCGCCACCAGGCCACGTCCTCAGGAAACGTGGGGAGCAGGAGACAGGACGGCCACCGAGGATGCAAGGCCTCAGCGAGGAGGACCTCAAGTCTTGCCCTGGGCAGGGTCCTCAAACGCCCTCCTGGCAGCCCAGGGCCCTCTGAGGCTCGGCCTTCATCGCCGGGCAGGGGTCCCTGACCAGAACCGGCAGCCGAGCTGGAGGAGAAGAAAGTGGCCGGACAGAGTGACTGAAGGGCAGAGGTGGAAGCTGAGGATGAGAAGCCAAGCTGGAGAGACAGAGTGGGGAGGTAGGCGGGGGAGACGCACCTCGACAAGCACACTCAGAAATCGGAATGAGGGGCTTTGAGCAGCAACACAGCCACATGTGGCCAGAGAGCTGTGGATGCACACTGGAGGGTGTGAAGCCGCTGGGAGCTGTTCAAGAGAGAAAAAGGCGGAGCCACTGGGAGCCGCCAGGACAGTGCAGTTCACAACCAGTGGATGCAGAACGCCGTTCATTCCAGGGATTCACAGGCAGGAAGTCAGCCCGGGAGGCTGTTGAGGACCAGCAGGACCCAGCGGGATGCGCAGGGCGGGGCCCACACAGACGGGGGTTGTGGGGGCACTGGGAGCTCCACGAGGTGCCGGCCTCCTTGAGGGCAACAGGGTGCCTCTGAGAAGACTCTGGACCATGCAGCAGTTAGATTTGAGCAGCAGTCTTGTTGTAAATGTTTTCGGCTTTAGGATTTTTTAAAGAACCCCAACTTTCTGAGGGCCTTCAGTGGATGAGGCTGCATGTGAATTTCATGTGCAGGTTTCCAGGTCGAGGCAGCGCTGAGTGGAGAGAAGCCAGCTGCTCCTCACTACACAGCTCTGGCCTGGGCGCCTGGCTCTCCAGGAGTCGGTTTTCTAACCGGGACCATCGCGCGTGTGGGACAGGGAGGCAGGAGCCACGGCTAAGCTGGGAGCCTCAGGCTGAAAGCAGCTCGGCCCCGCGCAGCCACGGCCAACTCAACTAAGCAAACACTTGCTGCACTGCAGAGGCCCTGTCCCCGGTCCTGTGTCCCAGTGGGTGAGGACACACACAGTCCCGAGAGATGGCAGAGGCATGGGAGCTTCTCAGCACAGAGTGAGCCCTCAGGAAACACAGTCATCACCACCCCCACACATGGATGAACATGGCAAGACACACTTGGCACCAAGGGCTGAGACAGCAGAACCAAGGCCCCAGGACGGCCCACGCTTGCACAACTGAGGGTGGCCCTGGGTTTGGGGATGTGACAGAGCTGATGTGCCGGAGGAGAGGCTGATCCAGGGGCTGGAAATTCGAGGGCCTGATGGACCAAAACCTTGGTGTGAGTCGCAGGTGGTGCAGCTGCTGGAAGGAGCTGGTGGAGCCTCAGCTGCATCCAGGGCACCTGGGAGGCGCCTGTCCTTGAACCTGTATCTACAGCAGCTTCTCGGCGTCAGGCACACAAGCCCTGAGTGTCCTGTGTTGCTTTAGGGATTACAGGATGAATATCTGTTGCTTTGAAAGCTGTGAATTTATGAAATGTAGAAAGTAAAAAGTTTCCTCCTCAAAGTTTCACTTCTTGTTGAAGAATAAATCATAAGTGTTAGAAATAATAGTTTCTTTTAAAGACTAACTTCCTTCAAGCCTCCTTGCTTTGTGCTAATAACTCTGTTAAGCTCTATCCTGTGTAGCTGTTGGACGTGCCCACAGGCTCGTAATACATTGTGTCCTTGTACCTTAACCAAGGTATTTGTGTTAGACGTACTCATAGGCATGTCCCAGCTCACAGCCTATGCCCCTTCCTTATTTAAACATATTATTATTTTTCTACCTATTTAAAAAAGTTTTAAATTATTAGCTAATCAGGTCTTAATTTAGATTGTGAGGTCTGGCTCCAGCCAATGGGGACAGGACACAGCAATAGGAACCTCATGCGTAAGGAATAAATATTCTGGCGTCTCTTTATTCTGTGTGTGCCCTCGCCATTATTCTTTCCGCGAGGGACACCTTTTCTGCAGAAAGTAAAAATTGCCTCGAAAAGAACTTTTTGTCTAAATGCTAATTTTTCCTTATGGCACCGAAGAACAAACATTTTACATTTCTAACATGAAATGTGTGTATTCCAAATGTTATTGGTTAATATATGATTAAGTTAAATGAAGGTGATTTTAAGAAAAATAGCAACGTAAGTAATGCCACTGGGGTATGGTCCACCAGCGACCCAGAGATGGTCCAGGTTTGAGCAGATGGCTCTAACAGAGTATCCACAAAAATAGACAAATGGGACTTAATTAAACTAAACAGCTTCTGCACAGCAAAATAAATAACCAACAGAGCAAACAGATGACCTGCAGAATGGGAGGGTATTTGCAAACTACGGATCCAACAGGGGACTAACAGCCACAATTTAGAAGGAACTCAAACATCTTAACAAAAAAAATAAAAATTAAAAAAAATATTTAAAAGTGGCCAAAGGACAGGGGAATAGACATTTTTCAGAAGAAGACAAATGGCCAACAAGCATACGATATAAAGCCCAGCGTGGCTCCTCACCCGAGGAATGAGGACCAGAGATGCCTGCGACCCCAGCTCATGCCAGGCAGAACGGAGCTGCCTGCAACCCCACCTCATGCCAGGCAGAACGGAGCCGCCTGCGACCCCACCTCATGCCAGGTAGAACGGAGCTGCCTGCAGCCCCAGCTCATGCCAGGTAGAACGGAGCTGCCTGCAGCCCCAGCTCATGCCAGGCAGAATGGAGCCGCCTGACCCCAGCTCACGCCGGGCAGAATGCCTGTGATCAAATAAAACACGGAAGAATGACAGACGCTGTCAGAGCTGGGGAGGATGCGAGCGCTTGCATGCTGTGGGGAATGGAAATTAGCACTTAAGGAAACCCACGGAGATTTCTCAAGGAGCTAAAGGCAGAGCTGCCATTCGATCCAGCAATCCCACACCGGGCCCCACCCAAAGGAAGAGCAATTACCAAAAAGACACCTGCACGTTTACGTTTACCACTGAACCACTCACAACAGCAAAGACACGGAATCCACGTGTCCACCAACAGATGACTGGATAAAGAAAACGTGGCATAAATACACCACGACATGCTACTCCACCGTCAAGAAGAAGGAAATCTTATGTTTTCCAGCAATGTGAACGGAGCTAGAGGTTGTTATCTTAAGGGAGATTACTCAGAGACAAAAAGCCAAACGCCCTGTGTTCTCACTGGTCCGTAGGAGCTAAACATGGCGGGGTGGGGCGGGGCGCTCTGGGACATGTATTTGGAATCACAGACTGAGGCCTCTGAGGGGTGGAGGTGGGAGCGGGAGAGGAATGAGAAATTACTCAGTGGGCACAAAGTGCCCGTTCAGGTGATGGTTTCACGAGAAGCCCCATCCAATACGACTGCACTTGTGCCCGACATGTTGGCAAACACATAAAAAATACAGGAACATGAGCCACACCAGGCAGAACAAAGCCCTGAGCGGGAGCGGGAGCCAGGCCACAGGACAGGGTTGGTGGAAACGGGCAGATGTGTCAGTTATGTAAGGAAGGGTGATGGGCTCTGACGCTCCAGGGGCCTCTGGGTGGAGGTCGAGGGAGGACGGGCCTGTGTCAGAAACACGGGGTGGCTGTGGGACACAGACGTCCTCCTCCAAGGTCACCAAGAAGGCGGCGGAGGGGTCCCAGGCTGAAGGCGCAGGGGCCAGTCTCCCAGGGCCGTCCCCTCTGACTCTGGTTCCCTGACCAAAGAGCCCTCGGGAGCCTGGAGGGAAGGCCGGCCCCAAGTGCAGGTGTGGACGAGGCGGCCAGTGGTACAGAAATCACAAGGCTGCTGGCCAGCAAGGGAGGAGGCTGCCCCCGACTACGGAACCTTCCGGAATGTGCTGGGTGCTCCGGGGACTGGGGGCCTCCATCCTTTTCTCCCCTCCTGCCCCGCCGGACGCCACCTTACCCTCCTTACCCTTCTTTAAGCAGGATGGGCTGCTCGACACTCTTCGGGTCTCTTCTCCCCGAGGACGAAATCAGATCCAAGAACTAAAGCGGGAAGAAATCAGGTCACCGGGAGGAAGCCACACATCTGACATGCACGGCTCTCCGTATAACAACAGCGTCGGCGGCTACTGCCTCTTTTCTAATACTAGTGGAGACAGAATTTGGGGAAGTGAGTCCTTCCCTGAGGGCCGTGGGGCCTCTGCTCCCCGCTGTGCCATCCTACCCCCGGCTCTGCCATGGAGATCTCAGGTGAGAGGCCGGGCTCAGGCAACACCTGGGGATCAACCTGCATCTCCAGAGGCCACCCAGGGGTGACTCTAAGCGGGGAATCTGGGTCCTGGCAGTGAGGAGGCTCAGGTGTCCCTGACTGTGGGGAAGAGCAGAGCCCTGGGGCCTGGACATTCCTCCCCATGCACCGCGTCCCTGACTGTGGGGAGAAGGAGAGCTGTGAGGTCTGGATGCTCCCCCTGCGCACCGCGTCCCTGACTGTGGGGAGGAGCAGAGCCCTTCGGTCTGGACGTTCCCCACATGCAGCGTTCCTGACACTGAGTCTGCGGCCCCAGGGCTCCACGACTGCAGCCTGGAGTGAGTCCGGCCACCACACACAGAGGTGGGACGCGCCCTCGTCCGGGGGGCTCAGACACAGAACGAGATGGGCGAGGGCCCCTTTTTGGCCCCAAAGGCAGTCACGCCAAAGAGTTTACCGACTGCGGGAGAAGGAGGTGTCCCAGGACTCGGGACAGGGCTGTCTGGGCAGTGCTGTGAATGCACCGAACGCCCTTATTGTTTAAAATCGCGAATGGCCAAGTCTGTGTCATGTGGGTTCTATCTCAATTTTAAAAGAGCAACTCTGTCTCCTGGGCACAGCACGGGCTGTCGCATGGTGAGTCGATACTTACGTTTTTCACCGCATCAGCATATTTCTGCTCATTGAAGAATTCATAAAATGTAGCCATGTAGGACTCCTTAAAACTCGCCTAAAAGGAAATGCAGATCACTTGAGAACAGCCCGAAGCACCTCGGCTCACGGCCCAAATCTGAAAAAGCTAGAGGCAGGAACTGTTCAAGCCTAAATGACGATAAACAGGTGAAGAACCCGGTGTTACCGGGCAAGTGAGAGCCCGCAGGGCTGCCCGGAGGACGAAATCACATAAATCGCCCAGGCGCCAACGAAGACCATCAGACCCGCCAGTGTCCGTGAGGTCTCCAAGCACGCTTTGGCATCAGTGACTCCGTCCCGGCCCCAGGCCGTCCCTCGCACCCGGGTACCAGGCTCACGAAGAGGTACGCTGGGGCCCAGGTGTGGCTGCCCGGGAACCTGCAGTCACGGGCCAGGGTCCCAGAGCCCCCACGCCCATCTCTCGCCCGTGGGGCATAAGGGCTGCTCTGAGGCGGGAAGAGGGGGCAGGGATCTCCATCACGTGGGGAAGTGGAGGCACCCAGGGATTCGGGGGGCCTTTGCAGCCACCACTCCTGAGGCTCGACCCCAAGTTCCTGCTGTTTCAACACTGAGGTCACTGCACAGTTCCCTGGCTGTGAAATGAGGTGGGTTTGGTGCAGACCTCGGAGGAGGCACAGGTGCCTGTTATGGAATTTCCAGCCCACAGCGCAGGGCCTGGCTGGTGGGGAAGAGCAGTCAGCGCACCTCGGCCTGCCTGCGGGTGCAGCACATCTTTTACTCACTCGGACTCAGAGAAACCCAACGTTTGCCCCAAGCGGGCTGCTCCTCCAGTGGGGGCCTCTGCTCCCCAAAGCCCTCATTTCTACCTGGGCCCCACCAAGAACAGGGAACCAGGAGGCCGGGGCATCTGTGCACCATGGCCCAGCCCTCTCCAGACGGAGCCCCGAGGGGGCCCGAAGGCATCGACCTGCCCTGGCCGGGCCCCTGCAGACACAGCCTTGGGCCTCACCACGAGCACTGCCCCCGGGACCCCTCAAATGTCAGCTCTGACCCCCTCAAACACACAAGGTGCTCTTAGGGGAAACGGGGCAGACGCTTGAGGGACTCCCGACCTGGCGGCACCACATCCAGTCTGAAGGGAGGAGGATGGAGGACGGAGGGTCATATCCACAGGGAGAGAGGGGCCCTGGGAGGAGGGGGCTGCATGGGGAGGGAAGTGGGGAGGAGGGGAAGGTGTGGGGAGGAGGCGCAGCGTGGGGAGGAGGGGGCTGTGTAGGGAGGAGGGGGCTGTGTGGGGAGGAGGGAAAGGTGTGGGGAGGAGGAGAAGGTGTGGGGAGGAGGGGAAGGTGTGGGGAGGAGGGGAAGGTGTGGGGAGGAGGGGAAGGTGTGGGGAGGAGGGGAAGGTGTGGGGAGGAGGGGGCTGCGTGGGGAGGAGGGGGCTCCGTGGGGAGGAGGGGAAGGTGTGGGGAGGAGGGGAAGGCGTGGGGAGGAGGCGCAGCGTGGGGAGGAGGGGGCTGTGTAGGGAGGAGGGGGCTGTATGGGGAGGAGGGAAAGGTGTGGGGAGGAGGGGAAGGTGTGGGGAGGAGGAGAAGGTGTGGGGAGGAAGAGAAGGTGTGGGGAGGAGGGGAAGGTGTGGGGAGGAGGGGAAGGTGTGGGGAGGAGGGGGCTGCGTGGGGAGGAGGGGAAGGCGTGGGGAGGAGGGGAAGGCGTGGGGAGGAGGGGGCTGCGTGGGGAGGAGGGGAAGGTGTGGGGAGGAGGGGAAGGCGTGGGGAGGAGGGGAAGGCGTGGGGAGGAGGGGAAGGTGTGGGGAGGAGGGGGCTGCGTGGGGAGGAGGGGAAGGTGTGGGGAGGAGGGGAAGGTGTGGGGAGGAGGGGGCTGTGTGGGGAGGAGGGGAAGGTGTGGGGAGGAGGAGAAGGTGTGGGGAGGAGGGGGCTGCGTGGGGAGGAGGGGAAGGTGTGGGGAGGAGGGGGCTGCGTGGGGAGGAGGGGAAGGTGTGGGGAGGAGGGGAAGGTGTGGGGAGGAGGGGGCTGTGTGGGGAGGAGGGGAAGGTGTGGGGAGGAGGGGAAGGTGTAGGGAGGAGGGGGCTGCGTGGGGAGGAGGGGAAGGTGTGGGGAGGAGGGGAAGGTGTGGGGAGGAGGGGGCTGCGTGGGGAGGAGGGGAAGGCGTGGGGAGGAGGGGAAGGCGTGGGGAGGAGGGGAAGGCGTGGGGAGGAGGGGAAGGCGTGGGGAGGAGCCTCCAGCACCGCAATGCCCAGGAGGCCCCAGGTTAGGCCACCTGCCCGGCCGGTTTGGCCACTTCCCACACCTGACAGGTCAGATGCTGCTCCTGCCACGGGGCCAGCGATGAGCCACAGGTTCCCGAAAAAGGCAAGGGGTTCACTTTAGGAGGGGAGAGGTGGGCGGGACGGGGACGCTCAGGTCCTGGGCTTCGGGAGGGGATGTGGTGCCGGCTTTGATTCTTGATCTTTATCTTACAACTCTGTCACATGTGGGAGGCTTTTCACGTGTATTTTCTGAAGAGAGAAAAGAATCAGTTGTCCCTAAAAAGAGAAAATGAAGAAGAGGGACTCACAGATTTGGACTTGGAGAGGCTGCCGAGGGTCTGAACGGTCTTGGAGATCAACGTCAGCGTCCTGGACGTCTGGGGGTCCTGGGGAGGCAGGAGCGAGAAAGGTCTACGTCAGCTTCACAGAAATGCTGCGACTGTCCCACATCGAGGGGACGAAATGCAGGAGTCACCTCAGAGCTGCTGTGGCTTGTGCATGAGCTACGGAGAAACAGGGGTAGCAACGCAGATGGGACTGGAGGGGGTGGGCGTCCCACAGTCTCAGGAGCTGCTGAGACCGTCCCGCAGGCAACATCCAACGGCACCGCGGGGACCCACCCTCTTGGCCCAGTGTGCAGGGTGCATCTCAAAGTCGAAAGCATCAGGTTGGGTCATGGCTCTGGGGTGCTGAGTCTCCTGGCCCTGCCTGGGGCTCATCTCAGCCTTCACAGGGTTTGAAGGTTCAACTCAGAAGTGCTGGGGGCCGGGCGTGGTGGCTCACACCTGTAATCCCAGCACTTCGGGAGGCCGAGGCAGGTAGATCACTTGAGGTCAGGAGTTCGAGACCAGCCTGGCCAACATGGTAAAACCCCATCTTTAATAAAAATACAAAATTAGCTGGGCATGGTGGCGCACATCTGTAATCCAAGCTACCAGGGTGGCTGAGGCACGAGAATTGCTTGAACCCAGGAGGCAGAGGTTGCAGTGAGCCGAGATGGTACCACTGCACTCCAGCCTGGTGACAGAGCAAGACTCCGTCTCAACAACAAAAAAAAGAAGTGCTGGGGAACGGGCCATCCCTCACATCCCCTCGCCCTGGCCATCTCCTTCCAGCTCTGCCACTGGCACGTGCAACACGGTCACCCCAGATCCCTGTACCCTGAGAGCCGCGGCCCCAGCAACCACATTGGGGCCTGGAGAAAATCAGTGCTGAATAGGAGTCTGTTGACTCAATACACGGATGATACACCGATTGATACTCCCTATGTGATGGGCAGGGGAGGAGAGCAGGGCGGTGACCAGCAGCTAAAACCCTGGCCAAACCATCCACTGCTTTTGTGACATTGTCTCGACTCCCCCAGAACGTACACAGCTTAAATAGGTCGGTGAACCACCTGCAACGAGGACGTTCCAGGACCCAGAGCAACCACCAGCACTCCCCACGCACCGTCCACACACTCCCCACACATTCCACACGCACTCCCCATTCCACACACCTTCCACACTCCCCACGCACTCCACTCCCCACACACCATCCACACACTCCACACACACTCCACACGCACTCCCCATTCCACACACCTTCCACACTCCCCACGCACTCCACTCCCCACACACCATCCACACTCCACACGCACTCCCCATTCCACACACCTTCCACACTCCCCACGCACTCCACTCCCCACACACCATCCACACACTCCACACGCACTCCCCATTCCACACACCTTCCACACTCCCCACGCACCGTCCACACACTCCACACACACTCCACACGCACTCCCCATTCCACACACCTTCCACACTCCCCACGCACCGTCCACACGCTCCACACACACTCCACACGCACTCCCCATTCCACACACCTTCCACACTCCCCACGCACCGTCCACACGCTCCACACACACTCCACACGCACTCCCCATTCCATACACCTTCCACACTCCCCACACACCATCCACACACTCCACACACATTCCACACGCACTCCCCATTCCACACACCTTCCACACTCCCCATGCACCATCCACACACTCCACACACACTCCACACGCACTCCCCATTCCACACACCTTCCACACTCCCCACACACCATCCACACACTCCACACACATTCCACATGCACTCCCCATTCCACACACCTTCCACACTCCCCACGCACCGTCTACACACTCCACACACACTCCACATGCACTCCACACTCCCCACGCACCATCCACGCACTCCACACACACTCCACACGCACTCCACACTCCCTACGCGCCATCCACATACTCCGCACGCACTCCACACACTCCCCATTCCACACAACCTCCATACTCCCCACGCACCATCCACACACTCCCCACTCACTCCTCATTCCACACACACTCCCCATGCATTCCACACTCCACACGGTTGGCCCCCTACAGCCACGCAGATGCCCCGACCCAGGCCGGTGTCCCAGGACAGCTCAGAAAACCTCGGTCCCTCAGCCGGTCACTCACTGTGTGGTGCGGCGTGAGCTGGAAGAGGTTGGGGGAGAGAATGGCGGGCGCAAAGAACCTCAGGAAGATGAAGCTGCTCACTGCAGTGTACCTGACGTCCGGGTCATCTGTGGGAGACAGAGGTGGGGTGACCTTTTCCTTCGGGCACAGTGGCCTCGTGGGGACACCATGCCCCGGCCCCGAGGGTCCACAGGGAAGTCCAGCCACAGTCCTGGATCTATCTCCACCTGTGTCTGTCTCTCTCCCTCTCTCTGTCTCCCTCTCTTTCTCCATCTCTCTGTCTCTCCCCTTGTCTCTCTCCTTCTCTCTCTCTCATCTCTCTCCCTCTGTCTCTCTCCATCTGTCTCTCTCTCTCTCCATCTCTCTGTCTCTCTCCCTCTCTTTGTCCCTCTCCCTGTCTCTGTCTCTCTCTCCCTCTCTCTCTCTCCATCTGTCTCTGGCTCTCTCTCCCCCGCCCCTTTGTCCCTCTCCCTGTCTCTCTCTCTATCTCTGTCTCTCTCTCTCTCCGTCTGTCTCTGGCTCTCTCTCTCCATCTCTCTGTCTCTCTCCCTATCTCCATTTCTCTCTCTCTCCCTTTCTCTCCATCTGTCTCTCTCTCCATCTCTCTTTCTCCCTCTTTGTCTCTCTCCCTATCTCTGTGTCTCTCTCCCTCTCTTTCTCTCTCTCCATCTCTGTCTCTCTCCGTCTCTCTCTCTCTCTGTCTCTCTCCATCTCTCCCTGTCTCTGTCTCTCTCTCCCTGTTTCTCTCTGTCTCTCTCCATCTCTCTCTGTCTCTCTCCATCTCTCATCACCACCACACAGCGCAGCCCCTTTGGTGCCTGCCACAGACTCATTCCACGGTGGTCTGTGCTCATCTGGGTGAGAAGATGTGTTTTATCTCCTCACTTCCACCTTGTTCAAAGTGGGTCTGGGGCTGGGTTGTGCTTGGGAACTGCCTCCCCCAGAACCCTGGGCCCCTCGGCCGGCGCTGTCTGACTGATGTCCTGGGAAACAGGGGTGGGGACAGTGTTTGTCTCCTGGGGACGCAGAAGCGCGATGGCTCTGCAGGGCCATGGCCACCCTGGGGTGTCTGCAGCTGTCCCAAGGCCGCAGGACACGCAAGGAAGAGAGGAGCCGGTGGCAAGGCCCTCACTGAGCCTCTCAGCGCCCCATAGCCTGAGTCCCGGCGGGGTCTTGAGCATCGCAGGAGATGGGCAGGTGCAGGCACCCAGCTCCTCCGTGAGGGTCGGCAAGGTTGAGAAGTGGGGTTTGGGTGCTGGATGCCCAGGTCCCTGGGGATCTCCGGCTTGGGGGTTTGAAGAAAGGGCAGCTCCCCCAGGGGTCCTGTCTCTTCAAAGACACGGGCAGGCAGAGCTGCCAACACCACTCTGGGCCCTGCCAGGGTCAGCCACAAAAAGAAACCACTGGGAAAACCCGGGGGGCCACATCAGGAAAATTCACATCCCACCTCGACAAAGCCTGGCCGCCCTTCCCGGCGCCCCCAGAGACCACTGTGGTCGTGAACTCCAGGGCTGGGCCCCTCCAGAGACCACTGCGGTGGTGAACTCCAGGGCTGGGCTCCTCCAGAGACCACTGCGGTCGTGAACTCCAGGGCTGGGGACCCCCAGAGACCACTGCGGTCGTGAACTCCAGGGCTGGGGTCCCCCAGAGACCACTGAGGTCGTGAACTCCAGGGCTGGGGTCCCCCAGAGACCACTGAGGTCGTGAACTCCAGGGCTGGGGACCCCCAGAGACCACTGCGGTGGTGAACTCCAGGGCTGGGGTCCCCCGGAGACCACTGCGGTGGTGAACTAGGGAACACTGGCCCGGCACAAACCCCAGAAAAATCCAGCATCGGAACTGGGGTTCACGACCCCGCAGTTCTAGTCCAGCGAGGGCTGCGGGGGGTTCTGCCTGCATGGGGCTATGGTTGTTTCTCAGCAACATAAGGATGTCCGGGGCACTCACCCTGGAAGCGCTTGGCCGCTGCCTCCCGGAGCGAGAAGAAGATGTCACACATGACGGTTGGGCAGCTCACCCCAGACTCGGTGATGGCGCGGAAGACGCGGTCCACGTACTGCCGTAGGTTCTCCTGCAACGGGACACGGCACTGGGACCCACTCCCGAGGCTGTCCGCAGGTGCGTGTAGCACCAGGGCACGCCCAGGGAGGGGCACGTGGGGAGGGGCTGAGGGTGGGCGCAGGGCAGCTGCGGCAGCGAGACACGTGTGAACAGCCACTCCCTGGAAATCTGTGCTGGGAGCTGTGGCGAATCACGTGTGAAAATCACTACACGGGCACCACGTCGGCTCCCTGACTCGGCCCCGACCTCGTTTACTGAGTGGGGAATGGACACTCACTAGAATGTGCCTGCCCAAGGCAAGAACTCTGTCTTGTCATTTACATACAGAGATGACCAAACAGCACGCTCTGCAAGAAGTATCATGTGAAGTGACTAAAATGTTGGAGCAAGTTCAACATCAGGGAGTTTTGCTGTTTTAAAACGCAGGACACTGCTCTGGGGACAGCCTGGGGAGGTGGGGAGGTGGGGAGGCCATCCTGTCCTAGGAAAAGGGAGGGGCAGGAGCTATCGCCCAAGGGAAGGCAGAGCCGGGGCGAAGGCAGAGCTGGTCAGGATCCTCCATGGGAGGCAGAGCCGGGTGTGCAGGGCAGACCCTCCAGGGGAGGCAGAGCTGGGGCATGCAGACCAGATCACTCCAGGGGAGGCAGAGCTGGAGTGTGCAGACCGGATCACTCCAGGGGAGGCAGAACTGGCCGAGACCCCCCCAGGGGAGGCAGAGCTGGGTGTGCAGGCCGGACCCCACAGAGGGGGCAGAGCCGGGCACACAGGCCAGGCCAAAGGTGATGGCTGAGGCCTCCCAGCAGTGCAGCCAGTGTACTGTAGCCAGGTGAGGCAGGTATCCCCACGCCCGGTCCTGCTCCCACCCCAACCGGGGTCACGGGGTGAGTCAGAGCTTCCAGGCAGCCACCGGCTGAAAAACCCCAAGCAGGTGACTGGCTTTGGTTGGTTCATGAACAAAACTTACCATGTTGTTTTCAAGGTTTTCTCCGTCTTTCAACTTCACAGGATCGATTTCACAGGGTTTGTGGCTCTGGCATATCTGGGGAGAGGTTTAAGACGGGGCTCTGTGAGTGGGTTCCAGTGGCACAGGCAAGGAGGGAAGAGGGGGTCTCAGGCCTGGCTGAGATGCAGACCCTGAGCCTCATCCAGAAAATGCCGGGACAGCTCCCCGAACCCGGCCACTGGCACGGAGGGGCACGGTGAGGCCGGACTGTGGGGCCACCGTGGGGGTGGTGTCGCCCCGAGCCTCGGCTGCAAGGGGGCAACCCTGGGCCTGTGTCACTGGCTGCCGAGGGACAAGTGAGAGGTCAGGCGCAAACACCAGGCACGGGGCCCAGTCCACGGCGGCGATCAGACGAGCCGGGCTTTCTCAGGGAGCGATGCGCCTGTGATCAGACGAGCCAGGCTTTCTCAGGGAGCAATGCGCCTGTGATCAGACGAGCCGGGCTTTCTCGGGGAGCGATGCGCCTGTGATCAGACGAGCGGGGCTTTCTGAGGGAGCGATGCGCCTGTGATCAGACGAGCTGGGCTTTCTCAGGGAGGGATGCGCCTGTGATCAGACGTGCTGGGCTTTCTCAGGGAGCAATGCGCCCGTGATCAGACGAGCCGGGCTCTCTCAGGGAGCGATGTGCGCCCATGATCAGACGAGCCAGCCTCGCTCAGGGAGTGATGCACGCCCATGATCAGACGAGCCGGGCTCTCTCAGGGAGTGACGTGCGCCCGTGATCAGACGAGCCGGGCTTTCTCAAGGAGTGATGCGCGCCCATGATCAGACGAGCCGGGCTTTCCCAGGGAGTGATGCGCGCCCATGATCAGACGAGCCGGGCTTTCCCAGGGAGTGATGCGTGCCCGTGATCAGACAAGTCGGGCTTTCTCGGAGAGTGATGTGCACCAGCCCACACCGACTAGACCTCACAGGGCTTTAATAATATTTTTACTTCAAAATGCTGCCATGATTTTGCCCACAGAGCAAACCAGAATGCTATGTTAAATTTTCTCACATTTGCAAATAACCTGTTTACAAAGCCGCTCATAAACGGGGGGCACAGCCTGGCAGGCATCAGAGGGTTGGGTGAGGACTGAGCGTGCAGCTCAAACGTGCCATGCAGCCAGGGCCCAGACACAGGGGACTGCAGGACGTGTGGAGAAAGAAGGTCTTCCTGGGAAGAGCCAGGTTTTTCTTGCATGTTTTCCTTAGTGGAGTGGTGGATTTTCTTATGTATAGTTTTAATTTGGAAGGTTCTGGAGTACACAGGGAACATCCTCTTGATAAAAGTGAATGAATCAGCATCCCTGAAGTGAGGCCGGAGGGGCCGACATTCAAGCCCCGCTCATGGTCTGGCTGGATCCCTGTGCAGTGCCCTCTGTCGGGGGAAATCCTCCCCACGCCCCATGATGCTGAGGACTCTGGGCCCCGTGCTCACCTCCTCGATGGCCGGCTTCAGGGTGACGTGCAGGTAATGCATCCCCGCCAGCTTCATGGTCTCATCGATGCACTTGGACGCCAGTGAGTTTCCTCGGAAGATGGTGTTGGGGTCCCTGGGAAATGGCGATGGGGACAGCGTTTGTCTCCTGGGGATGCGGAAATGCAGACGGAGCAGAGCCTGGCCCCGAGCACCTGCCTGTAGGCTGTGAGGTCAGCGCACGCCCATCAGTCAGCTTCCTGATGTTTTACAAGGAGCACAACCAGGCCAGGTGCTCGAGGCCCTGGCCATGGAACCGTCCTGTGTCAACACTGCCAGAGGGAACCATTTGGCCGCCTGCGTGGCCACCAGCTCAGGAGGAGCCTGGCTGTCCTTTGCCCTCCCGTCCTCTCGCCCTCTGCAGCCTGTGCCTGTGCAGAGAATTGAGCACCAGACCCTGGCAGCATCCAAGGGCCAGCAGAGAAGCAAACCCCTCCTGCCAGCTACAGTGGCCGCAGGAGCAGCCGGATGTTTCTAGAACAGGGTGTCTGGAAACAGCACTAGGCAGGTCCTGAGGGAAGCCATGCTCCATTTTCATGGGCTCCCGAAGTGCCCCAGGAAGGGGACCTGAGCTGTCCTCGAGCCCTGGGAGCCGTTTCCCCTCCCCACTCACTCACTCCACCCGGGATTTCAAAGGCAAACGGGGCTTTCAAAAAAAAAAGAATAATTAACTGGGTCTGTGAAAGTAAGCCTGAATCAACATGGTTTCTGGGGACCCTCGAATTCCCTCAAGCCCTGCGCCAGGACGCGGTTCTCGGCGACGACCTTGCCATCCCTGTAGCGGGTCCAGGCCGCTCTTCCCCGGGGCAGGGTGGGCACTCACTGGGTCCGCTTCACCTCCGCGCTGGCGACGGCACTGATGAAGGGCACCACCCTGCCATAGTGTAGGAAGAGCCGCACCAGCGGGACGGCCGCCTCCTGCTTCTCCCGGCAAACCTCGCCCAGGATGTGGGCCGCAGATGCTGACACGGGCTGCGGGTAGGGGCGAGGTCAGTGCCAGGGCCTGGGGTGCAGGACTCCCGGAGGCCTGTCCCCACCCTGGCTGGGGTCTCACTTCCAGCCACAATAGATACGGCTCTTTACTGAGACAGAAACACACACATTCGCAAAAGCACCAAACTTCCCATTTGCTGCTGCTTGGCTGGACCCTTGGAGGGGCGTCTACACCTCCTCCTAGCGACCCGCAAATGCAGCCAGCTCTAGGGCCCCTGAGCTAGCAGAGGGACTCTGATGATGGGGTCCCCCTCAAACAACCCGGAGAGTCCTCAGCATCACCAGGCTCCTACGGCTCTAACTGTCGACGGACCAGTGCCCCCAGCAAAGGGGTCCAGGCATCTGGACGGGAAACAGGCCAGGCTGAGAGGCGTGGGAAAGGCCCCCTCAGGGAGAAGGTGCCCTCTGGGGTGGGGCCCTAGGCAGGTGGCACCTCCTGCCCACACCCACAGGCCACGGCGTGGACAAGCACCTCCACGTCCGCAGACTTCAACAGCAGGTCCCGCAGAGGGCTGTAATAGTCAGAAGAAAACACATGATCTTCCGTGTATACCACGTTCAGCCGCAGGGAGCCCAGGTCGTCTGGCTTTAGGCTCTTGCTACCATTGTCCCGGGGCTGGAGGAAGTACCTGGGTGGGAGGGACACATGGAGGGGAGGCATGAGGCTGCACCTGCCAAGGAGCAGCTCTCAGGGAAGCCCAGCTGCCTGCTTGAGGCCTACTGGTCAGGAGGGTAATCCTGCAGGACCCACTAGAGTGCAGCCCCTGGGGATTCCCCACAGAAGACCCCCAGCAGGGCTACCGGGGATCCCCAGGAGGCAAGTGTTGGAGTCAAAGGCGCAGGAGTCAAGGGGGGAAACGCGGAGGGGGATGGGGGCGTGCAACGTGGAGGGAACGGGTTTCCGGGAACCAGCGCAGAAGTGGTCAGTGATTCGCCCTAAGACCCACACCTGGCAGTGTCAGCAGCAGGTGGAAATGAAAATTATTTCAACCAAAGCGTGCCGTGGCTCCTGATGTCACTGGGTGGGGGCCTTGGGCTGGTGAGCCTGGCAGGCCACCTGGGCACCTGGTCATTGTAAGAGACGTTTCCGGCCCGGACATTCTTCCATCTTTGGTTCTACCCCATGCAGTCACCCAGGAGCCCTCTTCTGCTCTCATTTGTGGGCCAGGCAGTCTAAGCTCTCAGGTGGGTGGAGCCTGTGTCCGAGGCCCCCCCTCACCCGTCAGGTAAAGCCTGTGTCCGAGGCATTAGCCCCCGTCAGGTGGGTGGAGCCTGTGTCCGAGGCATTAGCCCCCGTCAGGTGGGTGGAGCCTGTGTCCGAGGCATTAGCCCCCGTCAGGTGGGTGGAGCCTGTGTCCGAGGCATTAGCCCCCGTCAGGTGGGTGGAGCCTGTGTCCGAGGCATTAGCCCCCGTCAGGTGGGTGGAGCCTGTGTCTGAGGCATTAGCCCCCGTCAGGTGGGTGGAGCCTGTGTCTGAGGCATTAGCAGCCCGGTCAGGTGGGTGGAGCCTGTGTCTGAGGCATTAGCCCCCGTCAGGTGGGTGGAGCCTGTGTCTGAGGCATTAGCCCCCGTCAGGTGGGTGGAGCCTGTGTCTGAGGCATTAGCAGCCCGGTCAGGTGGGTGGAGCCTGTGTCCGAGGCATTAGTCCCCGTCAGGTGGATAGAGCCTGTGTCTGAGGCATTAGCCTCCGTCAGGTGGGTAGAGCCTGAGGCATTAGCCCCTGCTCAGGTGGGTAGAGCCTGTGCCTGAGGCATTAGCCCACGCCAGGTGGGTGGAGCCTGTGTCTGACGCATTAGCAGCCCCGTCAGGGGGGTGGAGCCTGTATCCAAGACACTGGCGCCCCCCCTCAGGTGGCGCCCCCCTCAGGAGCCTGTGTCCGGGGCATTAGCAGCCCTGTCAGGTAGGTGGAGCCTGGGTCTGAGGCATTAGCAGCCCTGTCAGGTAGGTGGAGCCTGGGTCTGAGGCATTAGCAGCCCTGTCAGGTAGGTGGAGCCTGGGTCTGAGGCATTAGCAGCCCTGTCAGGTAGGTGGAGCCTGGGTCTGAGGCATTAGCAGCCCTGTCAGGTAGGTGGAGCCTGGGTCTGAGGCATTAGCAGCCCTGTCAGGTAGGTGGAGCCTGTGTCCGAGGCATTAGCAGCCCTGTCAGGTAGGTGGAGCCTGGGTATGAGGCATTAAAAGCCCCCTCAGGTAGGTGGAGCCTGTGTCCGAGGCATTAGCCCCTGTCAGGTAGGTGGAGCCTGTGTCCGAGGCATTAGCAGCCCTGTCAGGTAGGTGGAGCCTGTGTCCGAGGCATTAGCCCCTCTCAGGTGGGTAGAGCCTGGGTCTGAGGCATTAAAAGCCCCCTCAGGTGGGTGGAGCCTGTGTCCGAGGCATTAGCCCCTCTCAGGTGGGTAGAGCCTGGGTCTGAGGCATTAAAAGCCCCCGTCAGGTGGGTGGAGCCTGTGTCCGAGGCATTAGCCCCCGTCAGGTGGGTGGAGCCTGTGTCTGAGGCATTAGCCCCCCGCCTCAGGTGGGTAGAGCCTGTGTGCAAGGCATTAGCCCCCTGGGGCTCTCTGGGGTATGTGGTGGCTGCCTTGGCTACCAGGGCCAGGGGTTCGCTCAGCATAGGAGGAAGCCTAACTCAGCTCAGGGGCCTGTGCCCATGCCGTCTTCATAGAATCAAAAGACACGCGTGTTTCACAGTTTCTGGGATGGAAACCTGCCCTCACACATGGCAGAGGGACACATGGGGCGTGAGGCCCCGGCACACAGTCCACGCCTTGGGAATGCACACCTCCCGTGACTCCGGGCCCTCTCAGGAGCTGCCTGTGGCTAAGGGACACAGATGAACTGGAGGTAAAATGAAACAATGGCCTGTTCCTTCCACCAAAACACCAAGCATCTGGAGACAACAGGAAAGAAAGGCAGGAGGCAGCAACACACATGTCCTGGGGTGGGTTCTGGGTCAGAGCCGACCACTGAGGTCTAGACGTGCAGAGGGGAGTGGAGAACCCTGTAATGCGCCCTCAACAGGAGGTGCTGCCGAGGGCCCAGAACAAGACCCAGAGCGCAGCCGCAGGGCAGGGCCTGCTGTGTGCGCATTCTGGGCTCCTGCACCGGCTGCTGATGCCCTCTCCTACCGGTGTCAGACCCCACGAGCTGCTCGCGGCTCAGGGCCCCGCTTTCGCCCAGGATCAGACCCCGCGAGCTGCTCGCGGCTCAGGGTCCCGCTTTCGCCCAGGATCAGACCCCGCGAGCTGCTCGCGGCTCAGGGTCCCGCTTTCGCCCAGGATCAGACCCCGCGAGCTGTTCGTGGCTTAGGGCTGCCTTCACCCACGTTCCCTGTCTTGTTTTGAGGTGCCAGCCATCGTGAGTCCCTGCTCAGTGTGATCCCTGCTGCCTCTCCTCACCTGCCGTTTCTCACCTGCTGTGGGGCAGAAACTCATCAAGCCAGAGCTCGTCAGAGCTACATGCAAAGTAAGAGCAGGTGGGTGCTGGGCACAGCTGAGGACCAGCACAGGTGGCCTCTGTGCCTTTCCACTCAGAGGCAGCACGTGTTTTTGTGGCTCTCAGAGATGCTGAAGTCTGCAGGTACAACATCATCTTACCACGCCTCGTAGGAGCTGGACTGCCGCAGGACTTTCAACGGGATCCTTAGTTCTCCCAGGAATTCATCTCCAAACTTCAGGTTACTGGCATTCCAAAGGTCGACTCTGAAAAACAGCATTGGTACAGCTCTAGCTGATGGCAGGCAGCCCGGGTGAAGCAGAGATTACAGGCCACGCTTTGTTCCCCCAGGAGCAGAGTGGAGCCTGCAGCGCCTCCCAGAGTCTCCATCAAGGCTCAGCCCACGGGGCACATTTAAAACACGTCAGACCAGCCTGTGGCTTTGGAATAAAGATGAGTGTCTCCCAGTGGTAATGGGCAGGCAGAGGAAGGCGGAAGGCCATGGGCCCAGACTCAGACCCAGGCTCTTCGATAGGAGGGAGCCTGGGCGTCGCTGCGTGCACCCAGGAGCTACATGACCCCAGGCTCTTATATAGGAGGGAGCCTGGGCATCGCTGCGTGCACCCAGCAGCTACATGACCCCAGGCTCTGCGGCAGAAGGGAACCAGGCGTCGCTGCGTGCACCCAGGAGCTACATGACCCCAGGCTCTGTGCCGGGAGGGAGCCAGGAGTCGCTGTGTGCACCCAGGAGCTATGTGGCTGCTGCCGCTCTTGGCTCCAGCACCATCTGTCCCCTTTGCCCACAACAGGCCCAGCACCAGCAGTCTGTGCATGGCGGGCAAGTGAGACCCTCCGGGCCCTGCGGCATGTGCCTCTCGCACCGCCCCAGCATGCAGCCCAACAGCCTCCATCTGCAAGGCTCAATGCAGGGGATGATAGAGAACTTGGGCCCGTAGAGAGGAGGGTGCCCGTGGAGGTCGGGCTGCCCGATTCAACATCCAGGGGATGATGGAGAACTTGGGCCCGTAGAGAGGAGGGTGCCCGTGGAGGATGGACTGCCCGATTCAACATCCAGGGGCTCTGTGCTTTCGTCACATGAAAATGTGCCTCAAAACAAAACTGGGTTCTTGTGAATGCCCTGCCCCTGAATGTAGAACCCTGTCTCCATGGATTGCTCATGATCTAGGGGCACAAAGTGGATTCAGGTGCCACGCACACCACAGCGGGGGGAGAACTGTGGCCATAAACCACAGCATGGTCCACGAATCTCCGTGACTAGCCCAGGCCCAGCATTGTGAAGCTTCTGCTAATGTCTAACATGGCAGCGGCTCCCACTAATGTTCTGTCCTAGTGTGGGACGGTACGTGTCCACAGACCTGGGGCTGTGAAATTCTGACAGACACACAGAATCCCCGGCTGCAACAAGTCTACAGGGCTGGTACCCCAGTCCCTCATGGCCAGGACCCACCCATAGGCCTGAAACACCTGAAGTCATACGTGGCCAGCCCTACCCACGGGCCTGAAACCACACAGTTACATGTGGCCGGCCCTACCCAGGGGGTAAAACTCGGCAGGCCTAACCACACTGTGGCCATCAGGGGCATCCCCCTGGAGGGAGAAGATTCCAGAAGGCCGGGGATTCTGTTACCCTTGCGAATCCTGCAGGGCAGTGGCACCGCAGAGGCACTGGCGTCTGGGCCGGGGAGGGCTGACAGGCTGCACAGGAACCCACAGCACGTTCCTTTCAGAAGGAACATGAGGGGACCGCTGATCTGCCCATGAACACTTTAAAAAAATGTGCCGAGTGGCCAGGGAGGCGCATTTGCCTTTAATAAGGGAAATATTTAAAACATGTTTTGTGTGCTTTTAAAAAATTTAATAACTAGGACTTCACTCCTGAATTCAAAGCTTGGTGTAAAAAGAAACCAATGATGGCGCTTCCTTCCTTGAAAAAGGGGCTGGCGTGAGTCCCTGGGGAAGGCAGATCTGACTGACCACGTCAGGGACATTCCTACGGTTCAGGACCGAGACCCTATGGGAGGCAGATCTGACCGACCATGCCAGGGACATTCCTATGGTTCAGGACCCTGACCCCTGAGGAGGTGGATCTGACCAATCACATCAGGGACATTCCTACGGTTCAGGACCCTGACCCCTCAGGAGCTGGATCTGACCGACCACGTCAGGGACATTCCCATGGTTCAGGACCCTGACCCCTCAGGAGCTGGGATCTGACCGACCACGTCAGGGACATTCCCATGGTTCAGGACCCTGACCCCTCAGGAGCTGGGATCTGACCGACCACGTCAGGGACATTCCCATGGTTCAGGACCCTGACCCCTCAGGAGGTGGATCTGACTGACCACGTCAGGGACATTCTATGGTTCAGGATGGAGACAACTATGGGAGGCGGATCTGACCGATAACATCAGGGACATTCCTACAGTTCTCAGCCACAAAACCACGCCTCCCAGCAGCCGTAGGGCCTGAGCCACGCACCGGCTCCACGTGTCCCATTAAGGGTCCCCCCGGGGCAGTGTCAGCCGCTGGGAGGGAGCGTGACCAGGGATTTGATGGCCAGCACGTTCTCCAAAATGACCTAAAGAAAGCAGGTGCATCCTAGGCTCGAGGACATCCCAGGCTCAGGGACATCCCAGGCTCGGGGACATCCCAGGTTCGGGGACATCCCAGGCTTGGGAGCATCCCAGGCTCAGGGAGAATCACAGGCTCCGGGTCAGCCCAGGCTCGGGGACATCCCAGGCTCGGGAGCATCCCAGGCTCAGGGAGCATCCCACGCTCGGGAGAATCCCAGGCTTGGGATCAGCCGAGGCTCGGGGGCATCCCAGGCTCAGGGAGCATCCCAGGCTCGGGGTCAGCCCAGGCTCGGAAGAATCCTAGGCTCAGGGACATCCCAGGCTCGGGAGAATACCAGGCTCGGGGGCATCCCAGGCTCCGGGTCAGCCCAGGCTTGGGGACATCCCAGGCTCTGATTCAGCCCAGGCTCGGGGACATCCCAGGCTCGGGGGACATCCCAGGCTCGGGATCAGCCCAGGATCGGGGACATCCCAGGCTCGGGGTCTCAGGGCCGGCTGGGGAGGGTCAGGAGGGAGCCGTTTCCTTCCTTCTCTGTCCAGCATGGAAAGATTCGGGGGCTTCAGGGGAGGCTCATCTGCCTCTTCATAGGGGATGGGGGCTTCACTGGTACAGAAGGAACAGAGGCTACGTTCAAAAACAAGCAGGAATCCAGCTTATTTTCACTGGGAGGAGGGAACCCGCCGGGGTTTGTGAAGGGCACATTCTGACGCCCGCCCTCCCCAGAACTCTGAGTCAGAGGGATCGTGGAGCTCTCTAAATCCTGGGCCTGAGATCGCGTCCTGACCTGCGTGAACCCACAAGCGATTTCCCCATTTCCCGTGTGAGGCATTGAGGGGCCAGGAAAGGGTGGTGGGGGCTCCATGGGCAAAGGCTGAAGATGCAGCTTCTATGACCATACGCAGGAAACACAAACCCAAGACGCCAGGTGAGAGCGTTTTACTCGAGTCAAAGGGGACAGGGTCTCCACAGAGGCCACCCAGCCGAGAGTCTCAGCAGTGCCGCTGGGTCCTGCTCGGTCAGGGCCAGGCGCCGTGCTGACCCGCCAGTCCCTGCGACCTCTGAGTGAGGCCTGAACCCATGGAAGGCGGAGGGCTTAGAACAAGACCTTAAGAACGGTTGCAGCCCCCGTCACTCCAGGTGGATGAAGCCTTACGGCCAGAGGGATGCGGACCTCTGGCCTTCGCCTCTTCGCAGGTATTGCAAGGTGAGCCCTAACACCACCCACAGGCTGTCAATTCAACTACAACTTCTAACATCCTGTTGTGAAAATTACCAAGAAAATGGAAATTCATTTCTATCTATGACCCTATATTTAGTAACAAAGAACAAAAGAGCTGAGGAGTTTGGGTGAAAACTGCCAAGTTGGGGATGCGGAGCCTGGTTTTCTCACCTGATTTCGAGCTTGTCCACGTCTTCCTCCTCAAAGTCAAAGTGGGACTTCTTGCTGTAGCTACAGGGCCGGGTCACCTGGAGTCAGACGAGAGAGAAAGCGCTGAGACCGCAGTGCCACCAGGAGGGGGTATATGCGGACCTAGGCCCCGGGCTGCCCTACCCTCTGCGCTTAGCCACACGCCACTCAAAGGCCACAACCAGGAAGGCGCCAGGCGGGATTCGGGATTCAGGCCTGGCTTCCTGAGCGCCAGCATTTCCTACTCACGGTGCCCCTGGAGGGGCAGACCCAGGTGAGACCTACCCCAAGGCTGTTCACGGCCACGGCTGGACTCTCCCAGCGGCTCCTGATGGGTGCCGGGCTCTGGGGACCTAAACGTCCCTCACCTGCGCCTGCTCTGGGCCTGCCACCCCATGAGGGAGGGAGGGTCTCCTCTGCCGTGGAGACGAAGCAGCGCCGCCCTCCCGTGGCCCCACCTCAAGGCTCTATTTGCCAACAGGAAGTGAAAAGCGTGAGGTCTGTGGTGCCTGAACCTGGCCAGCCCCTAACAGACCCCAGCACTCTAGGGAGGGTCAGACGGTGGAAAGTCAAGACGCTGCTACCTTCCTCCTGATACCTCCGCACCGTGGGTTCCTTAGAACAGAAAGGAAGTGAAGGCGTGAAGGGTCGAGGCTCCGGGACCCCCCCGCCAGCCAGCAGGGCCCTTGCAGCAGAGCAGGAGGCCGCCCCACGGGCTCCAGGAGACCACAGTCGGTTACCACCTGGAGTTCCGATTTAACCACCATCAGCCGTGCACCAGGTCACCTGCGTTTACAAGAAGGGCTCCCCCCTGCCCGGCCTCCCTCCCTGCCCCACCTTCACCGGGCCTCAGCAGTGATGCTGGCTCAGGAGCTCTTAGCTCAAAGTTCTGATGTAGGGCTTGACACCAAAATCATGTTGCTAAAACTGCCTAACCTCTGAGCTTGCACTTCCTGATTGGTAAACTGAGGTGAAGATCACGCAGGGGCAGTTCTCTGCTTCGGGTTGAGGCTGCTGATGCCTCCTCCTTCCCGACCTACAACACTGTCCTCAAATTTGCTTCCCCCCAACTTCCCCATCTCATGAAACTCAGGTCAGGCAATGCCTCCTCCAGGAAGCCTCCGGTGTCCCTGCCTCACGCCCTCTCTGCAGAGTAGGTCAGGCAATGCCTCCTCCAGGAAGCCCCCAGTGTCCCTGCCTCACGCCCTCTCTGCAGGGCAGGTCAGGCAATGCCTCCTCCAGGAAGCCTCCGGTGTCCTTGCCTCACGCCCTCTCTGCAGAGCAGGTCAGGCAATGCCTCCTCCAGGAAGCCCCCGGCTCCCCTGCCTCACGCCCTCTCTGCAGAGCAGGTCAGGCAATGCCTCCTCCAGGAAGCCCCCAGTGCCCCTGCCTCACGCCCTCTCTGCAGGGCAGGTCAGGCAATGTCTCCTCCAGGAAGCCCCCAGCTCCCCTGCCTCACGCCCTCTCTGCAGAGCAGGTCAGGCAATGCCTCCTCCAGGAAGCCCCCGGTGCCCCTGCCTCACGCCCTCTCTGCAGGGCAGGTCAGGCAATGCCTCCTCCAGGAAGCCCCCAGTGCCCCTGCCTCACGCCCTCTCTGCAGGGCAGGTCAGGCAATGCCTCCTCCAGGAAGCCCCCAGTGCCCCTGCCTCACGCCCTCTCTGCAGAGCAGGTCAGGCAATGTCTCCTCCAGGAAGCCCCCAGTGCCCCTGCCTCACGCCCTCTCTGCAGGGCAGGTCGGGAGCTATTGTAGGGGCTTGTCTGTTTGCATCCCTACCATGCTGGCCTGGTGTGGTGGCCTCGGACTCCTCTGTTTTCTCCCACATCTTATCACCAGCTGATGACCAGCACGGTGCTGGCACCTGACACATCTGTTGAGTGAATGAAGGCAGCTCCTACCAAATTTATGAGATTATTTAATCTCATTTAGAGAGTTAAAGGGCCTTAATGTGTCTACTGGAAGAAAATGGTACAGATGCTGCTTCCCATGGAAACGGAACATCTGTTTTCCTGGGTCTGCTCCCAGTAGGTGGCTGTCTGACCACATCCTGCGGGGGACATGCTCCCTCCCCAGGGCTCGGCCTCCAGCTGGATCAGAAGCAGCTGAAGCCGAAAGAGACAGGGTTCTGGTGAAAGAGGTCCGTGGCTGCTAACAAAGGGGTGGAGATGGAGTGAAAGGTCACAGAGCCCAAAGAGCAGGGCCCCGTGCGTCCCACATAGCAGCGGTCAGCGAGGTCCGGACCTTCCCTGGAGCCCCACAGGTGGTGATGCAGACCATGGTTTTCAGACTCTGTGGTCACTAAATTGCTCGAGTAGGCTGAGACCCACGTCTTTACAGAGTGAAACGGGAGTGCACACGGTAGAAACGGTGTGAGAACACTGCAAGTGTGATGAGCACCTGTGTGTGGCCGGGCAGTGGGCGAGCTCTACCCCACTGTGTGTATGACACCTCTGTGTGTGGCAGCCGAGCCAGCAACCGAGGCGGGGGGAGCTGCCACCTGGAACTCGGTCCATGCTGCAGGATGGAGGTGCAGATCCTGCACCTCCAACAGGGCCCACCCGGCCCCTGGGAGCCTGGCAGCTCCCTGCCTTCCCTCGCTCTGGCAAAACCATCTTCTCTGCCTGTCTATAAGTGAGGCTTCCATTTGAGACAGAGAACAGATTCCACCTCCAAAGCCCTCCTCACAGTGGCCCTGAAAGCCTGGCTCTGGCTTCGGACACCAAGTTCCCACCTCTGCCTGTGGGGCCCTTTCGAGCCTCAGCAGTGCCAGTGGGTCCTGCTCAGTCAGGACCCACTGACCGGTAGGTCCACTCTCCTATGGTCCCCTGAGAGCTGCATGCATCAAGCCCCGCTCAGCCATCACGGCTCAGGGGAGCCCGCCCGACCCCTCAGGCGTGACTGGCCATGCTCTTGCCACAGAGGCCTCATCCATCCTCACATCTCCAGGGCCTGTGCAGGGGAACATTTGTGGATGGGAAGAGCATCTGCCTAAAGGCCCTGCACACAGCCGTCCCCAAACCGCGCCGGCCACATGGCAGGTCCTCACTCCACGAGATGCAGCTGTCCCAAAATTGCACCAGCCACATGGCAGGCCCTCACTCCATGAGATGCAGCTGTCCCAAAACTGCGCCACGGGTCCCACTCCACCAGGGGCACCCTTGTACCCTCCTTTTCACGGATTTTGGTGCTTCATGTTCTGAGAGGATCTCTGTGTCTGAATCCTTTCCCCTTTGTTTCAAAACCCTGCCTATTTCCACTGGAACAAGCCTTCCGCCTGCTTAGGGATGCTTGGGTGGAGCAGCCAAAAAAACAAAAACCCCCAAGGTCCTGGTAATTTGGAAAGCATTAATCTGTCATCTTTTAACTCAAATCTGGGCCAGTTCGGGAGACAACGAATGGCCTTTCTCTCTCGGGAGAGGAGGGAAAGGTCCTGGGGCCACGGGTCCAATCCCCAGGGCTGGCTGGCTGGGCTCACTCCTCTCCGGAAGGAACCCAGGGCCGGCTGGTGGGGCTCGCTCCTCTCCGGAAAGAACTTCCAGAGGGAAGAAATGGAGATCGTTCTGATCCCAGGGCGGGCCGGTGGGCCGGCCGGCCGGCCGGGCTTGCTCTGCTCTGGAAGGAACTTCCACGGCTGGGCTGGCTCCTCTCTGGAGGGAACCCAGGGCCAGCCGGCGGGGCTGGCTCCTCTCTGGAAGTTCCTTCCAGAGGGAAGAGACCGAGATCGTTCTGATCCAGACTTTCTGCCAACGTGTCTCAGGTGCAGAGTTTCCACTTGACGTTGACCCACGAAGATACCAACCTCAAAATAAAACACTTCATCGAACTGGGGGTTGTTGGTCTTCCTCTTCACTTTCGTCTTCTTTGCTTCCGATCTGTTATCGAGAGAGAAAGGATTGGGATTAAAGCAACACTGCTGATTCCAAGTCTCTCAGTCGTAAAACTGAGCTCTCAAATGCACAAGTCACTTATTGCCTTTATTTATTTTATAAATATTTCTGCTGGTCTCCAATTCCAGATGGTATGCAAATCAGGAACCTTTACTGAGCCAAAAATACCCAGCGTGAAGGGCACGAAGGCTTCATTTTCTACAAAGCAATTTTAGAGCAATAAAGAAAACAAAAGGAAGTAAAAATTCATGTTCTACCTCAAAGCGCAACCTCCTGCCTCCTCCCAAATGAGGCAGTGGTCTCGTGATTTCAGAGCTGGAACCTAGCCCCCCAGGACCAGAACAGAAACCTGAGGAGTGAGGCAACTTGCCTGAAGGGTCCTGCCAGCGTTACGGTGGCGTAGGGGTCACACTGTCCGTTCACGATGGGGAGACCCTGGCACTCGACGATGCTGAGGAGAGAAGCAGAGGCGGCATCAGGAGGGCACGCGGACACCCGGGCAAATGGTGAGACAGCTCTGGGTCGGGCAGGAGGCCTGAGTTCAAGCGGTGAGATGCAGTTTCCTCACTGGAAGGCAGGGAGGGCCACACCAGCCACTCTGCCTCGGTGTGATGCTGAATCACGCTGGCTGTTTGCAAAAGCCCAAGACAACACCTCTAAGGTGAGCATGTGCTTTAGTGAGGACGCTGGGAGTGTGTGACAGGACATCTAAAGCAGTGTCATCGGGGGGGTGGGGGGCAGGACCCCTAAAACAGCACCATCCTGGGGGCCAGGACTCCTAAAACAGCGTCATCTGGGAGCCAGGAACTCCAAAACAGTGTCATCCTGGGGGCCAGGACGTCTAAAAGAGCATCATCCTGGGGGGCCAGAATCTCTAAAACAGCGTCATCCTGGGAGCCAGGACCCCTAAAACAGCGTCATCTGTGAGCCAGGACCTCTAAAACAGTGTCATCTGGGAGCCAGAACCTCTAAATTAGCGTCATCCTGGGGGCCAGGACCCCTAAAACAGCGTCATCCTGGAGGGGGCCAGAACTTCTAAAACAGCGTCATCCTGGGGACCAGGACCCTAAAACAGTGTCATCCTGGAGGGGGACCAGAACTTCTAAAACAGCATCATCCTGGGGCCAGGACCTCTAAAACAGCGTCATCCTGGGGGCCAAGACCCCTAAAACAGCATCATCCTGGGGGGTCAGAACCTCTAAAACAGCGTCATCCTGGAGGGGGACCAGAACTACTAAAACAGCATCATCCTGGGGGCCAAGACCCCTAAAACAGTGTCATCTGGGAGCCAGAACCTCTAAAACAGTGTCATCCTGGGACCAGGACCTCTAAAACAGTGTCATCCTGGGGGCCAGGACGTCTAAAAGAGCGTCATCCTGGGGGCCAGGATGTCTAAAAGAGCATCATCCTGGGGGGCCAGAATCTCTAAAACTGCGTCATCCTGGGGGCCAGGACCCCTAAAACAGCGTCATCCTGGAGGGGGGCCAGAACTTCTAAAACAGCATCATCCCGCGGCCAGGACCAACAGCGTCATCCTGTGGCCAGGACCTCTAAAACAGCATCATCCTGGGGGCCAAGACCCCTAAAACAGCATCATCCTGGGGGGCCAGAACCTCTAAAACAGTATCATCCTGGGGGGCCAGAACCTCTAAAACAGTATCATCCTGGGGGGCCAGAACCTCTAAAACAGCATCATCCTGGGACCAGGACCTCTAAAATAGTGTCATCCTGGGGGCCAAGACCCCTAAAACAGCATCATCCTGGGGGGCCACAACCTCTAAAACAGCATCATCCTGGGGCCAGAACCTCTAAAACAGCGTCATCCTGGGGCCAGAATCTCTAAAACAGCGTCGTCCTGGGCGGCCAGGACCTCTAAAACAGCATCATCCTGGGGGCCAAGACCCCTAAAACAGCATCATCCTGGGGGCCAGAACCTCTAAAACAGCGTCATCCTGGAGGAGGACCAGAACTTCTAAAACAGCATCATCCTGGGGGCCAAGACCCCTAAAACAGCGTCATCCTGGAGCCAGGATCTCTAAAACAGCGTCACCTGGGAGCCAGAACCTCTAAAACAGTGTCATCCTGGGGCCAGGACCTCTAAAACAGTGTCATCCTGGGGGCCAGGACGTCTAAAAGAGCATCATCCTGGGGGGCCAGAATCTCTAAAACAGCGTCATCCTGGGGGCCAGGACCCCTAAAACAGCATCATCCTGGAGAGGGGCCAGAACTTCTAAAACAGCGTCATCCTGGGGGCCGAGACCCCTAAAACAGCATCATCCTGGGGGGCCAGCACCTCTAAAACAGCATCATCCTGGGGGCCAGAATCTCTAAAACAGCATCATCCTGGGCGGCCAGGACCTCTAAAACAGTGTCATCCTGGGAGCCAGGACCTCTAAAACTATCATCCTGGGCGCCCAGGACATCTAAAACTGTCATCTTGTGGGGCCAGAACCTCTAAAACAGCATCATCCTGGGGGTTCAAGACCTCTAAAACAGCGTCATCCTTGGAGGGCCAGAACCTCTAAACAGTGTCATTCTGGGGAGCCACCGGCTCTGGAAATTCTTGTGCGTTGGTTTGAAAACCCCTGCGTGCTCCTCGGGAGCCAGATGTGCCACTCGCTGCGCGCTCAGTCCCTGGTGAGGACGTGTCTTACCGTGTGGCGAGCTTGTGGCAGACGACCCCAGTGTCTGTGATGACCTCGCTCAGCCGCAGCTCCAGGTGCACTTTGCCCTGCAAGGCACGAGGACGGGGTGTCAGAAGCTGTGGCGCTGCTCCCACAGGCCACCAGGGCCGCGCAGCCCAGGGAAAGCCTAGAGGACAAAGGGAGCAGGCGGCTCTGCCCTGCCCTGGCCGATGGGCACGTCCAACCAACCACCCCACCCCTGGGACACAGAGTCCCAGCTGTGGCCTTCCTCCAGGAGAGCTGCCCGCCTGACCATTCGGCGCCATGCGGCTGCCCAGGCTTTCGGCTCTGCTGAGACCAGGTCACTGCCTCAGAAGTGAGGGGTCCAACCATGTGGGAGACAGCCATTCAGTGAAGCTGACCCCCAAAGGCATGACGCTGCAGGCTGCTCTTGTGTGTCCGTCAGGACAAAGCGGAGGGGAAGCACAGCTGTCTCCCGAGCAGGGGCCACTGCCTTTACCTCCCCTCGGGCGAGGCCGGATGGAGGCCTGCAGGAACCTCGGAGAGCTCACACAGAGAGCAAAACTCACACAGAGGGCAAGACTCACACAGAGAGCAAGACTCACACAGAGGGCAAGACTCACGCAGAGGGCAAGACTCACACAGAGGGGAAGACTCACACAGAGGACAAGACTCACACAGGGAGCAAGGCTCACACAGAGGGGAAGACTCACACAGAGGGCAAGACTCACACAGGGAGCAAGACTCACACAGAGGGGAAGACTCACACAGGGAGCAAGACTCACACAGAGGGCAAGACTCACACAGGGAGCAAGACTCACACAGAGGGGAAGATTCACACAGGGAGCAAGACTCACACAGAGGGCAAGACTCACACAGGGAGCAAGACTCACACAGAGGGGAAGATTCACACAGGGAGCAAGACTCACACAGAGGGCAAGACTCACACAGGGAGCAAGACTCACACAGAGGGGAAGACTCACAGGGAGCAAGACTCACACAGAGGGCAAGACTCACACAGAGGGCAAGACTCAGGCAGAGGGCAAGGCTCACGCAGAGGGCAAGGCTCACGCAGAGGGCAAGACTCACACAGAGAGCAAGGCTCACGGGGGCTTCTAGCAGAACAGACAGCAAGGCTGCCATGCGGGTCCACCTGTCTCTCTAGATCCGTCTGTCTCTGTGTGCCGCTGTGTGTCTGTCCACCTGTCTGTCTGTGTGCATGACTGTGGGTGTGTGTCCACCTGTCTGTGCGTACAACTGTGTGTCTGCCTGTGTGTGCATGCGGTTTGTGTGTGCGGCTCTGTGTGTCCACCTGTGTGAGCATGCTGCTGTGTGCATGTCCATTTGTGTGTGTGTCCGCCTGTGTCCATCTGTGCATCTGGCTGTGTGTGTGTCCATCTGTGCTGCTGTGTGTGTGTGCAGCTATGTGTCCTGTGTGTGTGGCTGTGTGTCTACCTGTGTGCGTGCAACTGTGTGTATGTGTGTCTGCCTATGCATGTATGCGACTATGTGTGTCCATCTGTGCTGCTGGTGTGTGCGTGTCCGCCTGTGTGTAGCTGTGTGTCCACCTGTGTGTGCGGCTGTGTGTCTGCCTGTGTGCGTGCAACTGTGTGTCCATCTGTGTGTGTGGCTGTGTCCACCTATGTGCATGTGACTATATGTCCACCTGTGTGTGCATGTAACTGTGTGTATCCGCTTGTGTGTACGTGTCCACCTGTGTGCAGCTGTGTGCATGTTCGCCTGTGTGTGCATGTTCGTCTGTGTGTGTCTGCCTCTCTGTGCATGTGCCTATGTGTCTGTGTGGGCGTGTGACTGTGTGTGCATGTCCATCTGTGTGCACATGGCTGTGTGTCTGCCTGTCTGTGTGTGGCTGTGTGCATGTCCTTCTGTGTGTGTGTGCGACTGTGTCTGCCTGTCTGTGCACGTGGCTGTGTGTGTCCACCTGTGTATGTATTTGTCCGCCTGTCTGTACATGCGACTGTGTGTGCATGTCTGCCTGTGTGTGCACCGCCTGTGTGTATGTGTGACTGTGTCTGCCTGTGTGTGTGTGCGGCTATGTGTGCCTACCTGTGTGTACCACTGTCCCTGTATTTGCTCCAGCCTGAATGGCACTGAATGGATGGGATAAACACAGACTCATCTATGCTTCAGGGGCTCTGCCTGGCCCGGCCCTGAGCTCCAGCTCCTGAGGCTCCGTGGAGGCCAAGGCCTGTTCCGCAGGGCTTGTCCCTGCCTGTGGGAGGGCGGGATGGACGGGCAGAATGCCTGGCGCTAAGACGTGGATGGCAGAACCGATGGCAGCCCTGCAGCATGTGGCCTGGTGCAGAACCTCGGATGGAGCAGGGACCCCGCTTAGGCCCCACCCACCTAAACGATTAAAAAACCTTAGAGTTCCTTCAAAAATATTCCAGACACCTTGCCAGCCTTGAGAGGTATATCACCTAATAAGCAAAATAAATAATAAAATAATAGCCAAAAAATTAGTCAGGAGATATTTATTCCCAGGTTAAAAATAGCATCTTAACATATGTTCCTAAATTGTTTTTCAAAAACCAAGACCCTCACCAAACAGATCTACCAACACAGACCACAAATGCAGGGGGGATCACAGGCCCGAACCCTGAACCCGGCTCTATTCTGAGTTTCTTCCTCAGGGGCCAGAGGGGGTCATGCCCGTGGGCCAGAGCCAACATTCTTTTCTGCTGATCTCAATTGTTTGGACAAAGCTTCTCCTCCTTAACCAATCACAAATCAAAAACGCTCTATATCCGACCCGTGGGCCACATGTTGTGATGTCTGCCTTCTCAGGTCAAACCGACGTACGGCCTCCATATACCGATTTATGACTTTGCCACAACCTCGGCCTCCCCACCTTCTGAAACCCTTGCCTGCGAACTCTCAGGATGCCTGCATTGTGGGCGTGGGCTACCCTGCTGGGGGTGCCCTGCTGTCCCTCCCCACTGCCCCCAAGCCGGCATTTAACTCTGTGTGCGGGACCCAGGCATGAGGGTGTCTGCAAAGAGTCCTGAGTGCCCGAGGGCCGCCCAGGGGGATGGCCCCAGTGTCGGCGTGTGGGCTGCTCACCTGTGGCCCTGCCAGGCTCCCGCGCTCTGGGGCCACCTGCACACCCCGAAGCCCCTGGTCAGAGAGTGAACATAAAGCCATTCAGCCCTCACTTGACACCACGTCGGTGCAGCCCCACGGCACCCCGACACTTAACACCACGCCCCACGGCACGCCCACACTTGAGACCACATCCCACGACACTCCCACACTTGACGCCACGTCCCACGGCACTCCCTCACTTGACGCCACACCCCACGGCACCCCCACACGACACCACGCCCCACGGCACCCCCACACTGACACCACGCCCCACGGCACCCCCACACACTTGACACCACATCCCACGGCACCCCCAAACTTGACACCATGCCCCACGGCACCCCCCCACTTAACACCACGCCCCACGGCACCCCCACACTGACACCATGCCCCACGGCATCCCCACACACTTGACACCATGTCCCACGGCACCCCCACACTTGACACCATGCCCTACGGCACCCCCACACTGACACCATGCCCCACGGCACCCCCACACTGACACCATGCCCCACGGCACCCCCACACTTGACACCATGCCCCACGGCACCCCCACACTGACACCATGCCCCACGGCACCCCCACACTTAACACCACACCCCACAGCATCCCCACACACTTGACACCACTCCCCACGGCACCCCCACACTTGACACCACACCCCACGGCATCCCCACACACTTGACACCATGTCCCACGGCGCCCCCGCACTTGACACCACGTCAGTGCAGCCCCACGACACCCCCACACTGACACCACACTCCACGGCACCCTCACACTTGACGCCACGTCCCATGGGACCCCCACACTGACACCATGTCCCACGGCACCCCCTCACTTGACACCACGCCCCACGGCACTCCCACCCTTGACCCAGCGCTCACAGGGGGAACGGAACGGGGTCTGTGCTGCCCAGGCGGGTGTGGGAGGTGGGGCCTCCGCTGCTGTCCTGAGACTCTGGGGCCCGGAGGTTGGGTGTGGCCTTCCAGCCCTGTGGCTGCAGCCCCAGAGCAGGTCCTGAGGGGCCACAAGGATGTCGGGCCAGGGAGGTGGCACGTACCCCACGCCAGCACTGTGGGCGTGGAAAGCAGGTGCCTAAAATGACAACAAAGATCCCACCAAGACCACAGCTCCTCTTCCCGCACCCATCAGAGCTCAGAGCTGAGTGGAGTATCCGCCTGTGGTCCTCACCGCCTGGCAGCGGGCCTGCTATCCGTGGCTATCCACGGGCTAAAGGAGTGGCCTGACCACCAAAGACAGGAGAAAGTGCCTGACCCAAGAATAACCAAGAATCCCCACCGCTTCATCCCCGTTCTGAAATGCCGGGCGCAAACTCCCTCAGGACAGAAGCATTCAGATTTGCAAGGCTGTGCAGACGGAGGCAGCTCTATTCATGTTCGGGAGCTTCAGGAAGAGTCGCAACCGCATGGGGGGGTCCTGGTACCCAGCAGCAGGCTGTGCGGCCCCCGTGGGCTCTCCCGGCTCCTGGCCGGGTCCAGGGGCACCTGGCTGGGCACCATCAGGTCCTAAGGCTGCTCCTGTTCCTGCAGCGTGAATCCCTCCCGACCGGCTGACTTGTGTGCTTCCGTCTTCTGCTGATTCAGGAGTGGGAACAAACAAAACCCACCCCTGGAAGGCCCTTTCTCCTGCCAAAAAAGCCAGTGAGTAAATCTGCAGGTGCCAGCGCAGGCTGGAGAATCCTAAACGTTTAGAGGTTAAACAACATGGTTCTAAATAACACACTGATCAGAGAACACAAGACAAATTTTAAAATGTTCCAGAATAAACAGAAATGAAAGTGTTACTCATCAAAATCAGTGGGATGCAGCGGGAGCAGTGCTCGGGGTGGAAGGGAATCTGGAGTGCCAGCCGCACAGACTACAGCAGAAGGGAGATCTGAACGCTGACCTGAGCTTAGAACAGAAGGGAGATCTGAACGCTGACCTGAGCTTAGAGCAGAAGGGAGATCTGAACGCTGACCTGAGCTTAGAGCAGAAGGGAGATCTGAACGCTGACCTGAGCTTAGAGCTGGGAGACTGAGAAAAATAAGTAAACTAAACCCAGAGCCCAAGAACAGAAAACAGAAGTCAGATCGGAAACCAATAGGTAAAAATCAAAGCCAATGGCAAATTCCTTGAGAGATCAATAAAATTAACAAACCTCAAACCAGGCTACCAAGAGCAAAAGGGAAAAGGCACAAATTCGCACAGGAAAGGAACGAGAGGACCTGGCTGCCAACCCCGGCACCTGCCTGGACGCTGCACTGAGGTCCCTGGCACTGCACTCCTGCGAACTCACAGACATAGCAAAGTGGCCCCAGCGTCCAGCTCCTGACAACGCGTGGCTGCAGTGTCACCTGCTGTCACCCATGGGGCCCTGGGTGGGGGCTGCTGAGGGGTGTATGGAAACTCTGTACTCTGCTCAATTTCCCTGTGAACACAGAACTGCCCCCAAAACAGAGTTAATTAATTTCTAAAAAGCAGCCAGTGGACCCTATCCATCTTTCTCAGGAAGGCCTTCCCCAGGGAGAGAGCAGCACGCAGAGCCGGGTCAAGGTCCTGGCCCCACCCACCAGCTGCTGTGTCCCCCGCTGAGCAGGCAGCAGCCCAGAGAGCAGCCAGGACAGAGGTGCCTTGGATGCAGGGCTGTTCCACGCCAGACGCAGAGAGGAGACAAAGTCAGCGGGCAGATGAGACAGGACGCAGAGGCCATGAGGAAGGAAGCCCAGCCTCGGCCCTCTCCTCCTGCAACCCTGGAGAGATGTGAAAGCTTGACGACGGACGGTGACTTTGTTTGCTCTGAAAATCCTTCCCAGAGGACTGTCTGCTGCACAAACACAAGATTCCCAGAGGCTGTAGCGGGAGTCTGGAATTTCTAGCCCAGTGAGATTTCACGGTGCAACTGGAAGACTCCAAGGGGCAAACACGCAGGTGTCTCTCGGGTGGACGGCGGACTGGGGGGTTTGCTGTGATCCCTTGCAGGGCTGTGCTATTTTCTGAATACGTCACAGATGCACTTGAACGCCCGGTTTATAAACGGAGCTCAGTGACCCCCAGGCGCCCAGATCACTGCGGATGCCTCGCTGTCACAGGCGGTGCCCCCGCTGGCATCTGACGCTGGCATCTCCCCCGCTGGCATCTGACACTGGCATCTCCCCCGCTGGCCCTGCGTCGGGGGAGGGTCAGAGAGCACAACTCTGCATAATAAAGTGATTTAACAAAGACTTTCCAACAGTGGCCGTTCCAGAAGGAAGCAAGAAAGGTTTAATTGTGTTTCCCCCATTTCTGTGACTTGCTCGCTGGCCTCCCCCGTGGGCCGCTTCTGTGACACTCGCTGTCCGGACACGGGACTGTTCCTGGGAATCACAGAGCGGAGGGACTCACGGAGCCACACGGCTACCCCCTGCCTTCCTGAAGACGGTCACTGTGACATCTTACGATGAAATGGTGGCTCCTGAGACTGGAGTTGTGGGGTTTTTTCTTCTTCTTTTTTTGAGACGGAGTTTCACTCTCGTTGCCCAGGCTATAGTGCAATGGTGCGATCTCAGCTCACAGCAACCTCTGCCTCCCGGGTTCAAGCGATTCTCCTGTCTCAGCCTCCAGAGTAGCTGGGATTACAGGCATGCGCCACCACGCCGAGCTAATTTTGTATTTTTAGTAGAGACGGGGTTTCACCATGTTGGTCAGGCTGGTCTCAAACTCCCGACCTCAGGTGATCCACCCGCCTCAGCCTCCCAAAGTGCTGGGATTACAAGCATGAGCCACCGTGCTCAGCCTGGATTTGAGGTTTTAAAGGTTGGCTGGAGTCCAGCAGGGCCACTGCTCCCTGTCATGCTATGTTTTGGGTGGCGTTGGGGCCGACTACGTCAGTGAAGCGAGCAGGGCAGCATCCGAAGCACCTGCCCGGGATCAGCGGGCATTGGAGAGCACTGACCCTGCCTCCTCCCTTTTAGACAACAGCTCGCATTTGCCTTCCATAAAGTGCAAATTCCCGAGAGACTGACACCACTCGGTTCAGGATCCTCACGTTCCGGACAGTGAGAGTCAGGCTTGGAGGATGCTGGGCTCGGCCACGGGCACGCAGCCTCGGGCGTCAATTATGAGATTCCACCAGCCGTGAGATCAACCTGCGGCTTTCTTATTTACAGCTTTGTGGAGATGCAACGTCTGAGTCCTGATCGTCATGGTGGTTACACCATCTACCCTGTGATGAAGTTGCACCGACTGTCACAACAGCCCATCGACAGGCGACTGGAGCAACAGCACATGCTTCGCACCTTGGATCATTCCTCAGCCTCGGAAGGAAGGAGGTTCTGATACCACAAGCAACCTGGAGCACGTCACGCGGAGCGACATCATCCTCAGAAAGACCAGCAGGGCAGAGCTCACTCCCATGAGCCACGGGGACTGGCCCGCATCGGAGACAGAGTGCCATGGGGCTGCCAGCGGGGAAGAGGCAGACGGGAGCGCGTGAATAAAACTCTAGCCAGGGGACAGAAGGACAGAGGTTCTGTTTTGCAAGATGAAAAGAGCTCTAGAGATGAGTGGTGGTGATGGTTGTACAATATTATGAATATATTTAATGCTGTACCACTGAACTGGACGTTTTAAATGGTTAAAATAGTAAATTTCATGATGTCTCTGTTTTACCACATAAAAAACTGGAAAAAATAGCATAGAATACACAGAGAGAGACACACACAGAAACACGTGCCTATGAACTGGTGAAATCTGGATAATGTCCGTGGACTGCACAAACGTCGGCATCCTGGTTGACATTGCACCAGCTGCGCACGGCGGTGCCTGTGGAAGCCGGGAGAAGGGAGCACGGCCTTCCGTTTTCAGGGAAAGGTGGGAATTCGCCCCTTGCCACTCCTGTGTACTGTTTTGGTGCCTTCCTGTAAATCTATAACCATTTCAAAATTAAATCAGTTAAAAAAAAAAAAAAGGCAAGAAAGAGGAAAAGCTACACCTGCCAATGAAACCAAAGTTGAACCTGAGGCCAATGACGAGGCCGCACTCTGCCTGCTGCTCAGAGGCCCTTGTGACGGAGACCCCAGCGACGGCGGGTATCCCAGAATAGAAGGGCCGGGGAACTCGCCGACGCGCAGGCGGGAGCGGCCCAGTCACCAAGCCCAGTCTCCCGGGCAGCACGTGGGAAACCCCGCCTTTCTGCCAGGACGCCAAGGTCCGCGGGAGCAGCGCGCTGGGGCCCTTGTGCTCTGGGGCTGCGAGGACAGTCATTAGTTTTGCAGTAATCACAGCATCCTTCACTTTCCACAGCACGTGTGGGTTCCCCAGCCAGTGCTTTCCTAGGAAGCAGAGTTAATTAAGTGTGAGGCACAATTAGCACAGGTCCCTTGGGGCAGGGCCATACCCAGGGCCTCTTGGCTCCACTCCTTAATTTCCATCGAGGGCCTCACCCCGCCCCCGCAGCTGGGCTCATGGTCAACTTCATGAATGAACCCTTTGCTGGCCATGGGAGTGTGCACAGCCCATGACCTCGGCAGATGGCAACCTTGACCCAGTGAAGCGCAGAGGATGAGGGTTCCCGGGGCAAGAGGGTTCCTGGAGGATGAGGGTTCCCAGAGGACGAGGGTTCCCGGGGCACAAGGGTTCCCGGAGGACACCAGGCCATCCAGTTCCCCAACCCAAATCTGCCCTGAATCTGTGGGCATGGAGCCTCCATCCGACCCACCCAGTTGCCTCTGCTGAAGTCTCGGGCAAAGTCCTCACAAGGAACCTATTTTGGGGGTTTGTCCAGGATGCCAGCCTCCAGCAGTAAAAATAACCGTCACCGCCACCACTTTACGATGCCCCAGGCGCCATCGAGTGGCACACACACCATTCCAGCACGCCTCACAAACCCACCCAGATGGGAAAACTGAGGCCTGCAGAGGACGTTGGCAGCAATCCGATGAGGGAGCTGGCTCCGAGCCTGGCGGCCTGTGCTGGGACTCTGCACTCAGACACACGCTGTGGTCCCAGCTGAGGACCCCGGAAGCCCTCCCACGTCTCAAGGCCGCTGTGCCGCAACCCTACACTCAGACGCTTACCCTCCCACGTCCCAGAGCCACTGTGCCGCAACCCTACACTCAGACACTCACTGCCGTCCCAGCTGAGGACCCAGGAAGCCCTCCCGCGTCCCAGGGCCGCTGTGCCACAACCCTACACTCAGACACTCACCCTCCCAACGTCCCAGGGCCGCTGTGCTGCAACCCTACACTCAGACACTCACTGCGGTCCCAGCTGAGGACCCACTCGGGAAACCCCCCCACGTCCCAGGGTTGGGCCACAGTGCCTCTTGCTTGTGGCCTTTGCAGCTGCTCTGTGTCACAGACCAGGGCTCAGAGTGACACCACAGGAGCTGGTGCAGTCTTGGGCTTGGGTGGACTGACCCCCACTGCTCCCTCTCTTACAGGCCAGCCTGGAGCAGCTGTTGCTGGGCAGCTGGGCACCGTGCGTCCGTCCGTGAGCAGCTGTGAACACAAGGGTCTGGGACATGGGCCCCAGCACTGGAGCCCCTGGTCTTGCATGGGGAGGTGGGACAAGCTCCTCCCACTGGACAGGCCGGGGTGAGCCCCAGTCGGCACACAGTCCCAGCAAGCCAGGGTGAGCCCCTGGCCACTTCCGACAACGGACACGGGAGACGAGAACGTTCTTTCAGCTCAGACCCTTCTTGGCACCGCGTGCCAGGGAGCAGCCCGCCCAGCCGACCGTGGGGAAGTGAGAGTCCCTGATGACTGACCCTGGCTCGGCCCTTCCCCACCCGTGTTTTCTCTTGGCCCTCAATGATGCGTGCCTGTCCTTTCCCACCATGTTTGTTTTCACAGCTTCCTCAGTTGTGCATGACAAAGGGTGGCAGCAACCAAAGGGAAAACCCAAAATCCATGCGCGGAGCCCGTGCTCACTCCGAGCACAAGCCGGCGAACGCGCACAACGCAAAATCCATTGCAGAGACTGCGCTCACTCTGAGCACAAGCGGGCGAACAAGCACAACCCAAAATCCACACGCGGAGCACGCACTCACTCTGAGCACGAATGGGTGAACACGTACAACCCAAGATCCATGCGCGAAGCCAGCGCTCACTCCCAGCACAAGCGGGCAAACACGCACAACCGAAAATCCATGGCAGAGCCCACGCTCACTCCAAGCACAAGTAGGCGAACACGCAATCTGCTCATCGTTATTCCCAGTCAAGGCCGAAGTCCGATCTACGTCTTTAGCCATAGTCGAAGCCGGGCCTGTCTCGAAGCCCCATGGTGTCCCGGGGCTCTGGTTTTCGGGGCTGCGCCGAGGGTCTCACCTGCACTTCCGAGTCGGCATCCACGTGCTGCAGCTGGAACCAGGTGTCCCTGTTGTGGTACTTCTGCAAGTCCTCCTTCTGGATGGCCACCTTCCCTGCAAAACAAGCAGAGAAGACTTCACCACGGGCACAGGCCCCAGAGCCAGGACGCCTTCGAGCAGAAGCCAGCCCATCATCACCGCAGCTTATTTCCAACAGTTTAATTCAGAATGGGGCACCGGCCGGTGAGGGGCTCACGCCTGGAATCCCCACGCTTGGGAGGCCTGGGGGGAGGGTCGCTTGAGACCAGCCTGGGCGATATGGTGAAACCTTGTCTCTACAAAAAATAAAAGAATGAGCTGGGCATGGTGGCACTGTGTCTCTAAAAATTGATATTAAAAAGTCAAAATAATCAGGTATAGGGGTAAGTCTCCGCTGTCTCCCTTCCAGTAAGGCGTTCCAGAGGCTTCGTTGTGAAGGCGGCAACGTCCGCTCCATTGGCAATGCGCACCTCACTTTCACTGTGGTCCGTGGCCAGTTCTCACGGCAGGAGGTGCCTCAGAGCTTGCTGCGTGCACAAGAGCTCCGTTCTCACAAATGAACATCTCACGCCTCACATACCACCAAGGCAGTGGCATCATGCCGCAAGACAGACACGTGTGCACCCGTGCGAGCTACAGCCTGAAACACGCGTGTGCCTAGAGGGCTTTCTGTGTGTGTGGACACACATGCGTGTGCATGCATGTGGGTGCTCAGGTTATTCACAGGCAGGACTGACAGCTAGAATGAGCTGCCACCTTCCCACTCAACATGGGTTGGTCTGAATCTGTGCCTCTAAAGTATAATGAATGAGCCGCCTTCTGGGACCTCTGGAGAGCCTGAAAGTGTAGATTCCTGGCCTTCTCCAGACGGAGGAGAACGGAAGCTCTGGTGTGGGCTGCAATCTGCACCACCACAGGTCCCTGGGCACTTGTGTGGGCCCCAAAGTCTGGGGACGTCCACTCTAAACAGTTTCCTGTGCCTTAAACAGGCTTAGTACTTTGGGGCTACACTTCCAATGAAAATACATATCAGAATATATTTGTACAATATACGTTTACCTAGTATGGACTTATATGTGTAAATTCTCATCTATAACCATTATTATCTGCTTATACGTTCACCTCATTCCAGAAACATTCCCGTGGCGGGGCAAACGCATGCCCATCCCATCCCCGGCAGGACAGGGCTTGTCAGGCGCTGGGCACCGAGCCATCTCCCATCCTGCGTCCCTTCATGGCACCACCACGTCAACCCTGCCAGTGGGCTCCACGCACTGCGGACCACGCCACCCACCACGGCGAGCACCCACGCAGCACGTGCACCTCTGTTGACAGACGCACGTGAACTCCTAGGGAGTCGCACACACATGTGATGTCTGAGCCCATCGCAGAGCACACATGAGAGCAGGAGTGAGGAAGGAAATGTTGGCAGACTCCTCACGTCTTCGTTCTGTACCCAGAGACACACACGCCCTCCTTAAGGATCTTGGTCCAGTCACTGAAGCGAGAAACTCTGGGTCCCTACAGACCCCGGTTCCACCGCAGCGTCTGCAGCTGCAGGGTCTGAGCACATTGTGCACGACCCAGGCTCCTGGGAGCGGCCTGGGCCTCCTACCCGGCCACCCTGCCTCACGCCAGGACAGCACAGCCCAGCCCCGGTTCTCTCCTCCAAGGAAGATCCTTTTATATTTCCGTGTCTCAAAAAACTTCCGCAGGCTCCCGTCGGAACAACCCCGGCCTGGCATCCAGCAGCCGCACGCTTCGGCCTGACTCTTTGTCCAGCCTCAGTAAATTCGGGAACACTCCACTGCCAGCCTCTCACAGGCGCCATCTCAGTCGGTCCTGCAGTGACCCGGAAGGGGCAGGTACCACTCTGCACACCCCACAGACGAGCAGGCCGGGGCTGCAGGGAGAGGGAGCTTCCGTCCCCGCCATCCTGCCAGTGTTCCTTCCTATGTTAGCGTCCCCACCCCGCGAGGTCCCAGGACGCATCTTCCCTCAGGAGCTCCTCTGCGCGGGCTCATGCGAGCGAGACCTCTCAGCCTGACTGGTCCGTTCTGTGACTAATTTCAGAGCCCGTGGGCCTGGGCCGCCAGGCCCCTCCCTTGTCCGCAAACTCCGAGGCTCTGAGACACGCCCAGCTCAGCACCAGCTCCAAACCCTATGGGACAGCGCAGGGTCGGCCACATGATGGGGCACCACGTGGCCACAGGACATGGTGGGAGATGCGGAAGGTGGAAAGAGGCACAAAGACGCTTTCCGAATGCCTAAAGGACAGATGCGGAATCAGGACAGTTTGCCTTCAGTGCTCCTGACACCTGCCATGCACGTCAGCACCTTCATCTCGTGTCCTCAGGGGAGCCGGCTGCACCTCACACCGTCCACTCTGCAAAGCAAAGCAGCCCCGGGAACAGCCCTGGAAGAAGCCCCTTCCCAGCTCCGGGACCTCCGCTCACAGCCGGGGCCGGAGCCCCCTCCCAGCAAACTACAGCTCCGGGACCCCCCGCTCACAGCCAGGGCCGGTCAGTTCCACAGCTACCGGGACGCAGATACAGCACACTGGCACTCATGGGTTCGTACGATCAGCCTGGCGACCTCATCGGCTCAGCTTTTGCCACACAGACATACACAGACCATCTGGAGCTGCACGGGATGCTGAAACCACCACTGAGGGCAAGCGAGAGCCAAGTCAAGAACCGAGGGGGCCGGCACAGGAAACAGGCCCCAGCACGTGTGGGAGAAGGAACACCAGGGAGGCTCAGAGAGAAACCCAGTGACACACCACGTGGACTCCCTCCAATGGCCTCTAATGGCGCAGACCACGAGGGTGGACGACAGCCAGGACACCCCCTCCTGCCCCGCCTCACTCGCTGAGCGCCCCCCCGCCCCCCCGTCTCACTCGCTGAGCCCCCCCCGCCCCCCCACTTCACTCGCTGAGCCCCCCGCCCCCACGCCTCACTCGCTGGGCACCCCCGCCCCCCGCCTCACTCACTGAGCGCCCCCCCGTCTCCTCACTCGCTGAGCCCCCCCGCCCCCCCGCCTCACTCGCTGAGCGCCCCCCCGCCCCCCCGCCCCCTCACTCGCTGAGCCCTCCCGCCCCCCACCTCACTCGCTGAGCCCCCCGCCCCCCCGCCCCACTCGCTGAGCCCCCCGCCCCCCGCCTCACTCGCTGAGCCCCCCCGCCCCCCGCCTCACTCGCTGAGCCCCCCCGCCCCCCCGCCCCGCCTCACTCGCTGAGCCCCCCCGCCTCCCTGCCTCACTCGCTGAGCCCCCCGACCCCTCCCGCCCCGCCTCACTCGCTGAGCCCCCCGCCCCCCCGCCCCCCCTCACTCGCTGAGCCCCCCCGCCTCCCTGCCTCACTCGCTGAGCCCCCCGACCCCTCCCGCCCCGCCTCACTCGCTGAGCCCCCCGCCCCCCCGCCCCCCCTCACTCGCTGAGCCCCCCACCCCCTCCTGCCCCGCCTCACTCGCTGAGCCCCCCACCCCCCCACCCCCTCACTCGCTGAGCCCCCCACCCCCTCCTGCCCCGCCTCACTCGCTGAGCCCCCCACCCCCTCCTGCCCCGCCTCACTCGCTGAGCCCCCCACCCCCTCCTGCCCCGCCTCACTCGCTGAGCCCCCCACCCCCTCCTGCCCCGCCTCACTCGCTGAGCGCCCCCCCCAGCCCCCTCCCGCCCCCTCTTGCCCCGCCTCACCCGCTGAGCTTCCCCCGCCCCCCACCTCACTCGCTGAGCTCCCCCAGCCCCCCGCCTCACTCGCTGAGCCCCCCGCCCCCCCACCCCCTCACTCGCTGAGCCCCCCACCCCCTCCTGCCCCGCCTCACTCGCTGAGCCCCCCGCACCCCCACCCCCTCACTCGCTGAGCCCCCCACCCCCTCCTGCCCCGCCTCACTCGCTGAGCCCCCCGCCCCCCACCTCACTCGCTGAGCCCCCCACCCCCTCCTGCCCCGCCTCACTCGCTGAGCCCCCCACCCCCTCCTGCCCCGCCTCACTCGCTGAGCGCCCCCCCGCCCCCTCCCGCTCCGCCTCACTCGCTGAGCCCCCCGCCCTCCCACCGGCAGCCCTGGGCGGGCGCCTTTGACTTCAAGGGTCCCGAGTGGGGGCTCTGTCCTCTCCTCTGACGACCGCTGCGTGGCTCTTGCAAAACCTCCCCTTTCCCCCACAACACGAACTTCAGTTTTGAGTCTCACAGGAATAACGCCACATGAAAGCAAAAACTTCTTAAAACTGAGTTGGGCAATATATTTCAGTGAAAAGGGATAAATCTTCAGACTCCAAGACGCCTTCAGCTGGACAGGAGGGTCAGTTTTGAAGTCCGAAGTTTTAAATACTTGCAATGTCACTGTGTCTTCACATTTTTATGAGCTGAAACTGGGACGGGAGAAGTCACATATTTACGTGGGTAAGAATCTTGTAACTGGCACATGATTACAAGTCTTTAATTTTAGAAGTACTTCACTTAATTTTTTAATAGGTAACAGAAACAGAACAAAATCCACAACATTCAAAAGGATTTAAAATCCCTTCGAGAAGGGATCCCTGCCCCTGCCACCTCATTCCCGACGTGGGGTCATTTCTGTCACCAGCCCCCAGCCTCTCCTTCTAGAAGCCAGCCGCATTCAACAGTGGGGGCCGTGGACATTTGAAGCATGCGTGTTCATATTTCCAGATGCTGACCTGAGAGAATGCCTGATCTAAAAGCCACAGCGTCTACTTAAATTTCTCTGATGTGCCTAATCCACAGGGTTGTCCCCATCTATTTGAGTCACACCGAAAAGTTTACCGAACACTCTGGGCCTCCCTTTCTCACTTAGGCAAAGGCGGCTGCCTTCTCACCACGAGAGGCCGGAAGGGTCACTTTGTTCTGCTGCATCTGTGCTGGCTAGGCCCGTTCAAAAAGGAGGAGCCAGGGGTCTGGAGGGCATCAGACGGGGGACCAGCTGCAGAGGGACCAGAAAAAAAGGGGAAACAGCCACAGGACACAACTGAGCAAAAGCTGCCCAAGACGGAATGCGGCTGAGATGCGCGTGCCTCCCTCTGACCCCACCTGTGTCCCAGCCAGGGCGACGAGGAAAAAACAAAGGCCATACAGATCCCAAAGGAAGAAATAAAAGCCTTTATTCATAGAATGTACAAAAAAAAATCTACAAGCAAAGCTAATAGAACTAATTGGTGTGTTTAGCAAGAACAGAGAACACAAAGTCAGTGTGGAGACGTCGACCGCATTTGTACATACAAGCAATGACCATGAAAATTACACAAAAACAGCACCTTTCACAAAATTACGCTTTTAGGTTTGTGCTTTTGGTGGACTACCTAAGAAATCTTTAACCACTCCATTAAACACATAAAACACAGGGAAATAAATGTTTTTAAATGTGCAAAATGTGTAGGCTGAAAACACATCACAAAACACTGATGACAGAAATTGGAAAGACCCAAGCGTGTGGAAAGATATACCATGTCCATGGATTTGAAGACTCAGTTTTGTTAAGATATTAATTCTCCCCAAATTAATCTACAGATTAATGTAATCCCAGTCAAAATTCCTGTGGGACTATTTTGGAAATTGAGAAGCTCATTCAAAAGTATATATGGCAATTCAAAGCATCTAGAACAGCAAAACAAGTTTAAGAACAAATTTGATGATCTTACACTACAAAATAAGACCTGCTATGAAGCTATAGTGATCAAGACTGTGTGGTATTGGCATGAGGACAGGTGGATCAATATGATGCAGGGCAGGCAAGCCCCAAATTGAGGCTTAGCCTCAGAGGGTTTGTAGCTTCACTCAGGAAAGAATTCGAGAATGAGGTAGTGGTGGAAGAAAACAGTTTTATGGAGGCGGCAGTGACAGCTCTGAAACTGCTCCTGCACAGCAAGGACTCCCCACGGGCAGGGTGTTGAGAGTCTCAGCCGTTCCTGCAGAGCAGGGGTGTTGAGAGTGGCACCTCCGGGCACTCCTGCAGTCTTATTATCCTCACTTTTAACTATATGTCAATTAAAGGACAGATTATGCAGACATTTCTAGAAAAAGGGTGGTAATTTCCGAGTCACGGGGTTGTTCCTATGGAAAGGGGTGGTAACCTCCAGGCATTGCCATGGCAATGGTTAAGCTGACATGGCACACTGGCAGGCGTGTCCGATGGAAAGCTGCTTCCACCCATCCCTGTCTCAGCTAGTCCTCAATTTGGTTCGGTGTCCGAGCCCTGCCTCCAGAGTCCAGTCCCGCCTCCTACCTCAGATGGAGCAGAATACAGAGGCCACAAACAGACCCACACAGTGCAGCCAACTAAGCTGTAAATGTGCCAAAGTCATCAACAGAGGAAGGGTCGTCTTTCAACCAAGGGCGCCGGAACAAACTGATGTCTATGTGGAAAAAACAGAATCTCGACCCTTTTCTTTGTGCAAGTGAAAATTAGCTTGAAACAGATCATGGAACTAAATGTAAACGCTGAAAGCACACGCTTTCCAGGAGAAAACTGCCACAACCATGGGATAGGCAAGACTTTCTTAGACATGACACCACAGGTACAAATCATACAAGAAAAAAATGTGATAAACTGGACCATCAAAATCAAAAACTTCTGTTCTTCAAAGACAATGGTAAGAAAATGAAATACAAGCCACAAACTGGAAGAAAATATTTGCAAAGCACACTTGTGATAGACTCGTATCCAGAATATACAGGGAACTTTAAAAAGTAACAAGAAAACAACCCAATTAAAAGGGCAAAAGATTTGAAAAATGTACCAAAGAAGGAACGGAGCCGTCACTAAGCCCAAGAAAAGGTCCTCGACGCCACTCTTCACGGACACGCAATAAAAGCCACAGTGAGACAGTGCACACCTATGGGAGTGCAAACGGTAACTAAAGAATAAAAACTCACAGTCCTAAGGGCCGGGCAGGATGCGAAACACCTGCTGCTCTCACCCGCTGCTGGAAAGAAGGCAGACTGGGCGGCCACCTGGAGACACGGTTGGGTAGTTTTAATGAAAGTAAACACACACCCTACAGTGGCCCAGCAACCTCGCTCCCAAGCATTTATCTCAGAATAAGAAACAGAAACATTGTCCACACAAAGACCTATCCGAGAATGTTTACGGTGACTTTATTCATAAGTCCTGAGGATTAGACACAATCCAGCGAGTGGATGAGGCGGCTGAGGTGTGTCTGTATGATGGAAACCCACGGGCAGTGGAAGGGGGCGACCTGGCTCACAGCCGCACAGTGCGGGACCAGCGCAGTGGCAGAGGGCTCAGCCCCTCCAGGGTTTGACTCACGTGGCCTCCTGGAAAAGGCAACTGTGGGAACAGGCCCCCGAGCAGCGGCTGCCAGCGGCTGTGGGCCAGGTAGGAAATCCAACCCAAAGGGGCCCAAAGGAGTGTTCTGGGCTGTGGGAACATATCTGAGTTGTACTGCTGTCTACACAACTGCATACATTGGTGAAGGCTACACCTAACAGTGAACTTTACCATATGTCAATTGCAGACCACCTGATTTATACACAAAGAATGGAAGTCTCGGCCGGGCGCGGTGGCTCATGCCTGTAATCCCAGCACTTTGGGAGGCCGAGGTGGGCGGATCACGAGGTCAGCAGATGGAGACCACCTTGGCTAACACGGTGAAACCCCGTCTCTACTAAAAATACAAAAAATTAGCTGGGTGTGGTGGCCGGCGCCTCTAGTCCCAGCTGCTTGGGAGGCTGAGGCGGGGGGATCACGAGGTCAGCAGATGGAGACCACCCTGGCTAACACGGTGAAACCCCGTCTCTACTAAAAATACAAAAAATTAGCCGGGTGTGGTGGCAGGTGCCTGTAATCCCAGCTACTCGGGAGGCTGAGGCAGGAGAATGGCGTGAACCCGGGAGGTGGAGGTTGCAGTGAGTCGAGATCGCGCCACTGCACTCCAGCCGGGGCGACAGAGAGAGACTCCGTCTCAAAAAAACAAAAAAAGAAGAAGAAGAAAAAAAAAGAATGGAGGTCTCACTGCATCCCCACCCCATTGGGAAGCCTCAGAGAGTCTCTAGGGGCTGGAGGGGCAAATGGAGGGGAACGTGGTGTTACCAGAGCCGGGGCCCAGAGGAAGGTGGAGGCCTAGCGGGAAGAGGAGGGAGGCGCCAGCACAGGGGGCGGAGACCCCAATGCTCCTGACTGACAGCGCCGAGCCGGGCCCCGCGCATTTCCGCAGTTCACGCATCCGAGCTGCGGGGAGCCATCGTTTCTGGTCTGTGCTCCGTGGGTGCAGCCCCCGGCAGCCGAGTCCAGGCAGAGGCCGCCTCCCTGCGCCTGGAATCCTGAAGGAGCCCGCGCCCCGTGTGTCCCGCAGGTCACGGCCCTGCGGCTGGGAGCCCGGCTTGACTGACAGTTCCCGCCGGCAGCAGCGCTCTGTAGGCCATGGACCCGCGGACAGAGGAGGCTACGGTCACGCCGCCCGGGGCCCGCGGACACTGGACACTTCTTCCTTCTGCTCCTGCTGCGGCGGGAGCTGACTGCGGCCGGTGGAGGTGCCGGGGTGGGCTGGGGAGGGCTGAGGGCAGGCCTTTATTTCCCCAAGTCTCACTTGCCGGAGCGCCGTATCCCGGCACGGCTTCAGCTGCCTTTCTCGGTTTCTGTCGCCACCGCCCTCCCCCTCCAGGCTGAAGATGCCCTCCCGTCCCCAACCCACACCCCGGACCCCATAGGAATGCGCCCCCACTTCCTTCTGGCACCTGCCGGGGCACCTCTCACTCCTGGACCTGAACCTGCAACTGAGCACAGCTGTGGTCGCCCCGAGGGAAACTTGCTGGCAGGTGGGGTTTCCTCAGGGCGTGGGCAGCTGCTAGAAACAAGACAACCAGGAGAACCACGCAGCCAGGAAGCCAGTGGCCACCGCGCGCTTCCACCCAGAAACGCATTCCACAGAACCCAGTGTTTCATGCCCGATAACAACATAATTGCCGTCATAAAGATAAATCGTTACCGGAGATCCAGACAGCCACCCATTTTCATGGCTGCGAAAGCCACAGTGAAACATCCAAGTCCAGTCACCGTCATCGTAAAGCCACCAAGGACCACTAGCAGATGACGTCAACAGAATAATTAAATATCTGATTTGGTTCTTTTCAGAGCACATAACTCCAGAACTAACTTGATCAGCTTCTCTTACTAAAATGTGCAAAAAATTTTTTAAATTTCTTTTTCCTTAGGGTTGTCACTCAAAAAATGTCTCATACACCTTTGAGAATGAATCAAGTCCCTGTGGATTCTCGAGTATAAACTGAGCTGGTGATGAGGCCTGACACATGGTCACACCTCAATTCACGCGTGGCACCCAGCACAGGCTGAGCCCCGCCAGATACACCATTAGCCTCCGCTGAATAATCTGGATTCCACACCTCCCTTTCTTCTGGGAACACCCTTGGAGGCCCCTGGCAGGGGCTGAGAACACAGGAGCGAGACACAGGCCTGCCCTGCAGGACCATGGGCTCCAGGAAGCTCTGTCCAGTGGACACAGCATAACAGGCAAAAGAACCACAACCAACGAGTGGGGCAGGGGAGGCAGGTCTCGGAGGGCAGCCCACCCATGCCGCGGGGTCGGAGGCCATCTCCTGCAGTAGGCCCCAGTCCCGGAGGTGGGCATGGCAGGATGTGGGGATGGAGAAGGAGGTGCCTCAGGAGTGGGGTGCACAGCGGCTGAGCCCGGAGGCAGGAGAGAGAACTGCCAGCCACTAGCCCTGGAGCCGATGCCCTGGTCAGAGGGAGAGAGGAAGAGGGAATCCTTCCGCAGCACCCAGCTTGAACGCGACATGAAGCTATGGGCCTGAACCTGAGGGCCTCCCAGGCAGACACTGAGCAGGGGGGTGCAGGGGTCATGCTGGACCCTCAAGACCATCTCACCAACAAGGCTCCACGAGGCCCAGCACAGCAAGACCCTGAAGGGGGACCAGGTGCCCACTGCACTCAGGAGCACAAACACCTTCTGCAATCGCATTTCAGGGCCAGGGTGTCCGCTGCGGAAGCACCCAGCACAGCGTTCCCGCTCAAAATGAAGTCAAAGGTCAATTATCTGAGATCCATGTGACCCGTTCCATGTATTTTCTAAACAAACTCAGGAGACTTCTATGAAAAGCACAGCAGTTTCTAAGAATAATCACTTGGGTACAGTGAACAACAGTCCCAAAAATGTCCAGGTCCCGACCCCTGCAATGGTGAGGGGACACCGGCCTTATCAATGCCAGGTGAGGCCTTGCCCGGCCCTGAGGGCCTCTGGGTTCACAGCTGCCACCCAGCAAAGCCTGTCTCAATGCCAGGCAGAGAGCAGGACTGGTCAGGATGGGCGTCTCTCTCATCTCTGTCAGGGTACTTGCTGCGGAGGCCCGGGACATGGCAGAGTGCAGACAGGAGCCTACGCGTTACCTGCTAACCCGTTTCTCTCATGCCCCCACCCTCAACATCGTGCTGACACACACTAGCTGCCGGCCGCCCAGTGGGGACAGGCTGGGTTTTAGGACACTCAAGCTCTGAGGTGGACCTTTGGCCGTGCCTCTCTCACTTCTGTTTGCCAAGCACTGGGAATGGGTCAGATCACAGATCCTGGTCCACAGCTCACAGAGGGACAGAGACAATGAAGAAAGCCCACAGCTGAGGGACACAGGTGAGCGCTGGGGAAAGGGGGGCAGCCGGCGTGGAGTGAAGCGGCCGTGACGCGGTGTGAGGAGCCAGTGTGAGCAGTGAGCCTCAGATGGACACGGACCCCGCCTACGCACAGCACCCTCGTGGCCTTGCAGGCCTCCTGCACCCCCGGGCCCTCAGGCTGCCTCCCGCCCTGTCCCACTCGGCATCCTGGCAGCCATGGAGACGAGGAGCCTGCACCACCTGGGATCTGGGTTCAGGCTGTGGCAGCCAGTACACACTGGCTCCCTAGCCGCCCGTCCTGGGCGTGAGCTCAGGCACCGCAGGACCCCTCCTCCGTTCCTGGCTCTCCCGGCGTCATGGCGGGAATTAGCCTGATACCTCAGCCTCCCAGGCCTGCTGCGTGAGGTCTGCTCCTGACGGGGTCCTCTGGCTGCATTTAGGAACAAGGAGCTCCCCGAGTAGCCTGAAGTCCACGCTGCCCAGAGGCCCCACAACTTACAGGATGCCGCCTTCCTGTGATCCCAGGCAGGGCTGCCCATGAGCTTTCTCCAAGAGCAGCCCCAGCCCTGCTCCAAACACACCATCTCCTGGAAGTCACTGTATTGCCCCAAAAACCGGGGGGAAACTGAGGCCACACGCCCCCACCCCCCACCCGCCCTTCCCGTGCCCACACCATGGGGACTAATGTTGGGACAGGGACAGCCAGGATGTGGTGAGGAGGGAGGGCCCCACATCCATGCAAAGGTCCCCCCGCAGATGCCTCAGGGAGAAGCCCTGGGAAGTTGTCTGAAGAGGGTCGGGGATGCTGTGCTCTTGCCTTGAGAGGCCACGGAAGCCTCGACTGGCAGCGCTCACTGACCTGAGCCTGGTGTGATGCTCTAGCAGGGACCACAGACGCCAGGCCAGATCCCGAGCGCAGATCAGGAGGAATACCCAGGGCTGCTGTGACCTAGAGCCCTGCAGCGACCCCTCAGCACCATCCAGCCAGGCTCTGGACTGAAATGCTAATACTCCCCGGTACAGAAAAGGCAGAAAAGGGGAAGTAAATGCTCATTCATCACCTACCTATGATGGAATCCCTCCGGAAAACGTCTCTATCGAAAATGTAGAAGGACAGGTGACGAAAGCTCCGAGGAATTTCACAGTAAAAGTCTTCTCCGTAAAAGGGGCTAGAGAGACAAACAAAAGCACCAGTTAGAACACAGGCCACGCTCGCGCCTCACCCCCGGGGCACACACCTGTGGTCTTAGTTTTAAACGTGCCATGAGAACGCCCTGCAGTGTGTGGCACGCATGAGACATGAACCTGCAGCTCACTGTGGGGTGAAGGGCCTTGTGGCTGCTCCCTGGCCTCCACCTCCAGCCTTTGCGCTGCACAGATGAACTTCTGTAGCTGGGCTGCCTGGCGGTCCAGGAAGCTCAGAGACCTCCACAGAGACCATGGCCACTGCCAGAATGATTTCCATGGTACGTGCTCAGGTCTAGGTCCAGCCTCAGGGCCATCATGATGTTTTGAAGGTACCTGCTTTGGAGCAGGTGGTGGCTCCCTTTATGCATTAAACATAAAACACAGCACTCCAGTGCCTTGGACCGCTGCTTTTATCCAGAGATCCAGTACAAAGTACTGACTGCCCAGCCATCCTCGCTCCTGGGGGAGAGACCCCCGCTGCTGTCTGTACTTAGAATCCTCACTTCTGCGGGGGAGGCCCCCGCTGCTGACTGTGCTTAGAGTCCTCACTCCTGGAGGAGAGACCCCTGCTGCTGACTGTGCTTAGAGTCCTCGCTCCTCGGGGAGAGGCCCCCGCTGCTGACTGTACTTAAGAGTCCTCGCTCCTGGGGGAGAGGCCCCCACTGCTGACTGTGCTTAGAGTCCTCGCTCCTGGGGGAGAGGCCCCCGCTGCTGACTGTGCTTAGAGTCCTCGTTCCTGGGGGAGAGGCCCCCGTTGCTGACTGTGCTTAGAGTCCTCGCTCCTGGGGGAGAGGCCCCCGCTGCTGACTGTGCTTAGAGTCCTCGCTCCTGGGGGAGAGGCCCCCGCTGCTGACTGTGCTTAGAGTCCTCGCTCCTGGGGGAGAGACCCCCGCTGCTGACTGCCCAGCCACCCTCGCTTCTGGGGGAGAGGCCCCCACTGCTGACTGTGCTTACAGAGTACACGGCTCAGGCCGCCCACGCGTGAGTCACCCGGAGATGCAGCCGCCCCACAGATGGAGACTTGAAATAACCGCAACCCCAATAAAGAAGCAGAAGCCAGTGGGCTTGGCCATTCAGCAAACCTCCCTGCTGTTCTGGACTGGCACAGGTGGGGTTAGGTTCCTCCCCATGCCGGACCTGTTGGCGATTACCATGGTGCACGCACAGCTACCACCAACTCAGAACTTAAAACAAGCCCACTTTCACGCACATTTATGCTAAGGTCCAAAATAGGAAAGATGTAAGCTATTCAAGGAGGAACCATTCTGATAGAAAGCAAAGGAAGGTCAATGGTGCTGGCCAGGGGGGCGTCCACACAGTCACCAACGGCGCAGGCCCCACCCCAGCCACACACAGAAATGAGCTCAGACCCCACACCCATGTGTAAGGGTGTAAGGGTTGGAGCTACCAGCCTCTGAGAAGAAAATGAGAATGAACCTGCACCCTAGAGTCAGGTAAAGATGTCTTAGATCTGTCACCAAAAGCACAAGTGCCAAAAGAAAAATAAATGGAAAATCAAACTTCATCAAAATTAAAAACTTTTTTGCATTAAAAGCATTATTTAAAAAGTGAAAAGGCCAGTGCAGTGGCTCACGCTTGTAATCCCAGCACTTTGGGAGGCTGAGACTGGCGAATCACCTAAGATCAGGAGTTCGAGACCAGCCTGGCCAACATGGCAAATCCCCATCTCTACTAAAAATACAAAAATTAGCAGGGCGTGGTGGCGGGCGCCTGTAGTCCCAGCTACTCGGGAGGCTGAGGCAGGAAAATCACCTGAACCCGGGAGACAGAGGTTGCAGTGAGCCAAGATTGCACCACTGCACTCCAGCCTGGGTGACAAGAGCGAAACTCAGTCTCAAAAAAATAATAAAAATTAAAAAAATAAAAAGTGAAAAGACAGACTAGAAAAAATATTAGTAAGTCAGTTATCTGATAAAGGACTTGTATCCAGAATATATAAAGAACTCTTATAACTCAATAAATGATAACAAATAATTCAGTTTAAAAAGGGGCAAAAGATTTGAACACACATATCACCAAAGAAGACAAATGGCCAACAAGGTATTAACAATGCTCCATGTCATTAGCCCTTGAGAAAATGCAAATTAAACCAGGAGATACGGCACAGGCATAGGCCCAAACCTGGGGTGGACGACCATTGCTGCCCGGAGCCCAGGTGGGAGGGGCCCAGAGTCCAGGTGGGAGAGGTCTGGAATCCAGGCCCCACCCCTTCGCCCTGCAGTGGCCTTAATGACAGGCATTTCATTTGGATTTCACTGATTTCATTACTTTTATAACTGGGTCAGAGACTAGGTAACGTTTACTCAGAAAACCATTTTTTGTCATAAAACAATCTTCCAAGGGAAGCCTAAAATGCCTACATTGTTTTAAGCATTTTGGAAACACAGCAGTATCCATTTATGCACAAAAGAAACATCACTTTATCTTTCAATGAAGGCAGAATGCTCAGGGACTTCCACGGACTTCCATTGTAGCAGAATCCTGGTTAATGAAGGCCCATTAGAAAGTCATGTTTCCTTTAAACACATTCTTGAGTTGGTCGTTGACGCAGGCGAGCCATCCTCTGATCTCCTGTGTCTGCGTGGGCACCACTGAGATCTGATGTCAGGGACCCCCAGGGGTGTGTGTGCCCACAGGCATGTGTGTGTGGATGTGTGCACGTGTGTGCCCATGGGTGTGTGGGCCCAGAGGCATGTGTGTGCATGTGTGCATGTGTGTGCCCATGGGTGTGTGTGCCCACAGGCATGTGTGTGTGTGTGCATGCATGTGCCCGTACGTGTATACCCACAGGCACGTGTTTGTGTGTGCATGTGTGTGCCCGTATGTGTGTCCCCACAGGCATGTGTGCGTGTTCGTGCCCACAGGAGATACGGCACAGGCATAGGCCCAAACCTGGGGTGGGCGACCCATAGGCACGTGGATGCATATGCCCACAGGCACGTGTACGTGGGTGTGTGCATGTGTGTGCCCTGGAGCACTTGGGTGCACATGTACACAAAGGCACCACAGATGCACCCCACACAATGCACTGCTTTCATAACAAAGCACAGGGGTCGTGACCCCACCTCCACCCTGTGTAAAGTCACAGCTGCAGGATCTCAGGGCAGGACGCACACTCCCCAGGCAGCGCCCGGTGGCCTCCCTGGAGAAGCTTGGTGCTCTGCAGACAGCGTCCCCACTGGCAGGAAAAACCACCATCAACCTCGAAGCCAAAAGGGACACCAGACGCACATTTTAATATTCACGACAAGGCCTCAGGTGACGAGCTACTCACAGAACAAGCATTAACAATTAATAGTAATCCACAAAACATTTGGGATTTTTACAACGACAAAACGGCCTCTTCTGTACATCCCAGAGCAACTTTCAGGGCCACTGACGCCTAAGCGACGGCAGGAAGCCGTGGTGCTTGAATGTGCGGAAGCAGCCTGGACTTGGCGTTTCCAGCCCCACTCCCTCCCGGCAGAGCCCCAAGAACCAAGGGCTGGAGGCTTCACTTCCTGCTCCAGAGTGGCAGGTGCCCAGGATGTCCCGGCCACGGTGCATCTCACACAAGAAGCCCAGCGGGAGCACGCACAGCTCCAGGCCTCGCAGCAAATGCATAGCCAAAAGGCGTAAATCAAGCTTCATTCACCGTGGAGGAACCTCAGAACCAAAAGCACCGACAGCCAAGCTGCCAGAGAATGGAACGGACGCCCTCCATTGGCACAAACTCCAGCAGCCAGCTTGTCAGGAAGCTGCGGCAGCTTCAGAGCAACCCGGGCCTCAGGGTTCACCTGGCCACCTCGCCGTGAGACGGTGTCACCTTTTCCCGAGAGCCCCCCGCCCCCGCACAGGCACTGAGGACCCCACCACATGGGCCTGTGCCTGCCTCGCAGGAAGGTGGGGAGGAGGAAGTAGGTCGGGCTGGATTGCATGTCTGATGGGTGTCCGATGTGTGTCCAGTGCGTGTCCAATGCGTGTCCGGTGAGTGGTGTCTGGTGTGTATCCGATGTGTGTCTGATGCGTGTCCGGTGTGTCTGATGTGTGTCTGATGCATATTTGGTGCGTGACCGGTGCGTGGTAAGGGGCGGTGAGATGAGGACGCCAGCGTTGAGCACACCCCACACACGGGCGCCGCGCACCTGGCATTTAACCCTGCACATTTCCTCACCACCCCGATGCACAGGGTGGGAAACCGAGGCACTCCAACATCTGATGAAACGAAACTAACCCCAGGGATCGTGCCGTGACTCAGGCCATGCTGTGTTGCTATAAACCGCTTTTACATTTAGAAAGGGGCACGTCCAGTCTGTGGTGATAATTTTATGGAGTTCGTATGTTTCTCGTAGCTTCCTCTTTCTGCTATTTTTATCTCTTTTTATTGAATGGATTTCTGGTTTATTTATGAATTTTAAGCACCTCAATTTCCACGGACAGGTGTCAGCACCACCAGAAGCCTCACAGGACCTTCCCAGGTGCCCAGCCAACAGCCTCTGCCCTGGGCTTCCCCCCACAGAGCCCCCCACTGCCAAGCAGAGTCGCAGTGAGAGGAGCCACTTGTGCAGAGCCTTTGGCAGAGCAACTGAACACCCTGCTACCGGGCAGCCCCCAGGGACACCGTGCTCTTAGCCCCGCTGCCCAAGCCCTGCCGCACTACCCCTGGGGAGTAAGACCTCTTCCAGCCTCCGCCCAGGAATTTCTCCAGCAACGGCTTTAGAACTTGCTCCTGAATCGCAGCAGGGGAGGCAGCACTTTGGGGCCCTCTGTCAGGCTGCCCCCGCCCACTAAGAGGAGCTGTTGTCCTTGGGAACCACGGGGTCCCCCCTCCTGAAGAAGGGGAACGCCACACTCACATTTCCATTTTACACATTTGCAGCTGAGAACCCTGGAGCCAGAACGGGCTCCAGCACAGGCGATGGGTGAGCATTTTGCATCTCTGATGTCGTTTATTCTAGTGGTTCCAATTGCCTATTTTAATGTTTTTCTCCTTATTTCATATAACTTTTTAAACTTAATAAAGTTATTACTAACTTTGTTTCCTGCAGGTCACCTCAAGTCTTTCAGGAAACCAGGCAGGACATCTGTAGGCGGCCGGCCGGCCTTATCAATGGAGCCCTGAGCCACCAACCACCGTGACCAGCTTCATTCCCACGAGCCGAACGAGCCCAAGAGGGGAGAGCAGCTGGACTCCGGATGCGAAGTCCACACGGTGTGGAGCAGGGGGCAGGGCTGCCTGGGCAGAGAGATTTAGACCAGGAGGCCGCTGGGGAGGCTGCCCAGAGGAGGAGGCATCGCAGGGCAGTGGGGTCCAGAGAGGTGGCAGTGCTACAGGCCTTGCACTCATTTTAATGAAGGTTCTGCAGGATTTCAAGGAAAGCTGGAGCCAGTCTCTGTGCCAGAATAGAGGGTTTTTCAGCTTCTTAGACCGATGATTTATTTAGGGAATAAGAAGGGTGATTCCAGGGACAGTGGAGGCCCCCACAGGAAGGAAACCTCTCCCCACAATGACTGTGCACAGAGCCAGCCTGACACCCAAGGCCACGGTGCCATAGCCAGGGAGCCCTGAAGAAACTCCCGGAAGAATGTAAAACCCCCAGCTCAAGGAGGAGAGTGGAGGCGGTTCCCCACCTTCTGGGGGCAGTTAACAACCTCTGAGAATGAACCCACGGCTAAAACCCATAAAACCTCCGCCAACCACACCCAGACCTGGAAGGGGCACCTCTAGCTGGGGTGCTCAGCACGAGGGGACCCAGAACAATGGCTTCCCTGGGGTGCGGGCTTGGCCTGCAGGCTGGAGGCTGGAGAGCTGCCATCCTAGCGCACACTGGGTAGATGAGGGTGTTTCCAATGTGCTGAAGAGGGCAGGGCCTGGCTGAGGCCCTGGAAGGCCAGAGTCCTGGAGGTCGGTGGGGGGCGGTGAGTTCCCAGGTCACTTCCCCAGGTGTGCGTTTTCTTCACTGTCCTGTCCTATTCATTCATTTTAGCACGGAGGCCAGAATCAGCCGAGTGAAGCCCCTGCCTGACCACTCAGGGGGTGTGAGGACAGGGGTGAGGGCTGGGAGCATCAGTCAGCTCCTAGAATGGCAGGTTTGTACCTGCAAACGGGGCACCAGAGTGACATCCCCCCAAGACCCCCGGGATGCCATGAGCCCCACGGAGACCACGTGCCTGGCAGGGGCCAGCTCCAGGTGCTGCGGCTACGGCGAGGCCATCACCACCATCCACGCGTCCAGCAGGAAGAAGAGTGGATTCCTCGGGCGTGAAGCTCACAGCTCACGTTGTCTGCACACCTGCCTGACGACCTCTCCCAAACCTGGATTCCCACCACAGAATTCAGCTCCTCGGGTGCTCACCAGCCCGTGACTTGTGGCCACCAGACTGGACAGAACACACAGAGACCATTTCCTGTTTTGCAGAAAATCCTGTTGGGCCATGCCAGTCCTAGAGCCAAAACACAGTGTCCACTTGAGGGTCCAGACCTGAGGCCACCCTCGCTGGGACAGCATCTCTTTCCCTCTCAGAGCAACGCCACTGATGCCCAGACTAGCACCCATGCCCGTCCTCACCTGCCCGACAATGCCCTTCCCAGGCCCTGCTGCTTGCAGGACTGGCCATGGGCACCGTGGACTATGCTGACCTGCAGTCCCCAGGGACCAAGCCCTGCTGCTGTGGACACAGGTGGCCCTGCCCCTCGCAGAGGAGCTGCTCTCCTCCTGAGCCCAGGAGTGCTCTGAAACTTACATCCCAATGAGAACCAAAATCAGGAGTTGAAGTGGGAGTTAAAGGCCAGAGCCTTTTTTGAAGAACTTCCCTAAGCTCTTTTAAATACCTGCATCCAGGCCAGATGCAGTGGCTCACGCCTGTAATCCCAGCACTTTGGGAGGCCATGCCAGAAGGGCCACTTGAGCCCAGGAGTTAGAGATCAACCTGGGCAACACAACAAGACCCCAACTCAACAGAAAATTTAAAAATTAGATGGGTTTGGTGGTGCACGTCTGTAGGGAGGCAGAGGATCGCTTGAGCCCAGGGTTCCAGGCTGCAGTGAGCTGTGATCGCAGCACTGCACTCCCGCCTGAGTGACACGGTGAGACCCTGTCTCAAAAAACCAAACACCTGCACCTCCTGCATCGTCACAGTACAGTCCCACCTGGTGGAGCCGCCGTCAGGCCCTCCCGCATCTTCACAGCACAGTCCCACCTGGTGGAGCTGCCATCGGGCCCTCCTGCATCTTCAGAGCACAGTCCCGCCTGGCAGAGCCGCTGTCAGGCCCTCCTGCATCTTCACAGCACAGTCCTCCTGTGCAGCTGCTCCTCCCCACCTAATTCAGGCCCTAGTGAGCGTCACAAGGCCGAGGGGACATCGGTCTCCACCAGGAAGACTATACGGCACGTCTAAATGTAAGAATCTGTGACAGACGTTGCTGAAGCCCATGCAAGGGGGCGCAGGTACCCAAGGAGGCGCAGGTACCCAGGAGGCGCAGGTACCCAGGAGGCGCAGGTACCCAGGAGGCGCAGGTACCCAGGAGGCGCAGGTACCCAGGAGGCGCAGGTACCCAGGAGGCACAGGTACCCACACGGGCCTTGCTGGGGGAAGCACGACTTTGAAGATGGAGTCCTCCGGGGATGTCCACGTTTCAACGCTGCCTTGCCAGAGGCCAGTTCCCTCATCTCTCAGCCTGAGGACACCGCCCACTCCACAGTGCGGCCTGCGGGCACAGAGGGCACTTGGCTGGGGAAGGGCAGTTGGCTCTGCTCCCAAAGCGGCCTCCCCAGGACACGCCACTGCCTGGCTCGGAGGTTTCTTCCTCTGCCCTGCACAGTGAGACAAGCACATGGCAGGGCCTCCCACACACCAGGACCAAACAACTGGGAGCACCTTTGATGTCTTTGGCCCCCGCCAGGCGTGGCTCACTGGACCCAGAAACCACAGTGCTCTCTCCCCATGACTGTTTCAGCTGCCCATCCCTGTTCTAGACTGTGGGAACAGCAGCCGATGAAGCAAAGTCCTGGCCCCGTGGAGCCAGACAAAGAGCACGCAGAACCACGAACGCACGCAAGGCTGGCGGGGGTGGCACTGTGGCCTCACTCGGGGGACGGGGAGGCTTACAGACGAGTGAGCGCTTGAACAGGGCCGTGGACGGTGAGGAGACCCGCAGGAGGGGTCCAGGCAGAGGGACACCAGGTGCAAAGGCCTCGAGGCAGCAGGGCTTGTGTGTGATGAAGACGTAGGAGCAAGGAGGAGGCCGGCGTGGCCTGGGCAGGGCAGGGCAGGGCAGGACGGGAGCTTGCTGGGAGCCGAGGTCAGAGGTCAGGGTGCGGCCGAGGCCACGTGGTGCAGAGCAGACATTTCGCCACAGCAGCTGGGAACGTGCAGGCCCCATGCAAGACACTGAATGGATGGATGTACGGATGGGGCAGTGGGCATGCAGGGAGGAATCACCTGTCTCAGGTCAGCAGCCAGGAGCTGCCCAGGCCTGGCACAGTGGACCAGGAAGGGAAGGTCACCCAAGCCTCCACAGGTGGGGCTTTCTGCAGGCAAGGTGCAGCGGTGAGCCCGAGAGGCCACGGTGCCGAGCAAATCCTGGTTGTCCTCATGGGGACCACAGGAATTCAGTTCTGGCAGAGCCAAGACTGCCAGGAAGCCAGGCGGGCTCCTGCAGGAGGTGAGGGGCCTGCGGCGACGCGAAGGGCCAGGACCGGACACGCCCCATTCCGCTCTGCTTCCAGTGAGGCGAGAGGCGGGCAGGATGCAGCTGGAACCGCGCACGCCCAGAGCTCGGGCCAGGACTGCCCCCCAGTGCTGCGCTCGCCCGCGGTGGAGCTGCGGTGTTATCAGTGGTCAGCTCAAGTCCAGCGGCTTGAAAGGGAGGCAGAGGCCCCACCTTCCCTGAGGCTCCCTGTGAAGAGCAGGAGGCTGGGCCCTCGCGAAGACCCCAGCCAGGCTCTGCCACCTCCACAGCCAGCAGACGGGGCCCCCCAAAGCCGACAGACGGAGCCCCCTACAGCCGGCAGACGGAGCCCCCTACAGCCGGCAGACGGAGCCCCCCACAGCCGGCAGACGGGGCCTGGGCACTGCACACAGAGACATTTCTTCTTCCCGAGACCTCGCACAGAAATTACTCACTTAAAAGCACTTAGAGTTTTTTCATTTTTCCAGTGGCAAATATTTCTAGGGACTACCACAGAAATAGCCACACCAAAACCCAACTCAGTTCTCCTTTCTCCACCCTCCGCCACAGCCGGGGACGCTGCCTCGATGCGCAGGGCTTCCTCCGCCACGGCCGGGGACGCTGTCTCGATGCGTGGGGCTTGGGTTCTTCAGGTCTCTTGATGTTTTTCCTCTTAGAACCGCAAACTACGGTTGCCTGGAAAGGTTTCTAAAAACCCCAGGCGCTCAGGCCCACCTCAGAGAAAGGCTCTTTAAGGGTTATGGGTTATGAAATAGGAGCCCTTTGGGAGACCAAGGCAGGCGGATCATGAGGTCAAGAGATTGAGAGCATCCTGGCCAACATGGTGAACCCCCGTCTCTACTAAAAAAAAAAAAAAAAAAAAAAAAAAAAAAAAAAAAATTATCTGGGCATGGTGGCAGATGCCTGTAATCCCAGCTACTCAGGAGGCTGAGGCAGGAGAATCACTTGAACATGGGAGGCGGAGGTTGCAGTGAACCGAGATCACACCACTGCACTGCAGCCTGGGTGACAAAGCAAGACTCTGTCTCAAAAAAAAAAAGAAAGAAATAGGAGCCTTGAAATCTGTACTAGCCATGGGGTCTAACACGATCCTTAAGTGAACTGCTCATCACAAAGCGTGGCAGGCTGCCTTCTCTCCAGAGGGTTTCTGGTGCCATGTCCACGGAGGCAGCAGTGGGATTCAGCCGTCACCTGCGCTTGCGGTGGTAACTCCATCTAACTCCATCTGAGACTCAACAGGGGACGCGTCTGCACAGAGCACAGGGTGCAGGGGTCGGGCGGGGAGGACGGCGAGGTCAGGCCAGCTCAGGGGACACGGTGGGCGGGGGGCTCCAGATCCCACGGTGGGCAGCAAAGGTGGGGGTCGGGCTGGCGCCGTCCTGGACCATGTCCACGTCTGGGGTCTGCAGGCCCCATCTCCCTTTCCACTGTGCCTAACCTTACATCTATAACCTACATCCCGCAAGACACGATTTTCCACGATGAGTTGATTCGTAATTCCATTTATGTGCAAGTTTTCAGAATTTTCCTGTGGGTTTTTTTTTTCACTTCCTTATGATTTGAATTTTGTTTGCTTAAAAAAAAAACACATGCATAGGAAAGAATGCTTCCTTTCAATTAAAAGCAACAAATTGTTTTTTTTTAAGCAAAAATTCATTGAGGCGGGGGCTCACATTGTACAAAGAAAATCAGACCCACCGGGATGGCTGTGATCAGAGACAGTAACAAGGGTAGGGAGGTGGAGATGCGAATCCAAACACACAACCTGTGGGAAGGTCAAGTGGCTACAGCCGCCACGGAAAACAGGCTGGCGGTTCCTCCGACATTCAACACACAGTCGCCATGGGACCCAGCGGTTCCACCCGCAGGTGTGCAGCAAGAGACATCACAGCCCACGTCCACACGCAGACTCAGACACGCGTGCTCACAGCCCACGTCCGCACGCAGACTCGGACACGCGTGCTCACAGCCCACGTCCGCACGCAGACTCGGACACGCGAGCTCACAGCCCACGTCCGCACGCAGACTCGGACACGCGAGCTCACAGCCCACGTCCGCACGCAGACTCGGACACGCGTGCTCACAGCCTCAGTCATGACGGCCAGAAAGTGGAAACAAGGCAGGAGGGCCTCAGCTGCTGAGGGAGCAACAACAGAACAGTGCTCAGCCCTGGAGAGGAAGGACGCCTGGCCCCTGGCCCCACACCACAGGCATCCACCGTGTGGTGCCGACCGACAGGCCATGCACAGAGGCCATGGGCCAGACGCTTCCACTGACACAAAATGCCCAAGAGAGGCACAGCCGGGGACACAACGCAGACCCGCGTCTGCCGCCGCGGGAGAGGCTGCAAGCCGGAAACTGGAGGATTACAGGGTGCAAGTGTCCTTTTAGGGAGATGAAAATGTTCTAAAATTGGCTGTGGCAATGGTTGTGCAACTCTGCAAATACACTAAAAACCACTGAATTGTACATTTTAAAAAGGGTGAATTGTATGGTGTTTGAATTATACCTCAATAAAGCTATTTTTAAAGAAACAAAATTTTAAATACGTAAAAAAATCAGAAAGTGAAATCTGGAATTAACATTCCAGGAAACATCCTCCTGGGATTTTTTCTCCAAAGATATAAAATAGAATAAAATATATAAATGTTATAGGTTTAAAATATACAAAATATAAATATATTTGTATTACATTTATAACATAAATATGATATTTATAATATAAATATAAGTATATTCATACTATAATATAACTCATTATAATACAAATATATTAAAAATAATAGTAAATATTTATGTTATAAATATGGAAGATATGAATGGAAATATAGGTAAATTTTTTAAATAAAAGTGAGGTTATGTTCCCTGTGACAGAGTCAGCTTTTTCCTTTCACATCAGGCCATGGGCCACTTTCCAAAGAGCTGATAAAATGCTGGGGTCAGACGGCACGTGTGTGCGTGGACAGCAGTGCCAGGTCCCCCTGCCATCCGCACGCTGTGTGGTGGGAGCAGCAGGGGTGAGCACCCTGGGAACGGAGATCTGTGCAGCGGCTGATTGTCCCCGTGGGATGAATTCCTCCAAGGATGTGCACTGTCCTGAGGCCTTCGAAACACAAAGCCACAGAACCCTCCAGGGAGTCTGGACCAGCGTCCACCCCCAGCATACGCCGTCTTATAAATATTTTTACGGTTTGCTAAACCGGTGGCAAAAGCCTGCTTAAAATTTAAATGTCTGGCTCATTGGTGAGGTGGAATGTCCATCTTTTTATGAGCAGTTTTAAATCTCATTTTTTCTTGAAATGCTCTGGGCCTGTTTTCTATTAGAATGACCATCTTTTCGTGCTCAGGATTTAACCCTCTGGGAACTTCTGAATGTGTGTTGCAACTTAAAAGACATATTATTTCACAACATTTAAGGAGGATCTTTTTTGAACTAAAAAAAAAAAAAAACAAATTTGTTAACTTTGTCACCAGTGGGTATGGACATGTGATCGGCCAGCTCTGAAATGAGCTCCAGCAGATGGACGCAGCGTCCCAGGACCTGCAGGAGCAGAGGCTGCGAGGCCAGCCACGTCCACCTCGACCACGTCACCCTGTGGGCAGAACGGCCTACGACCCACGTCCTCCCAGCCCCACCCAGAACCCATGGTGAGCACCCGGCAGGAAGTGGCCACAGCACCATCACTGGAGGCCACGCGGAGTCTGAGGACAGTGGCTTCCCCCCCATGCTGTTGTGGGGAGTCCAGGCTCAGCCTGAGGACTCGGTTCCCTCCACACAGCACCAACACTCCCAGGTGCAAAGCCCAGGCCCACACACAGCCCCCCGCTGTCCGTGGGACTCACGGTGGGGGCACCCATTTTCTTTCATCAGCAGGAAGGTTTGTGCTTTCTCCTTCCTGGGCAGCAGAGTTTAAAGCGTATTCCAAAAGAAAAATGAAACCGGCTGAACGCTAGGGCATTCCTCCCATCCCCCATCCTGTTTGGTGGCCTGTGCCGGACAATCTCTTCTTTCTGATGGACTCAAAGGGGCCACACAGCCACCAGGCGCCCCCCTTCCCATCAGCAGCTTAACCTCAGGGTTTCTCTCGGACAGGCCGGCTTTGTCTCCAGCCGAGGTCGGCAGCAGTCAGATGCAGGATGAATGCCTGGCCCAGGCGGCCCCCACTCACCGCCCGAGGGCTCTGGAACTCTCCTTCCAAATAAAGAAAAAGTGCGGCCTGAGAGGACCAGGCTCGCCTGAAATCCTGCCATGTGGCCTAGGAAATTAACGCAGGCAGCAGCCTCTCCCTCTGAGGCAGAGACCCTGGCAAAGTCTTCCCCTCAGTCATTTCTGGAAGAAGTGCAAAGGAAGTTTCATAGAATCAAGCAAACTTTCACGGGGAAGAAAGAAAAAACCTCTTGCAGAAAACAGTGTTGACCTTTAAGTAGTGGCTCTGATGAGGGGAAACCATCTGAACTGAATTCCTCCTCCTCCTCCTGGAGCCCAGAGCAGGGGCTCAGCTGGGACCGGCAGAGAAACCGCCCGCCTTCTCCTCCCTGAGTCACTTCCCAGCATCTGCGCGACGCTGGCGCTGCCCCATCCCGCCTGTGGCTGCTCCCATCGCGTGATCATAAGAAAATAAACCTGGTTTCCCAGCTCTGTGCTCTGCTGCCGGCTCGGGGCCCACATTTCCCAAACCCTGGGGGGAGCCGGGAGCTGCCAGGGCTGCCCCAGCCTCGGGGTAGAGGGTAAAGGCTGCGTGAAGAGGAACCAAACCCCAAACCGGGTCTGCGAAGCAGCCCTAGGGCTCCCAAGCCAGCCTCTGGGCTGAGCTCTGGGGCTCCTGAGTCACTGCCTGACTCATCCTCAGAGGCGCCCCACAGAGAAGGGGCAACTCGGCCAGGGAAAATGCTCCATCTCCGCAAAGGACAGGAGGAAAAACACACCCATCAGAAGCACATGGCCAGTGCAGGGCCACACAGCCCTGGCTCCCACAGACTGCAGGCTGGAGGATGGGGGTCCGTGGTCAGCTCACAGCCCACCCGCCACCCAGCACTGCAGGGCCACACAGCCCTGGCTCCCACAGACTGCAGGCTGGAGGATGGGGGTCCGTGGTCAGCTCACAGCCCACCCACCACCCAGCACTGCAGGGCCACGCAGCCCTGGCTCCCAGAGGTCAGAGGCTGGAGGGCAGGGGTCCGTGGTCAGCTCACAGACCACTCGCCACCCAGCACAGCAGGTCTCAGCGGAAGCCCCGCACACACTGGGTTGCAGCCTCCTGTGGTTCAAGATGGGTGGGGTTGTTTTTTTTGAAATATTGGCAAATAGAGCTGTGAGTCTTCAAACGGAACCCAAAGACTCAGTGAGGAAAGCAGGCGGGCTGGGCTTAGACTCACAGAGACTCACAGCTGCAGCGGCCGTGGTGAGCCGCCTCACCTCCCCGAGCCTCAGTCTCCCCATCTGTTCAGGGGTACCGAGGAGCTGCCCCTCAGTGCATGGGCTCTGTGGTTGCCAGGCACGCCACACACCACACGCCACACACCACTGCACACAGCCCCCCTATGCGGCTATTCTGAGTTCCTATGCGGCTGAGAGAACCCCCTGCATCATTCTGACGCTGGCGTGCTCCTGTGAGCCAGCACGACACGGAAGGGCACACGTGGGTGGAGATGGAGATGCTGGGCCGGGCTTGGGGGTCATACAGACAGGGCCAGGGGTTCTGACCTGCTGGGAGATTTGGGGCCAGCATTCCAGGACTGAGAGAACAGATCCCTGGCCTGGGGCGCTCTGGGGCTGAGGATGGGCCCCCCAACGTGGGCTAAGGACGGGCCCCCTGACCTGGGCTGAAGACAGGCCTCCCAACCTGGGCAGAGGATGGGCCCCCCGACCTGGGCTGAGGATGGGCCCCCCACCTGGGGCACTCTGGGGCTGAGGACGGGCCCCCACCTGGGGTACTCTGGGGCTGAGGATGGGCCCCCACCTGGGGCACTCTGGAGCTGAGGATGGGCCCCCACCTGGGGTACTCTGGGGCTGAGGATGGGCTTCCACCTGGGGCACTTCTGGGGCTGAGGATGGGCCCCCACCTGCGGAAAGCCCGGAGCTGAGAATGGGCCCCCACCTGGGGTACTCTGGGGCTGAGGATGGGCCCCCACCTGCGGACACCCTGGAGCTGAGGATGGGCCCCCACCTGGGGTACTCTGGGGCTGAGGATGGGCCCCCACCTGCGGACACCCTGGAGCTGAGAATGGGCCCCCACCTGGGGTACTCTGGGGCTGAGGATGGGCCCCCACCTGGGGTACTCTGGGGCTGAGAATGGGCCCCCACCTGCGGACACCCTGGAGCTGAGGATGGGCCCCCACCTGGGGTACTCTGGGGCTGAGGATGGGCCCCCACCTGCGGACACCCTGGAGCTGAGGACGGGTCCCCTACTCCAGCCGTTCTGGGATGTTCTGGGCTTCAAGGAGCCTCCAGTCGTGTCAAGCAGGTTTTTGTTTAAGCTCTAACTTCAGAAAGAGTGAAAATAAATGTTCATGGGAAATGTGACTTTTCATGAGCTGCCTAATGTCAAAGTCGGTGTTTCCTAAGTCAACAACTTGGTTTTTATTAAAAGCATCTGAGAGAATGAACCGTCTGTCTCCCAAACCACCAACTTCCTCCTGCCCCTTTCAGTTTCTAACCCCAAATAACTTCTCTCCTGAAAAACTTTGGAGCTGTGGAGACATTTCTTGGTTTAGTCATTTCTACTACACAAAAGTACTATTTTGGGGGTGATTTACATCTTGCAGTATGAACAGAAAGAAACCTCCCTGTCTTTAACAAACACCCGCTGCGTGCACACAGGATGGGACGGGCTTCCACCCAGAAGAGCTCAGAGCCTGCCCCTCAGGGCCGCCAAGTGAGGGTCCCTGGTGATGTCTGATGTCCTCGTCTGCCTGGGAAGACCCAGCTCTCCTCGCTCAGCTCTAGAAGATCTGTCTGTTCCTTGACTTGTAACTTCTAATTGTACATAAAACACAAACAAAAGCACAAGAACTCCCCCATAATTACACTTCTCAGAAATCACCATCACATTGATGTTTTTGTCTGCGTATCCAGATCATTTTGGGGGTGCTCATGATTTTTTAAACAAAAAAACTTTTCCTACAGACACAGCTTTGTAACCTAACGCATAACCAGCTTTCAGAGCAGGAGTTCAGGCTGTGGCACCTCTGGGTGGAGGAGGCACAGAAACCGGCCACGCCTGCAGTTTCTTCCTGTTGGGGCCACGGCCCCTTCTCCCCAAGATGGGCATGCAAATGAACCCTGCAAAGGACGCAGGGGGAACTCCACAGAAAGGGGGGGCCAGGGCTCCGCATGGGGCAGAGGGCTTTGCCCAGCCTCAACCCCAGCGGCAGGGGATGGGATCAGACCCAGAACCCTGAGGCAGCACCTCCCTGAGCCAGAACTGTCTGCGTGGATGAGGGTTTGGGGAGAGGTTGGCCACGTGGGCGCAGAGGAAGCAGGCAGGGACAGACACCATTCCACGTCCTTACGTGGACGGAAGGAAATAAGGACACGACACTTACTGAATATTCTTGCAAATGACTGGACTAACCCAGCAGGGAGAGATTTAGGTTCTGTTGTGTGTGACGCCAGCTGCTCCTTTCTGCTGGACGAGACGGTGATCAGCCTTGGGGAGTGGGGTCATCTCCTTGTTTTAGGGTTGTGGGTGCTGGCCCAGGGGAGGTCCAGGGAGGGAAACTGGTTCCCAAACCCCAGCCCTGCCAATCCAATTTCAGGGAGCCTTTTAGTTTAAGTAAATAAGGAAACAAATAGTGGCTGCCCTTTAAATGATCAAAAATGATTGCTCTAAAAGGTATGGATTGTGAAGAAAGTTCACTCAACCTCAGAAAAATATTTTTCTAGTAGGACAGAAACTGTCAAAATCACTTTCTTGGAGAAGGGCCAGAGAGAAAGGGCTTGTTCTCTGAAATGTGTCCACTTCGATACATTCTGAAGTTAAACCTGTGACAGACGCTGCCCTTCAACCTCCACCTTGAAAAATACAGAAAAAAGGGAAGACAGAGGACGCTCTCTCCAGACGTCGGCTCAGCACTCATTAAAGAGGCCCCACAGACTCCAGGGCCTCGGACGCGCGGCTCAGGGGGAGGTTTGGGGGACACAGGCCCGTGGTGGAGCTGGGTCGGTAAAATCCTTAGTGGGAAAGAGGGAAGAAGAGAAGCTGAGTTCCGCCTTTCCTTCCTCACACGTTCCATTTGCAGCTTCCCGCTGAGTCAGACGGCGATATTGGGCAACAGCAAATCAAACTTGACCCAAGTGCTTCTCCCCAGGGAATGTGAGAAGGGGCTCCTGCCAGGCTGCAGACCCAGCGGCCAGAACCCTGGGGCCCTTCTGAGCTCAGAGATGCAGACGTGGGCTTTTTTCTTTCCACAGCGACTTTGCCAAATGAACGATCAGACCTTAAAGGTGACACTGACCTTGGAGGAAGCACACAGGGGGCCGGGAGACTCGGGGGCCAGGAGACTCGGGGGCCGGGAGACTCGGGGGGCTGGGAAACTGGGGGATGGGAGACTCGGGGGGCCGGGAGACTTGGGGGCCGGGAGACTCGGGGGCCGGGAGACTCAGGGAGCTGGGAGACTTGGGGGCCGGGAGAATTGGGGGCCGGGAGACTCGGGGGGCTGGGAGACTCGGGGATTGGGAGACTCGGGGGGCTGGGAGACTCGGGGGTTGGGAGACTCGGGGGGCCGGGAGACTTGGGGGCTGGGAGACTCGGGGGGCTGGGAAACTAGGGGGTGGGAGACTCGGGGGCCGGGAGACTCGGGGGCCGGGAGACTCAGGGGGCCGGGAGAATTGGGGGCCGGGAGACTCGGGGGGCCGGGAGACTCGGGGGCTGGGAGACTCGGGGGGCTGGGAGACTTGGGGGCTGGGAGACTGGGGGGTGGGAGACTCAGGGGCCGGGAGACTCGGGGACCAGGAGACTTGGGGGACCGGCCCCAAAGTGGGTGCCACCATGGAGCGAGGAGGGGGCGGTGGCCAGGGCTAAACTCCCCAGCATGCAGGGCAGCCCTGCCTGACACCTGCCTCTCAGGTGGATGTTGACCAATGACTAATACAGGACTACGTTAATGCATATGCACCGATTGAGGGCTTCTGACCACAGATGTAGTGTGGATTCCAGCTGCAAATTTACGAGAGAGCCAGCTTTTGGATTCAAGTACCTTTCCTGCCAACTTTTCGTATGGGGTGGGTTGATTTGTGTTTTGCCCTCACACTACAGGGGCGGCCAGCCCGCACAGCCCTCCAAGTGGACAGGGCTGCCGGCGTCCACACTAAACGGCGCCACAGTGTTACACGTGGACAGGGCTGCCGGCGTCCACACTAAACGGCGCCACAGTGTTACACGTGGACAGGGCTGCCGGCGTCCACACTAAACGGCGCCACAGTGTTACACGTGGACAGGGCTGCCGGCGTCCACACTAAACGGCGCCACAGTGTTACACGTGGACAGGGCTGCCGGCGTCCACGCTAAACGGCGCCACAGTGTTACACGTGGACAGGGCGGCGTCCACGCTAAACGGCGCCACAGTGTCACACGTGGACAGGGCTGCCGGCGTCCACGCTAAACGGCGCCACAGTGTCACACGTGGACAGGGCTGCCGGCGTCCACGCTAAACGGCGCCACAGTGTCACACGTGGACAGGGCTGCCGGCGTCCACGCTAAACGGCGCCACAGTGTCACACGTGGACAGGGCTGCCGGCGTCCACGCTAAACGGCGCCACAGTGTCACACGTGGACAGGGCTGCCGGCGTCCACGCTAAACGGCGCCACAGTGTCACACGTGGACAGGGCTGCCGGCGTCCACGCTAAACGGCGCCACAGTGTCACACGTGGACAGGGCTGCCGGCGTCCACGCTAAACGGCGCCACAGTGTCACACGTGGACAGGGCTGCCGGCGTCCACGCTAAACGGCGCCACAGTGTCACACGTGGACAGGGCTGCCGGCGTCCACGCTAAACGGCGCCACAGTGTCACACGTGGACAGGGCTGCCGGCGTCCACGCTAAACGGCGCCACAGTGTCACACGTGGACAGGGCTGCCGGCGTCCACGCTAAACGGCGCCACAGTGTCACACGTGGACAGGGCTGCCGGCGTCCACGCTAAACGGCGCCACAGTGTCACACGTGGACAGGGCTGCCGGCGTCCACGCTAAACGGCGCCACAGTGTCACACGTGGACAGGGCTGCCGGCGTCCACGCTAAACGGCGCCACAGTGTCACACGTGGACAGGGCTGCCGGCGTCCACGCTAAACGGCGCCACAGTGTCACACGTGCAGGGCTGCCGGCGTCCACGCTAAACGGCGCCACAGTGTCACACGCGGACAGGGCTGCCGGCGTCCACGCTAAACGGCGCCACAGTGTCACACGCGGACAGGGCTGCCGGCGTCCACGCTAAACGGCGCCACAGTGTCACACGCGGACAGGGCTGCCGGCGTCCACGCTAAACGGCGCCACAGTGTCACACGCGGACAGGGCTGCCGGCGTCCACGCTAAACGGCGCCACAGTGTCACACGCGGACAGGGCTGCCGGCGTCCACGCTAAACGGCGCCACAGTGTCACACGCGGACAGGGCTGCCGGCGTCCACGCTAAACGGCGCCACAGTGTCACACGCGGACAGGGCTGCCGGCGTCCACGCTAAACGGCGCCACAGTGTCACACGCGGACAGGGCTGCCGGCGTCCACGCTAAACGGCGCCACAGTGTCACACGTGGACAGGGCTGCCGGCGTCCACGCTAAACGGCACAACAGTGTCACACGTGGACAGGGCTGCCGGCGTCCACGCTAAACGGCGCCACAGTGTTACACGTGGACAGGGCTGCCGGCGTCCACGCTAAACGGCGCCACAGTGTTACACGTGGACAGGGCTGCCGGCGTCCACGCTAAACGGCGCCACAGTGTTACACGTGGACAGGGCTGCCGGCGTCCACGCTAAACGGCACAACAGTGTTACACGTGGACAGGGCTGCCGGCGTCCACGCTAAACGGCGCCACAGTGTTACACGTGGACAGGGCTGCCGGCGTCCACGCTAAACGGCGCCACAGTGTCACACGTGGACAGGGCTGCCGGCGTCCACACCAAATGGCGCCACAGTGTTACTCTCTTGGAACTGTCCCACATGGGTTTCTCTTTCTTTGCTATCAGTCTTTTGTTGTGTGTGTTTTGGGGTTTTTTTGAGACAAGGTCTTGCTCTGTTGCCCAGGCTGGAGTGCAGTGATGTAATCATGGCTCACTGGGGCCTCCACCTCCCAAAGTGCTGGGATTACAGGTGTGAGCCACCACACCCGGCCAGAACCATGATTTCTATTTCTAAATTCTTCTGAAATATCTGAAAGACAATGGGCCCCCATTTCTCAACCTCACCTGAAAGAGAGGTTCCCAAACAGACTCTCCTCTCACTGGCTCTGATTCAGCAGGTCTGAGAGGATCCCAGCCTGATAAAGACTGCCAGTCATTCTCCAGGCCTACAATCCACAGGCCTCTAACAACAGACCATTTAAACACAGAACGGACTTTTATCCAGGGAAGCTCCAAAGGCGCTTCTGAAGGGCCCGGTCATGTCTCTTCCCATTTTCTTCAGAAGAACGGCTGTGCCCAGTCATCACCATGGCAACCCCAAGACACTCTCGCAAAGCCGGACTGGGCGCCTGACAATGCTCCTCAGCCTGCAGTTCTTTTTGACGAGTTATTTCAAAGAACCAGGAGTTTGCATTAACATAACACAAATGACTCTCACTCCTCGGCCTGGAGGGCAGCTGCGCCAAAGCCTTTTGGAAGCACTGTCATTGATGGAGTGATATGAGCCCCAGTCTCTCCGGGGCAGGAGACCCCTCACAGTTTTCTAGTAGGTAAACTCACCCAGTCATCAGCATGGGTTGCTCATTCCCACTTGGAAGTAGCCAGATGCGAGGATATAGTTCTTTAGCTAAACATGTTCTCAAAATCAAAATAGCTGTTTTGATCAAAGCACACGACCCACGCTTCTGAACTGAACGGTGGAGTCACAGCTACACGGATATCTTCCGTGATCCCCAAGCCACTCCCTTATAACCCAGCCGCCCATGCTTCCCCCGAGGCCGCAGCACTGAGGCCCTGCCTGGCACACGCTCTCCGGCTTCTCTCTTCCCACCCCCGACATAAATCGCCGTGACTTCCTGTCCCTGTGCATATCCCACACGTGCCACGTCCTGGTGTGCAACTGCAGTGGTCCTCGGAGTACGGCCTGGCCGCTTTGCTGGAGCTTTTCAGAAACACAAGTTCTGGTTGTGCCCTGGACATGCTGGGGTCAGCACCCACATCTTCACACGCTCAAGCTGAGGGGGAAACTTGTTGATTTTAAGAGTTTGTTTTTCTTGGCTGACTCCTCTCTTCCTCAAATCATATCAATAAACACTTTCTAGGCCTCTTACCTCAGTTAACACCCATCTTCTGTATAGCTATTTTAGAAAATTTTACAGGAAGAAAAAAGCTTTCTTAGTACTTCCTCCTCTCGAAATCCTTAATTTGTACTCTTTTGTGGAGTGCGAGCTTCCCAGTTCATCTCTAATTAAAAAGCACTCCTGCGAGTCCGCACAGGGAAGCCGCCACCTACATGCACTTCCTGGACAGCGGGAGCATTTAGCCAACACCAGTTCACACCCACGCACCACCAAGGACAGAAGCTCAGCTGCCTGCACACCAGAGCCCCAGGGAGCATCTCCTCCTCAAACTAAGCAGAAGGAAAATGGGATGGTGATGTACACACTCAGGACATTGTCTACACGCGGAAAAATGGGACGGTGATGTACACGCTCGGGATATTGTCTACACGTGGGAAAATGGGACAGTGATATACACGCTCGGGACATTGTCTACACACAGAAAAATTCCCTACACACAGGAAAATGGGACGGTGATGTACACACCCGGGACGTTGTCTATACACAGAAAAATTCTCTACATGTGGGAAAATGGGAAGGTGACGTACATGCTCGGGACGTTCTCCACACACGGGAAAATGGGAAGGTGATGTACACCCTTGGGACATTCTCTACACCAAAGAAAACACATCAGTGTCAAGTAAAGCAACAGAAGACATTACCAGAGTGACTTTTCCACAATTTTGGTCCTGAAAACCTCCTCCTGGTCCAGGTTCACCGTGCAGTAGCAATCCCTCATCTTGCTTGGCCCCGGGTAAGAGGGAAGGTTTTTGGCTTCACCTAAAAAATAAAAGCGACATACATCATCAGCAGTGTAGAAATGTTTGTTCCCTGCTCATCGCAGACATGTTTCCAAACAGTAGATTTACTTCACAGCCATACGCCGGCCTTTGCTTGTGTGCATTCACTAGCTCTCTATAAAGTCTTGGTTTTTTTGCCACAAAACGTGGATGTGCTCCCCACGTGTACTGCCGAAAGGCGAGGGACACACACGCCACCCTCAAATGCAAGTCCCGCAAGCAGGGACCCGCCAGCCTGGGACTCAGGATTGCCGTGTCTTGTTTACCCGCATTAGTCCCTTTATTTTAATTTTTAACATACAATTTTCCATGTCTGACCTGTTCGAGTGCACAGTTCCGTGGCATTAACCACGTTCACCGAGTTGTGCAAGCATCACCACCGTCCTCTCCAGAACACTCTCATCCTCCCAAACGGAGACTCGGTCCCCATTCAACACTCACTCCCATCCCCCTCCTGCTGTCTCCCAGCGGCCCTCACCCCACTTTCTGCCTCTGTGGATCTGACTGCTCTGGGGCCTCACGTCGGCGGATCCACAGGACGTGTCCTTTCAGCCCGGCTCACTCTACTCAGCAAGTGTCCTCCAGGGTGGCCCCTGCTGTGGCCGCTGACTGGATTCCCTTCTTTCTTAAGGTTGAATAACTTTCCATGATGCAGAGGGATCTTGTCTTGCTTATTCATTTATCCACTGAGTCCCTTTTTATATTGAATTTTATTTTATGATATTAGGTCAAAGTTGGAGTAGAATTAAAGGAAAGAGCTCTTTCTTGTGGACATGAGTTAACTGTAAACTCCAGCTGTTCGAATTGCCAGTTAAGAGAAGCGTCCCAGGGAGACCTAAGCTAGGTCCACGTCTCCCTCCCTCAAGCCCACAGAGACGCCACCTGAATGTGCTTGAAGGAAGTGGAGCCAGTTCCTGGCTGGCCCTGCAGAAAACGCCCCTGATGCCGGACTCCTTGTTTGCCTGGGGTCAGTCTGGAGGTCATAACTGAACCCCAGCTACGACTTCTTTGCTGGAAGCTTGGAGCACGCCCCAGCGGCAAGCCTAAGGGCCCAGTTTATCGGAGAATAAGGAGTGAGCAGGTAGGGATGAGTGACAGCTGTCAATCCAGACAGCGGATGCCCAGTTTAAGTCCATTCTGTAAAAGAAACGCCTCAAACACACTCGTGCCTCCCCAGGGCCTTTTCTGCCTCCGTCATTTGGCTCTAAAGACGCCTGGCAGTGGTATCTCGACGACGCAGGACGAGAGGACAGATGCAGGCACAGGCACCACACTGAGACCACACCAAGGCTCCTGCTGGCGCCACTCGGGGCCACATCACCTTATTCTTGTTGAAACAAACAAAATCAAAAATGGAAGCAGAGTAGAAGTTTCTCAGAACCCCACTTCCACCACTCCGTGCTGAATGTTTCGCGTCAACTCAGCAAGCGCACACGTCATGGCTCACATGGGGCAGTCGGCTCATTTCAAAGACGCCAGTTTGCAAACTGGCACGCCAGAAACTCCAAAGGGCAGAGAGAAACTCAGTTTGAAGCTTTTTAAAGACTTTTCGTCCACAATATTAACCTGACACACTGTGAGAAGGAGCAGAAGCCCCAGGGTCTGGACGAAGCCTCCTGTGTCCACGCCGCGTATCTGCGGGTGTTGAGGCGCTCCCACACGGAGCAGGTCTCAGGGTCTCAGTGCTTGTGGCCGTTTCCCGCCAGGGCCCCCAACACACAGTCTGCCTCTCTGGGCCTCAAAGTCCTGAACTGCAAAAGCAAGAGACACAGCAGCTCTCGAAGGCTCCTCCAGCTCTGAGATATCTCTAATTCAAAAGGTTCTGGAAATTTTTATTTTGGGAATCATTAAGGAAGCATCAATGATAATCGGTTGGTGGGAAAAAGCAAATGAATATTTCCTGATGGGCACTGGACCCTCAGAACACCTCAACACGGCGACTCTCCCGGGACGCGCCTTCTTCACCCGCTGCATGGGAGAACACAGCCAGGCTGCTACGAGGCACCTGGCTCCAGGCCAGGCCTCAGGTCTGTTATCAAATGTCAAAAGACAGGCTTTCTGAAGGCTCCCAGCAATGTGAAGGTCCCACACGCAGCACACACACGCAGCACATGCACACACACGCAGACACGCAGCACACACACGCACACACGCAGCACACACACGCAGCACACACATGCGGCACACGCGCACACACGCAGCACACGCACGCAGGGTGTGTGATAAGTTCACAGGCACGAAGGGGCGAGCATGGCCGGTGAGCTTCTCCAGAGAGGGAAGGGAGCCTGGGGGATGGCAGCTGAGGTTCCCGGAGCAGACACAGCCTTCCTGGTTGCCGCGGCTACCCCTGAATTTGAGGGCAGCCACAGCACACCCAGCAGGTCAGACAGGGGCCCCTCCAGCCTCCCGGCCCTGTTTTGGAACTGACAGCTTCTGCAGCAGATAGAAGTCCTTATCCTCAAACACAGCTTGACTTTGCTGACTTTCCTTCTGACACCTTTACGGTGTGACCTGATGCTGACCATATTTCCCTTGGGATTTTATTGGGGTTTTTTTGTTTTTGTCTTTGGGAGTTTTTGTTTTTCTTTTGTTTTCTGGGATTTATTTGTTTTTTGCAACAAATGAGTGTAGATATTTAGCTGTAAGTTCCTGTGTTTCTCAAAAGGAGAAAGAAAAAAGCTTTTGAAAGTCCTGTGGAAGATGGTGTTTGTGGATAATACGGAACTGAGATGTGTTCCCACAGGGCCTCAAATCACAGCAGTACCAGCTGTGTCTTCCGAAGGTAGACACTGCAGGACGGAAACACACAAGCTTTCCCTGGACTCCCTGTAAGACAGACACCGCACGACATGAAAAGGCCAGGTCTCCCTGTGCTGGCGCCAACACACCGGATTCATCCCTCCCTGCCTCCCTGCCTGATGATGCCCAGTCCCGCCGCACTGGCACCAACGCACCGGATTCATCCCTCCCTCCCTCCCCACTCAACGATACCCAGTCCTCCCACACTGGCACCAACGCACCGGGTTCCTCCCTCCCTCCCTCCCCACTCAACGATACCCAGTCCCCGGCCCCAAAACACACCAGGTTCCTCCCTCCCCGCCTGATGGCCCCGCCTTTACCTCCTTCTCCCTGCTCACTGTCATCTGGGGCTGAGACTCTTTCTTTTTAATCTACTTTTGCTATGATGCATTTAATAAAAAAAAAAGAGGGGGGACAAAATGCAAGCCCATTTCCCTGCCTCAGGCTTCTGATGCCATCACCTCCAGGGCATTGGTTTTGTTTCCAACTGTTAATAAAGCATTGAAACAGAAAAAAAAAAACAACAAAAACCTCCTGAGAAACATCCTGGTTGCTATGACGACAGCAACACCAGGGAGCCTGCTGTACCTACCAACATCCAATGAGCTGCTCAGACCAGGAGGGCTGGAGCTGCTACAGCATGGCCTGGCCATGTCGCCCCGGGGCCTCTCCACGTGCCACATGCACCAGGACCGAGCCTCTCCCTGCAGCCCCACAGCTGAGCAGGACGGGGGCTGCCCCAGCTCCCAAGCAGCTGTTTCTTCTCCACCGCATCCCAAACAGCTGGTTCAGTTACCTTCACCAAAGGTGCCTGTTCTGTCTCTCTTAGAGGAAACGTGTTTTCTCTTTTTTTCTGGTGCACAGAGATGTTCATATAAAAAGACAAAGCTGTCTGTGGTACACAGTAAGTGCCGAATTATCTGTTGCATGCATGGATGAATAAATGAATTAAAAGAAAAGTAAACTGGTTTCATCCTAATAGCCAAATAAGTAACAGTTCTCATGACCACTTTTCCCACGGAACGTGTCTCTAAAACACATGCGGTGTGTTCACCAGCTGGCAGACCGATGAAGACAGCCAACACAGCACCTCGCATCGGCTCTGAAAACTCAACTAACAGGAGTAAAAGGCAGCACTTAAACACATTTAATGTAAACAGCATAACACCGCAAAACCTGATTTCCAACTCCAGGGATCAGGCAGTGAGTAACAAAAACAAAGGCCCTGATCCGAAGCGTCAGGACTCCCACGCCCACAGCAGCCCTTCTGGGCCGTGGAGGGAAGCTGCACCCCCAGGGTGAGCACAGGCCCAGCCCTGACCGAGGGTTAGGATGCCCAGGGTTCCCTGGAGGCCCACGCAGGGTCTCCAAGTGCTGACAGCGAGCTGTCGGCGTGGCCCGCAGCACCCGGAGCCACACCCCTGTACCCGGGAGGAGCTGTGAGGGCATGGGGAGGTCTCCACAGACCCCACCCAGCGCTGCTCCTCCCTGTAGGCATCCCGGGGAGGGCCCTCAGGTGGGGCTGGCCTCATCTGCTGCTCAGCACAGCAGCGGGCGTCTCCCAGGCACTCAGCAGCTCAGCTCAGCGCCCAGCGAAGAGGGCGAAGGAAGGAATGAAGGCAGCCACGGGTGAGGATGAGGGCCCAGGGCTCTGCTGAGCAAAGCTCCTGCCACCAACCCCGACAGAAGACGTCCTGGAGAGGCCAGGGCTGTGCTGGGACTGGCCGCGTCCACCCAGGTGGGGCGCTCTTCTCTTTCCCATGTCATCGTGGCGTTTTACTCAACTACAGGTCGGCCTCACTGAAATAACGCGGAACGGGTGATGGCGACGGCCCCAGTGCACGGTCCAGCGAAAGCAACCCCGTCCCAGCAATAAAGCCCAGGGCCCGTCGGGGAAGGAGACCCTGTGGGAGAACTCGAGGAAGTGTGGCTCTCAAGGCTCCCAACCTCAGCCTTTTAGTCCTCCCAACGCAAAACATTCAAAGGGGTCTAAAAATTTTGCTAGGCACACAGCGTCTTCTAACAACATAAAGTATTTACCAGAACAATAGTCTTGTGGCTAAAATATCTGAATAAATGATGAACAGCCCCGTCTACTTTGGGCTATTTAGAAGCCTGGAACAGCGACCCCAGCCCCAGCCCCTGGGATCCTCACTCGAACAGGTCCTCCTCCAAGCCCTGGCAGGGTCTCAGTGAGGCACAGAAGCCTCTGTGCCATGCGTGGGTACAGACCCCTCTCCGGGCTCTGAGCTGCTGACTGCAAGGCCCGTGTGCCCCCTGGCTGCTGTTCGCCTCTGGACACGGGGGCTCCGTGACTGGCCTCTGAGTGGGCCTGAGTGCCCGTCCGCACCGGCCTCCCCACCCGGCACCCTCCATGGGACGAGGCTGCACATCTCGGTGGGCTGACTGCGGCACAGAGGCCATAAGAGGAAGAGGTGGGGGGGCCCCAAGGCAGGGGACACAGCGTCTCGAGGACACAGCATGACGCTGACCCCCACGACCCCTGGCAACACAAGTGCCTTCCCGAAGGGACTGCGAAGCTGCCAGAAACAGGCAGAACTTGGCGAGGCCGTGGGAGTGGAGTTTCCTCTGGGCCAAGACGAGGGCAGGCAGCACCCGCTCTATCCTCACGCTCAGGAGGGGCAGAGGCCGCTGGGCTGGGATGGAGCCAGGCCCAGGCCTCGTCCAGGGCTCTCCAGGGCACCATGCTCCTCCCTCAAGAGGACTCCTGTGGGTTATGAATGACAGAAGCCCAGGCTGCCATCCTCAAGCAAGGCACCCCCCGATCCTCCTGGCCGGGAGGGGCTGCTGGGAGCCCCTGGCACCAGTGGGTTTCTGTGAGTGGTGGAAGGAGGAGAGGGCTCTGTGGGCTGATTCCAAAACTCACTGGGTGACACCACCTGCCCAGGGAGGGCCCAGCACTGCCGTCCAGGGGGTCTGCCCATCGTCCAGTCTCCTTGAGAGCACCTCCAGCCTCCACGGCTCTTCAGAGGGCACGGGAGGTTCTGCTGAGGGGCGGGCGACCAGGGCTAGGTGTTAAACCCTCCCAAATAATGGACACATTCAATGTAATTGAAACTTTCACCACAGGGAGAATAAGTCTATGGTGACGGGGTGGCGGGTGGGGTCCTAGAAGGCGCCCACTGTGCTTACTGGAGGCCTGACCCTGACAACGGCTGAAACAGGGGTCTCCCCCAGGGGCCACTGAAACATGGGTCTCCCCCAGGGGCCACTGAAACAGGGGTCTCCCCCAGGGGCCACTGAAACAGGGGTCTCCCCCAGGGGCCACCTCCCAAGGCACGCTTGGTTGTCACTATGGGCTGTGCAACTGGCATCTGGTGGGCAGAGTGCAGGGTGCCTTCTGTTCAGTGTCCCACCGCACACGGTGCCCCAGGGCACAGGGCCGTCCACCTAGAACACCAATAGTACCACACGGCACAGGGCCGTCCACCTAGAACACCAATAGTGCCACACAGCAGAGGCCGTCCACCTAGAACACCAATAGTGCCGCACGGCAGAGGGCCATCCACCTAGAACACCAATAGTGCCGCACGGCAGAGGGCCGTCCACCTAGAACACCAATAGTGCCTCACGGCAGAGGGCCGTCCACCTAGAACACCAATAGTGCTGCACGGCAGAGGGCCGTCCACCTAGAACACCAATAGTGCCGCACGGCAGAGGGCCGTCCACCTAGAACACCAATAGTGCCCCACGGCTGAGGGCCGTCCACCTAGAACACCAATAGTGCCGCATAGCAGAGGGCCGTCCACCTAGAACACCAATAGTGCCGCACAGCAGAGGGCCGTCCACCTAGAACACCAATAGTGCCCCACGGCTGAGGGCCGTCCACCTAGAACACCAATAGTGCCGCACAGCAGAGGGCCGTCCACCTAGAACACCAATAGTGCCGCACGGCAGAGGGCCGTCCACCTAGAACACCAAGAGTGCCCCACGGCTGAGGGCCGTCCACCTAGAACACCAACAGTGCCCCATGGCTGAGGGCCGTCCACCCAGAACACCAATAGTGCCACACGGCACAGGGCCGTCCACCTACAACACCAATAGTGCCCCACGGCTGAGGGCCGTCCACCCAAAACACAACAGTGCCCCAGTTACATGCTCCTGGTGCAAATGACCCTCCTCTTGTGCTGGTGCAAAGGCTATTAGAAATGGCCACAGGGGAGATGCTGCCACATCACGCCAGAGATTCATGCATCCCGAGACCCAAGTGATCCCTAAACATCTAGGAGGAGACCTGGCCTTGGAGCCAGGTCAGCCAGAAGGTTGTCCAGGCCGGGCCTCCCCAGGGCTGCCCAGTCTCCCGATGCAGTATAACCCTCAAGGCGCGGGGGCCGCATCACCCAGCACTCTGGAAATGCTGTCCCCAGACCACGGCCACCAGCACGTGCACTCTCGCGGTTCTGACTGCCTGTGATTCCAGCTGGTCTACGATGAGCCGCTGGGGAAAATACTTCAAGTCCTGAGATGAATGGAGCAGCAGTGCCTCCGGAATATCCTGAGAAACACGACTCCAAACCCTGTCAGCTGGTTCTAACTGTGCTCACTCTTATAAACAGGTAATAAAATATGGGAAAGAAGGTGATTGCAGACAGGGGACCTCTCCTCCACAGAGGTGTGTCCACCAGGAGACTGAGGCAAATCCTACGGGTTCAAAACCGAAGTTTCACTGGCGGCTGAAAACACCCAGGGAATAATGAGGAAAGAGAAAGCAAAGGTGGGCTGAAATGAAGCCGCCCTTCTGAGTTCACAAAGGAGCAGAGACACACCGGTGCTGCACAGGAACCCTCAGGGCCCCCGTGTTCCTGGCGCAGCAGAGCCTGCCCCGCATCCAGGCTGCATCTCCTGAGGCTGTGACTCCTCTCCTGCGAGTCCACACACAGGACCTCACAACCGCACTCACCAGCTGCGGCTGCACACACAGGAGAGCTTCTCACAGGACAAATGCCCGGACCCCACCCAGAGATTGCCATTCTTTGACTAGGAGGGGCTCCAGGCAGTAAGAACAGACATTCATCTTGATTAGAAAGCTTGCAGGTGGTTCTGGTGCAGCCAGGACTGAGAGGCATTACTTACTGCTGAGAACTGAGAAGGTGTGAAGATGCCCCCACCTCCTCGCCCCACTCACCAGGGAGCTGCGGGTCTCACAGGGGCTGGCAGGAGGCCCGAGACGTCCACGTCTGAGACGAAGGACATCACCACAACAGCAGAGCCGGAGCTGGAGCGTCTGCAGGTGCCCTGGTTTGCCTCACGCAGTACCAAATTGGGATTGGGAACCCAGTGATGCCTGCACACATATCGGCTGCACCTCGGGAGCAGGGCCTGAGCCTGGGGAACCCTAGTCTCTTATAACAGGCAGTGGCAACAATGCTGACATCTGCCTCGGATAGAGATGCTTTCTTCCTGATCACGGACAGTGGGCAAACCTCCCTGTGCTCCGAGGCTCCGAGGCTGCTCCCTGGGTGGACACACACCCTTGAATGGAGAGTGAGGAACAAAGGGAACTGGGTCTTTCTCCCTCGACGCGCGGCACTGAGAGAAAACCATGAAGGACGTCTCCCAGCAGCGTCCCGTCTCTGGAGGCAGCTGCAGAGAAGGAATGGGGGGCGGGGAAAACAACTTTCCTTAACCCAAGCGACGACGTTTAGTTCACACCCAGCCTGTATGCGAGAGGGGAACGGACAGGCCTGGGGCTGTACCTCCAGGTGGGTGGTCCCAACAGAGGTTTAACAACACCTGGTTCTCCAGGGGAAAAATGCATGCATGAGCTCAACTAGGTTAACTAAGTCATACATTGCACTAGTGTAAAAGATGTGTAGCACACAACTCACAAAAAATAATGAGATACAAAGTCCTCTATTTCAAACTCACAGAGCTAATTGATTCTCACAGCAAACTCTTGTCTCTAAGCCAATCCTGGGCTGCATTTAACCAGGATTTGACAAACGGAGGCAATGCACCCTCTGCTAGCTCGTTCTCAAAAAGTGTGTCACCACTGGGTGTGTTACGTGTCGACCATTAAAACATTTCTCCCACTCATACAAATTATATTAATTAGGCTGACACCTCTTCTGGCTTCCACACTGGGAATGCTGGAGACTCACTCATTCATCAATGTCACAAGCAACTTTGTTGAATCAGGTAAAGTTTTAAATACCAGAAAAACACTGTCTTAATTTTTTGTGCTATTGCAGTGTAACCGCTATAGACAAGATTATTCAATTCAGGTTAGCAAGATTAGATGATCAGCAAAACCTTTGTTCAGACGTGAGCTCAATTTCCTCCAATGTGTGGCCCTTCCTGATTTCTGTGGTGTGAACATTCCTGGCCAATTTCAGGCGACCAGTGTGGCCCCAAAGCCAGACAGAGGCGAGCAGGGCCCCGTTCAGAGGCACCCACACCTCCAGACGCACCCAGCCAGACAGGCTGGAGCCCGGCAGCAACGGCGTGCAGCGAAATCACAGGGAAGTGGTGAGTCTGGGGCATTGATTCCCTTCGTCCTCACGGGGAAATCACAAGAAGTGGTGAGTCTGGGGCATTGATTCCCTTCGTCCTCACGGGGAAATCACAGGAAGTGGTGAGTCTGGAGCATTGATTCCCTTCGTCCTCGCGGGGAAATCACAGGAAGTGGTGAGTCTGGAGCATTGATTCCCTTCGACCTCGCGGGGAAATCACAGGAAGTGGTGAGTCTGGAGCATTGATTCCCTTCGTCCTCGCGGGGAAATCACAGGAAGTGGTGAGTCTGGAGCATTGATTCCCTTCGACCTCGCGGGGAAATCACAGGAAGTGGTGAGTCTGGAGCATTGATTCCCTTCGACCTCGCGGGAAAATCACAGGAAGTGGTGAGTCTGGAGCATTGATTCCCTTCGACCTCGCGGGGAAATCACAGGAAGTGGTGAGTCTGGAGCATTGATTCCCTTCGTCCTCGCGGGGAAATCACAGGAAGTGGTGAGTCTGGAGCATTTATTCCCTTCGTCCTCGCGGGGAAATCACGAGGAAGTGGTGAGTCTGGAGCATTTATTCCCTTTGACCTCAGCGTATGTGATGGGATTCTGAATGGGGGCTGTGTTTATCTGGGCATAAAACTCCTGAAGATTGGCAGCAGGAGTCCACGCAGACAGAGACCTCCTGGAGACGGTCGCGCTACGCGGGCTTTTGAAATGAGCAAGGTTCCAGAGCCGGCGGGATTGCGGGGGCACCTGGGAAGGCAAAGTCGCCTGCACCTGCTCTGCAGCCCCGGCCTGCGCCTCTGGAGGGAGGGCCCCGGGCAGTGCCAGCAGGAACGAGCCTGCCTCAGAGCCCCAAGTCTCAGTGGAGCTCCTTCCAGGCTGACATGGGGCTGACGGCTCCCAGGGCCAGCAGGGCGCCCGCCCAACACCACCACAACCCGTTTCAGTGACAGATAACTTCAGACAACTTATCAGAGGGCCTTGGAGGGCTGGAGGCAGCAACATGCACAGCCTGATTCTGGGAGCAGCATTTCCTTCCAAAAACCTTACATCGGATAATGAGCTGGGCACAGTGGCTCTCGCCTTTAATACCAGAATTTTGAGAGGCTGAGGCTGACAGATGGCTCGAGCCCAGGAGTTGGAGACCAGTCTGGCCAACATAGCAAAACCTCATCTCTACTAAAAATACAAAAAATTAGCCGGGCGTGGTGGCGCACGCCTGTAGTCCCAGCTATTTGTGAGGCTGAGGTGGGAGGATCACTTGATCCCAGGAGGTGGAGGTTGCAGTGAGCCATGATCACACCGCTGCACTCCAGCCTGGATGACAGAGTGAGGCCCTGTCTCAAAAAAAAAATAAAAAGAGAGAGAGAGACACATCAATCACAGATACACACACAACAAATCTAAAATAGACATGTGAAGACCTACACAATTAAGAAATAATATTTTGGAAACATCAATGATTAACGTGACTTTAGACTTAAAAAATTCTGCTGTGTGACTTATTTTCTAACACCTCAGCCGCACACCCTTGAGCCACAGTTCTGCTCACTCTCAGGCCCACATAAGGAAGGTTCTCAGTCTTCCCCGCCCTGGAGCTCCCAGCCATTTGCTCTGATCCCTTCTACAGCAATTCTCTTGGGCTCCTTCAAGTATAATCCTCTTGCCCCCTAGAGAAAGGAATGCCTGAAGAATCACACTTCGACTTCCTTATCTGAAGGCCATACTTGATGGATTTGAATACATTTGCACATTTAAATTCCCAAATTAATTTTCTTTTTTTTTTTGAGATGGAGTTTCACTTTTGTTGCCCAGGCTGGAGTGCGATGGCGCAATCTCAGCTCACTGCAAACTCTGCCTCCCAGGTTCAAACAATCTCCTGCCTCAGCCTCCTGAGAAGCTGGGATTACAAGTGTGCACCACCATGCCCAGGTAATTTTGTATTTCTATTAGAGACGAGGTTTCTCCATGTTGGTCAGGCTGGTCTCGAACTCCCGACCTCAGGTGATCTGACCGCCTCGGCCTCCCAAAGTGCTGGGATTACAGGCGTGAGCCACCACGCCTGGCCCTAAAATTCCCAAATTGATTTTCACATGGTAAAATGTTACCTGGTTACTAATATCAATAAATAAGATTATGGAAACAAAGTAGAGACGATCCATAAGAAATAAATAGGGATTAAAAACTCCGCCATATGTGAAATTCATAATTACTAGCACAGCAGTGCAGGGACAGCCCCCAGCTCCTCCTCCCAGGGCAGCAGAGCCTGGCGAGTCCCGAATCCCTGGTGGAGCTCCCCTCAAGCCTCCCAGCAGGGCTCTGTCCCCAAAGCCTTCTGCTCCTTTGCTCCTTCCTGCTGCATATTGTGCTACTTGCACAGCAATTTCTAATAGTTCTCATTAAAGGGGCAGAGCGCTGAGAAGGGTGAAGAAAATAAGAGACCAAGATGGCAGGGATGTTCTGAGAAGGAGGAGGAGGGGAGAGGAGGGGGGAGGAGGGGGGAGGAGGGGGGAGGGGGAAGGGGAAAGCTGCAGAGAATGAAGGTGAGGACCTGGTGGAAACCTCACAGAGGGTGATTTGAATACAACCTGATCTTCCCTGGCATGGAGGGCAGGAGGCAGCCACCTGAGCCCCACACAGCTGCCCAGCAAGCCCAGGCCGAGGACCAGGCAGAAGGTGCTGTCCGAGACAGCTGCACCCACGGGAACCTCAGGCTGGGAACGCCTTCAGCCCCTGCTCCCAGCTGCAGAAGAGTTGCCCGGTGACCCAGGAAGCAGGAGGGAAGGGCAGGCCTGGGCCAGCCCCGCACGGACATCAGCCCCACACGGCCGCCCCGCAGCCTGCACACAGGTGTTCACGGTGCGTGTGTGGGTGTCTTGATTGACACCACACAACTCCCCGCTTTTAAAGGGCGCGATCCTGTGGTTTTTAGTGTATTGCGAGTTGAGCAACCGTTATCACGATTGATGCGAGCATTTCCGTCCCCCTGAACGAAACCCACCCTCCTTCCCCAGCCCCCGGCAACCACGAGTCCACTCTGTCTCTGTGGGTCTGCTTGTCCTGGACATTTCATGGAACGGGACCACACAGTCCTTCCCCTTCTGTGCCTGGCTGCTTTCACTGAACGTCCTGTCTTCAAGGTTCACCCGCGCTTAGCCTGTCACAGCTCTGCCTATCTTCCTGGCTGGATGATATTTCATGTCACGGATGGAATGCATTCTGTGTATTTGTTAATCACTGATGGATGTTTGGGCTGTTACCAGCTTTTGGTTGTTGTGAGTGGTGCCGCTGTGAAGTGTGCACAAGTTCCTGTGTGAACATGGACAGCTTTGGGATTCTCTTGGTTATTTACTAAGGGGTAGGGCCACACGGCAACAGGTTTAATTATCCTAGGAGCCACCCGGCTGCCTGCCCAGGGCCGTGCCTTCACACTTGTCTGCAATGCACAAGCGTTACCATGTCTCTACACCCTCGCCAGCGCTTGTTACTGTCTTTTTGGTTATATATTTGCTTTGAGTCAGAGAAATATCTGTCTTTAATTTTTTTGTTTTGTTTTGTTTTATAATGGCAAAATGGGGGTACATGATTGTGGCAACAGTTTTGAGACAGTTAATATTTTTGGTGAAAGACCAGACAGATGAAGAAACTGTCTCTGAAGAGAAGGGACTGAGGCTCCTCCCTGTGTGGCAGCAAAAGGTCCACAACACATCACTTTGGGTCTCCTGTCCCAGGAGATTCCACTTCCGACCAGGTAGGCTTGCCCCCTGCGCTCATTACAGCATGAGTCTAGGTTCACGTTGCCCACACTGGAGCACGGGCTGTGAAACTACAAGAGAAAAATACCTCACAGCAGAGAGCCCACGTGACAAGCACACATGCCTGATGGGCACGGGCATCTCTGCAGCAAGCGCAGGCAGTGAACACGCAGACCCTTGCTTCCTCTAAATTCACAGGGCTGGCCCTCACGTATGCGTAACAAAAAGAAAGCCAGTTCCCTTTTCCTGGAGAAAATTCAAGAGGTTCCAGAGCCTTAATCTACAACTCCAGTTCAAAGCCTCAAGTAGAAGGTGGAGAGAGGTGGGAACATTCTATTTTTGAAGGTTTCCCTATAAAATCTGTTACATACATATATATATGTTTTTTAGTGGTGTTATTGTTCAGTAGTACCAGAAATGCATGGTAGAAAACTTTCAACTACAGGAGTCCAAGATTAAAAATTAAGAATATCCCTAAAGCCCCATGCCCATCTGTAGACGCACTCTCTAGAAATAATCAGTTACTAATTTCTTAGTTTTTTGAGCTAGCATTCCAACTTTAAATAACAGTTCCATTGCTATTTCTTAGATCAACTTAAAATCAGCTGCTGGCTCCCTGCTGTGAAAGATGAAGGGTCTGGGGCCACATGGGTCCCCCTCCACTGTCGTGTCCCAGATTTCAGTGGAAAGGCTTCTGAGATTTCCCCGTTCGGTGTGAGGTCGTGTCCCAGATTTCAGTGGAAAGGCTTCTGAGCTTTCCCCATTCAGTATGAGGTTAGCTATGGTTTTGTCATCAACGGGCTCTACCATTTTGAGGTATGTTCCTCTATACCCAATCTGTTGAGTTTTTGTCATGAGGGATGCTGAACTGTATCAAATGCTTTTCCAGCACCAACTGAAATAATCATGGTTTTTGCTCTGGATTGTATCCATGTGACCGATCACATTTATTGATGAGCAGGTATTAAACCATCCCTGCATTCCTGGATGAGTCCCACCTGTCATGCTGAATGGTCTTTCTAATGTGCTGCTGGCATCTGCTTGCTGGTGTCTTGCTAAGGACTTTTGTGTCTGTGTTCATCAGAGACATTGGCCTGTAGTTTTCTTTTTGTATTGTGTCCTTGTGTGGTTTGGGTATCAGGTAACACTAACCTCACTGCTTAAGTTTGGAAGTATCCCCTTCTCTCCATTTGTTTGGATTAGTTTGAGTATAATTGGTATTAGTTCTTTAAATGTTTGAATGATTCATCAGGGCCTGGGCTTTTCTTTGCTGGGAGATTTTTTGTTCTGATTTCTACTTCATTACTTATTGGTCTGTTCAGGTTCTGTTTCTTTATGGCCCCACCTTGGTAGGTTGTATGTGTCCAGGAATTTATAAAATTTCTCTAGGTTTTCTAATGCGTTGGTGTATAGCTGTTCACAATAGTCTCTAGTGAGCCTTTGTATTTCTGTGCTATCAGTTATAATGTTTCCTTTTCCATCCTTAATTTTATTTATTTGGGTCTTATCTTTTTTTTTTCTTAGTCTAGCTAGAGCTTTGTCAATTTTATCTTTTCAAAAAAATCAGCTTTTCATTTTGTTGATCTTTTGTCTCTTTTGTCTCAATTTCATTCATTTCTGCTCAGATCTTTGTTATTTCTTTCCTTCTACTAATTTGGGGGTTGGCTTCTTGCTTTTCCAGTTCCTTGTGGTGCATCACTAGGTTGTTTACTTGAAGTCTTTCTACTTTTATGACATAGGCATTCATTGCTATAAATGTACCTCTTAGCACTGCTTTTGCTGTATCCCCATGGGTTTTGGTATGTTATGTTTCCATTTTCATTTGTTTCAAGAAATTTTAAATTTTCCCTCTTAATTTCTTCCCTGACCCACTGGTCATTTGGGAGCATGTTGTTTAATTTCCATGTGTTTGCATAGTCTCCAAAGTTCCTCTTGTTATGGTTTCTAGTTTTTTTGATTGTGGTGAGAAAAGAGACTTGATATAATTTTGACATTTTTTAATTTTTTGAGATTGTTTTGTGAGCTAACCTATAGCCTATCCTGGAGAATGTTCCACTTGCCAATGAGAATAATGTGTATTCTGCAGCTGTTGGATGAAATATTCTGTTAATGTTTGTCAGGCTATTTTGGCCTAGAGTGTAGTTTAACTCCAATGTTTCTTGTTGATTTTTCTGCCTGGATGACCTTCCCATTGCTGAAAGTGGGGTGTGAAGTCCCCTACTATTATTGTATTACAGTCTGTCTCTCTCTTTAGATCTATTAATATTTGCTTTATGTATATAGGGGTGCTCTGGTACTGGGTGCATATATATTTACTATTGTTATATCCCCTTGCTGAATTGACCTCCTTTTTAGGCCTCTTGAGGCTTACGAAAAACATTCTATAGTTATAACAAGTTATTAAAACTGATACCAACTTACCTTTGATTGTAAAAAAAGAGACAAACAAAACCATGTACACATTAACTCTCTTCTCCTCCCATATTTTGAATTTTTGGTGTCACAATTTATATTTTGATATTGCCTATCTCCTAACTAATTGTTGTGGTTATTATTTTATTAATTGTGTCTTTCATTCTTCTTACAAAAGATAGAAGTGGTTTACACACCATAATTACAGTATTAGTATGACAATCACATTAGCATCCTTTTCCTTTGGTTTGAAGAACTCCCTTTAGGGCTTCTTGTAGGACAGGTGTGGTAGTGATGAGTCTCCTCAGCTTTTGTTTGTCTGAGAAAGCTGCCATCTCTCCTTCATTTCTGAATGATAGCTTTGCTGGGTACACTATTTTTAGTTGACAATTGTTTTCCTTTAGCACTCTGAATATATCATCCCACTCCCTCCTGGCCTATAAGGTTTCTGCTGAGAAGTTGCTGCCAGGTATATTGGATCTCCCCGAAATGTTGTTTGCTTCTTTTCTCTTGCTGCTTTTGACATCATCTCTTTGATCTTTGAGAGTTTTTTTATTACAGTATGTCTTAGAGTATTCTGGGTTGAATCTGATTGGTGACCTTTGACCTTCCTGTACCTGAATATTTATATCTTTCTCCAGGTTGGAAAGTTTTCTGTTACTTATTTGAATAAGTTTTCTTCTGCTTTGTTTTTCTCAATTCTCTTTTTAACATTGATAGCTTGAATATTTGTTCTTTTGATGTTGTCCCATAGATCTTGTAAGCTTTCTTCATTTCTTTTCATTTTTTTCTTTTTTCTTCTCTGTGTATTTTCAAATACTCTGTCTTTGAGCTCACTGATTCTTCCTTCTATTTGATCAGTTCTGCTACTAATGCTCTCTCTTTCATTTTTGCATTTCATTCACTGTATTTTTCTGCTCTAAGATTTCCATTTGATTTTTTTCTATTACTTCAATCTGTTAACTTTCTCTGATAAATTTGTAAATTCATTCTCTGTTTTCCTGAAGTTCATTGAGCTTCCTGAAAACAGCTATTTTGAATTCTTTGTCTGAGAGATCACACATCTCCATCATCGTGTTAGGGCCAGTCTCTCGCACCTTATTTGATCCATTTCATAAGGTCACATTTGCCTGAATGTTCTTGGTGCTTGTGGATGTATGATAATGTCTGTATCCCAAGGGTCCCACAGAGAGACTTTTGACTGTGCATAGGTACAGAATTCTTGTTGTTGTGGGAAATATGAGCAGGTTACCTTCAATTCCACCATTCAATAAACTAAACATAGCATTACCATATGATCCACCAATTTCACTCCTAGGTATATACTTAAAAGAATTGAAAACTGGTGTGCAAATAAAAACATACACGAATGTTCATAGCAGCACTATTCACAATAGTCAAAAAAGGTGAAAACAACCCAAATGTCCATCAACACATGAACTGATAAACAAAATGTGTTATGTCATTTGTGGCTGCCAGGGAATGGGAAGTGATTACTTAACGGATGTTCTTCTTGGGTGATCACAAAGTGTTCAAACTAGAGAGGGATGATGGCTGCACAGCATTGTAAATGTGCTAAATGCCACTGAATCGTACACTTTAAAATTCTTAAAATGCTAAATTTCATGTTATGTGTATTTTACAACTTAAAAAAAAACATGTTTACCTAAGTATTGATAGAGGCAACATTGGCGAATGTGAATGTGTTCAGTACACATGCATCACATTCTACCTGACATCCTGTTTTGGAGCAAGAAAGGGTATAAATAAATACTTCTTTTAGAGCTTATATTTAATTGTATTATTTTTACTTATACATTTTGTTGGGCTATAATATACACTCAGTAAATAGAGCTCAACACGTTTACATATGTGCACAGCTACACAGTCAGCACCCAGACCGAGGCGCAGGCTCCCCTGCTCCAGAATCTCCTCTCATGTCCCGCCCCACCCAAAGCTCAGCACTCTTCAGAGTTCTAGAGTCACCCTATTCTTACATCTCAGATCAAAAGAACCATACAGTATGTACCTACATCTGCTACTCTAGTAGGGAGTTAAAGGTGATGCCATTATTCTACCTTTCATTTTAATTCATGAAATGAAATAATTTTATAAGGGGAATTTACTATTTAGTAACCCATTAGTGAAGTTCACATAGGAAAGTTAGGATAAATGCTTGATTATTCCCTTTTATTTACTGGGTTTTCAAATAATGACTTGGCTACCTATCATCCTCCATTGGTGAATAATTTGGGGCTTTTTAGTAATTGTTTGCGATTATTTTTTATTGAGCTGTAATTCACATATCATACAATTCGCCCTTTTAAAGTGTACAATTCAGTGGTTTTTAGTATATTCACAGAGTTATAAAACCATCACCACTAACTCCAAAGAATTTTCATTACCCAAAAAAGAAACCCCATACCCATTTCCACTCCCATCTCCCCTCCCCACAGTCCCTGGCATCCACTAATCCACCCTCTATCACTACAGATTTGCCTGTCCTGAACATCTCACAGAAATGGAATCACACACGTGGCCTCCTGCACCTGGCTTCCTTGATGCAGCCTCATGTTTTCTAGATTCTTCCATGCTGTAGTCTCAGGGCTTCACTCCTTCCTGTGGCTGATTAATGGAGACCTGTTTATGTCATGCACACACCTTCACATGCGTCCACTCACACTCACAAGTCATCAAAGAGCTCAGGCAGCAGGCAAGGCTCAGGAGAGACACTCCGAGGGTCAGGATGATGGGCCCGGCTGTTTCCACAAACCAGGTGGCTTGGGGCGACTCATCCAACCTCTCCAGGCCTCAGTTTCCCCATCTGTAAGCTGAGTGGCTGGGCATCAGGTGACCCTGGGTCTCTTTCCAACTCCACGATTCTGTGATTTGAGCAAATAAGTCCAATCCTGAGTTCTGTCTCACTTTCTAATCCAGTAAAAGTTAAGCTATTGTGTTTACTTGACTCAGCAGAGTGTGGGGGCAGAGCAACTGACATAAACCCACGATCCTCTTTGGTACTACAAGCTAATCAAAGTTAATTTTTCACACCACGATTGGCAAGATCTGCCTACAGGAAGATGCCGCCCTGGGTGGCATCAGTGTGCCGGGAAAGGGGTGCTCTCCAGCTGGCCCTGGGCGGCATCGGTGTGCCGGGAGGGGGTGCTCTCCAGCTGGCCCTGGGCGGCATCGGTGTGCCGGGAGGGGGTGCTCTCCAGCTGGCCCTGGGTGGCATCGGTGTGCCGGGAAAGGGGTGCTCTCCAGCTGGCCCTGGGTGGCATCGGTGTGCCGGGAAAGGGGTGCTCTCCAGCTGGCCCTGGGCGGCATCGGTGTGCCGGGAGGGGGTGCTCTCCAGCTGGCCCTGGGCGGCATCGGTGTGCCGGGAGGGGGTGCTCTCCGGGTGGCCCTGGGCGGCATCGGTGTGCCGGGAAGGGAGTGCTCTCCGGGTGGCCCTGGGCGGCATCGGTGTGCCGGGAGGGGGTGCTCTCCGGCTGGCCCTGGGCGGCATCGGTGTGCCGGGAAGGGGGTGCTCTCCGGGTGGCCCTGGGCGGCATCAGTGTGCCGGGAGGGGGTGCTCTCCGGCTGGTCCTGGGCGATATCCGTGTGCTGGGAAGGGGTGCTCTCCGGCCGGCCCTAGGCGGCATCGGTGTGCTGGGGAGGGGATGCTCTCCAGGTGGCCCTGGGCGGCATCGGTGTGCCGAGAGGGGGTGCTGTCCGGGTGGCTCTGGTGGCATCGGTGTGCCGGGAGGGGGTGCTCTCTGGGTGGCCCTGGGCAGCATCGGTGTGCCGGGAGGGGGTGCTCTCCGGGTGGCCCTGGGCGGCATCGGTGTGCCGGGAGGGGGTGCTCTCCGGGTGGCCCTGGGCGGCATCGGTGTGCTGGGGAGGGGGTGCTCTCCAGGTGGCCCTGGGCGGCATCGGTGTGCTGGGAAGGGGGTGCACAGGCCCACCCCGGCGTGCTGCCTGGGAGTCCACGTTCTCGAAAATGCAGGGTGACCCTGGCACAGGCTCGGGTCTGAGAGCTGCTCACTGGCCCATGCCTCCTCTAGCAAATCGCCTTTCTCACAGTCACCTGAATAGCATCTCGGCTGTTGTCCGACACTCGGTGGTTCTGCACGCCCGGCTCGGAACCCTGTGCATTGCCCATCTGTGAGCCGACCTCCTGCCTGAAGCCACCTTCTCATAGTGTTCAGTACTGGGGACCCTGGCCGGGAAGTTTGCAGAGTATGAGCTCTGGCCGACCATCCATGTCCTGGGTGCAACTCACCCTCCTCCGTGATTCAAACTATTCCAGCCTGGAATAACCCGATTGCTCCTGCGGGAACAACTGCTCCTTTCCAGCCAAATGACCCATTTCCCAAACGCCTTCCCTTTCCATTCTCTAAACACTGTAGCACCACACTGACTCCACCACAGTTATGACCACCCTTCCCTCCTTGTCCCCCAAAGCACTCAACAGCTCTCCAGCACCCACCGAATGAAGCACTGACCCTTCAGCCAGACTCTGAAGCCCCTACAAGCAATGTCCGTCTGTGTCCAGGCCGATCTCACTGCTCTCTCAGACGTACTCACCCTACACCCCAGCCAAACGCACTCCGTGTTTGCCAACGTGTGTGCCTTTGTACATGCGTTCTCCCCGCCTGCAGTGCCCTCCTCTGTGTCTCAATCCTTCCCATGCACCAGGCCACTCTCAGAGTCTGCTCCTCCACGAGGCTCCCAGATCACCCCCAAAACCACTGCACCTGTCCCTGAGTGTTCATGGCGTCACAGTTGTCACTGAGGCTGTGGCACTTCCCCTTCCCCCAGGCACAGCAGCTATGGTTGTGTGCACACATCCCCTCTGGACCGAGCGGTTTTCAGCAGATACGGGCTGACCAAAGGAGCTTCTTTAGAGCTAACTGGGAACTCTCCAGGGGCGAGAGGCCTGGGTGGTCTTAGAACTGTCACTCATCTCTGCTTCAGTTAACTGAGCAATAAAATACCCTGCAGATAAGGTCAGACGGCAGGTGCCAGTGTGTCCTGAAAAGCCGCAAGTCTACAAGCAGCCGGCAACCTGCCCGGCTATGCTGTGTGCATCCCCACAAGGCGCCTGCATCCCCACAGGGCGCCAGGAGCAAACACCCGAACATCCATCCCATTCCCGATTCGGGGCAATGGGTCCAAAAGACACCATCGCTGCTACATGAGACAGAACGTCACAGCGATGAGGCAGGCAGCAAATAGATGCCTCAGGGTGTTTCTCAAAGAAAGGAATGATGCAGCCTGAAAACCCCACTGGAAGTATCTTCCTGAAGCATCTGAACGCCCTCTGAGTTCCTTTTCCCAGAAGAGAGCAGTAACATGAAGCAGCAATCACAGAACGGAAGTGCCCGGCCACAAAGGCTGTCGTCCATCTCCTTGTCCCAGTCCATCTTACAGAATGGCTCCCCTCTGCAGGGCCACACAGTTGCCCGGGATGCAGACGCCGAGACGGAAGCTGATGTGCAGGTTTCTAGGGCAAGAGGCGGGAGAGAGTGGGCAGCAGACAGGACGGGGCACGCAGCCTACGCGGAGTGGATGCGTCAGGAAGGCCCTGCCTGGGTCTCAAGGCCCCACCATGAGGTCTTGTCTCATTCGTGACCCTGTGCACGCCGTGCAGCAGTGCAGACGGCCAGGGCTCCACCACAGGGGGTCCGGGGAGACCACCAGAGAGAGAGTGGATACCCCTGGGAACAAGGTGGGCCCAGATGGAGACCTCAGACAAAGGCAGCTCTCGGCCCTCGGCTGAGCACGCCGAGGGGCTACAGCCCCGATCCAGGCCCAGGCCGGCTGCCAGCACAGAGAGGCCCAAGTGGACCCCAGGGCCCAAACTCCAAGTCTGGGGGCTGCAGGGGAGCATGGCGCCCAGCGAAAGGCACAGCACACAGGGCTACGGCGGGCAGCCTGTGGTCAACGGCTCATCAGCGACGAGCCAGGCCCAGCCAAGACAGCAGGAAAAAAAATCAAACGGGAGGCCATGCCCTCTACCCTGGGGGCAGAGCTGAGAGGAGAGAGAACAGGCAGACAAGGCAACAGGGACCCAGGTGCGGGTCAGCAGGTGCTAAGGATCCCAGGGTCCGTGTGCCCAGCCAGGCCTCACACCAGCGACACCCAGGGGTCCGCACCAGAGCCATGGGGGACAGAGACACAAACAGGCGAAAGTGCAGCAGGGCTGCAGCCCTGAGACCTGGTGGGCTGGGATCAGGATGTTAAGGGTGTGTGTGTGGACTCGGGCTGGCCGGCCCCCTCCCATCGAGATGTGGGAAACCCCATGGCCGGGATGAGGGGAGGCAGGAAGGGCGAGGGGCATGGACGCCGGCTGAGAGTCCAGAGGAGAGACCAGCCCAGACCCAGGGAAGCAGGATCCCCGTGGGATGTCCCAGACAGCAAGGAGAGAGGCAGTGAAAGGCGCGAGGGCTGGGGAAAGACCTCGGAAGGGATTTAAAGAATGAAGATATAAAAGCTCTGAAATTTATTTTAACAGAGCTTTGGGCTACACTCTAACCTTTGCTTCAGCAGCACAAGAAAAAGAGGCTGCATAGAGTGGCCCCGCAGGCAAGAAGGCAGCAACGCCCACTGATGCCAGAACCACAGCAGTCAGGGCCCGGCCACCCGAGCCCCCCAGACCACCCCTCCTTTCCTCAAGGTCAGAACAGCAGTGAAGGCCAGAGCCAGAAGCACAACAGACGCTCCCAAGCCACAGGCAGCTGCTGAGGCCTGAGGCCGGGGACGAAGCTCCTCCCTGCATGGGGACACGCGGGGCCGGCAGCCTGGGCTGCAGCCACTCCCAGGCCTCCATCACACAGAGACGGTACAGAAATAGCGTGTCTTGTGGGTGGGTGCTGGGTCGGGGAGGGAGGGGACTGCCTCTCCCTTTCCAGGCATATTTGGATTCCCCGGAGTGTCTGGGAATGACTCAGGCCTCTGGTCAGTGCTTCTCAGACCCGTGTTCACATAGCGCGTCTCTCTCCTTTCCCTCCCTGCCTGGGACCTAAGTAAGGCTCTGTTTAAAACTGGCCCAAATGCAGGGTCAGCGCCTGAGATGCAGCCCCCACAGCACCCCCACCCCACAGCTCCCACAGCCCCCCTGCAGCCTCCACAGCAGCTCCCCCACAGCATCCCCCCCACAGCCCCCCTGCAGTACCCCCACAGCAGCCCCCCTGTAGCCTCCACAGCAGCCCCCCCACAGCCCCCACAGCAGCCCTCCCACAGCCCCCCCACAGCCCCCACAGCAGCCCCCCCACAGCCCCCACAGCAGCCCCTGCAGCCCCCACATGCTCCGCTCGATGCTCACACCCAGTCAGAGTTTTATCTCCTTAACTCTAACGCTGTTTAAAAACTATTGTCCTAATCAAGCAAGAAAAACTCCGGGTTTGCAAAGCGTCTGCTCTGGAAGAGCGGCAGGCCAGGGTGGAGAGACCACACTGCCACACCTGAACACAGCAAGGCTTTCCAAACTCTGCGCAATAGAAGACACTGAATGGTGAATGCAGGAGCTCGCAGGAGACGCGGCTCTGACTCTGCCCCGGCCCGCCCCGGCCCGCGGTGCCGAGGGCGCGCGATGTGGATGCTTCTGTGCCAGAAGCGGCACAGAAGCGGCTGCCCCTCGGCCCCGACCCTCCCCACTGCGTCCTGGGGCAGCCTCAGAGCTTCGGCCATGGGGTGCACAGCAGCCTCCAAGCATTTTGAAAGGAGATTTTAGACTCTTGTGCGGAACACCCAGGGGCCGCCCGCCTGCAAAGCACTTGGTCAGCGTGGCCTGGAAAGGGGAGGCAGGTCCTGGAGGCAGGGCTCTGTCAGGCAGAGGACGTGATGCTCAGAGCAGCCAGGGACCCCCGTCCGGGCCCAGTCCCCCTGCGCCGCGCCCCACGGCTGGCTGGAAGTTTGTTCTGGAAACCACCTCCAAGACAAGCGCGGCAGCCGGCCCTAGCAGTTGGGAAGAAGGCGGCTGACGTGGCTTCCATGGAAAATGCCAGAAAGCACATCCCACACCAGGACACCTGGGGAAACAGCCTCAACTCGGAAAATCCCAGGCTGGTTCGGTCTCTCTGCTGCCCGGACCTGTTTAAACGTCCAGCCGTTTGGGAACTGTGTAGCCTTAGAGAAACACTCCAAGGCCCCAGGGACACCTGAAGCCCTGGAGCCCGGCCCCGTGTGTCTGTGTTCTTGCCACCTGGAGAGGCTGCTAGGTGACTGACAGGTGGACCGCGGGGCCTCAACCACTACTGAGAATGCCACACGATTTAAAAATACTCAGAAATTGCTTATTTTTAGAATTTTCCACTTAACATTTTTGGACCACGGCTGACCACATGTGACTGAAACCGCAGGTGAGGGGGTGAGCGTCAGCTGGTGTCAGGCTGGACACACCTGGGGGCCTGAGGAGCAGCCGGGGGTGTGGGGACAGGGGCTCCCCACACCCACATGGATGGCCTGTGCAGTCACCAGCAAGGCAGGGTCCTGCAGGCCTGGCCAACGGCAGCCACCAAACCTCTCCGCACTTCTGTTACAGATGAGTCAGAGAGGCCCAGAAAAAGGGACCAAAATTGAAGAACCAGGGAATTTCAGAGGGAAAGGAAGGGAAAATCCAACTGGCAAGCAGACCCCTGGGCCATGTGCTAGGAAGGGGTTGTGCCCAGCGAGGTCTACCCCCAACCAGGACGGGTGGACAGTGGCCCCAGCACCCCCTGCACCCCCTGCACCCCCACGGCCCACCAGGGGCCTGCACCTCTACAGGAAGGACAGAGGGAGGAGGAACCCCTCAGGGCTGGAGAGCTGCCAGCCACTGCTGGTGCTGGGCCCCGCCCCGAGACAGTGTCTAAGCACCACCCCATGGACAATCTGAACCTCGAGGGGCCTGATCCCGGCCCTGACCCATGCCAGGAGCCCCAGCCGGCGCTGCACGCCAGAGATCCGGGCTTTCGTTGGCAAACACGCTCGGCTGTCCTTGTTTCCAAGTCACCCCTGTTGGTAAAACAGTGAAGCCAGCAGTGAAATGCGCAAAACCCGAACAGCCCCAGAGTTGGAACTGGAACCTTCCAGGGAAGATGGCAGTGTCTAAGTGTCTCCCTTAACTGCTGCAGGTGCACCCGGGGTCCTGGGGGAGGACGTGAGAGGCTTGGGGGCCCTGAAGTCACCTGCTGGATTCCAAAGTGGGCCATGCCAATGGCGTCTGGAAAACATGGAAAATGTCATTCCCAGGAAACGTGGCACATCATTCACCCTGGACCACAGCATGAGGAAATCAACTCACCCTGGACCACGGCATAAAGACAGACGGGGCCCTCTCATCAGAAAGTGGGGAGCAGGGGTCTCAGTTTCCAAGGACCCCACAAGCGACGTCTGCAGGGTGAAAGACCCCGTGCCCAGCACCGAAGGACCTGCCCGACACACAGCCCCCAGCCTTGAGCGGAGACCCCCAGATTGCAACAACTGTGCAATGCACATGACCTCCCTTTGGTTGTGAGTCACAGGACTGTCTTAAAAAGAGTGTCTTCTTCCAGTGCCAGAAAACAGAAAGACGGGGGCTGTGAAGCGCACGATCCACAGCGGGCGGGGGGTAGGCGGGTGGCAGGTGGGCGGTAGGCGGGCAGTGGGCAGGCAGCGGGCTGAGAAACAGAGCAGAGCCCCAGCCAGGAGCCCAGAGGGTGGCAGAGCAGCGGACACCGAACCAGACCGTCGGACCTGTGCTGGGGGAGAGCGAGAGCGAAGGAGGAAGAGAGACGGAGACAGAGAGACGGTAAGGGGGAGAGGGACAGAGAGACGGAGGCAGGGAGGGACAGAGAGGGAGTGAGAGCGCTTCCCACAGGAAGAACCAAGCTCAGGCCCCACCCTCCCCCGAAGCCTGGTGCAGCTGCGTGGGACGGGCAGGAGGTGTGAGGGGCCCTGTCTCTGACGTTTTGTGCCAGCACTGCCCTCTACACACAAACTCTCAGGAACCATCACGACCCCATTTTGCAGGAGAAGATGCTGAGGCCCAGGGTGGTGAGCAGGCCACACGGCCGGTGGCAGGGGCAGAAGTGGGACTGCAGCCCACCAGGTGGTGTCACGGCCAAGGCCGCAGCGTCACTGCCCGTCCTGCCTCGCCTACCCCCAGGGCGACACTCCCAACTAAACCACCTCTGTCCTATGGTCTCCGGGGCTTCCTGACCCCTGGGGAGGGCGGCAAAGCCTGTGGAGGCTGGAGTCCTGTGGGCTGGGGGATGACAGGAAGACCAAGTCATCTGTATAATCGCCGTGGACACAGCCAGCAGTGCCACCCACCCACCCACCCACAAGGCAACACGGGGCCTGAGTCCAGCCCCAGGCAGGTGGGCTTCCAGAGTTGGGGTCCCTGAACCAAACCACCCCTGCTGCTCGCTCACCTCTAAGAGTGAGGCTGCAATGCTGTCAGCCAAGGATGCTCATGTGGGCAGCTCCGGTGCAGCCGGCCCCAGCGGGAGAAATGCAGCTGTGGCTGTCGTGGAGGTGGCTGTGGCCAATGGCCGTGACTGTTGCTGTGTTTGGCAGAGAAGCCAGGTGCACTGGCTCTGTGCTTCAAGGAGACCTAGAGGGTCTCCCCCAAGTCCGCCGGAAATGTGTGCACATTCGCCCTACCCCACTGTGCACCTGGCCCAAGTCGGGAGAGATGCCCAAGAGACCACAGCCAGCTTCAGCACAGTGAAGGCTGCCTTGGCCCTTCGGGGTGTCTGGGAAGAGCTTGGCATTCTCTCTGGGGTAGCTCTCACCCTCGCAAAGCACAGAGAACACCAAGAAACCCAGACACACGCTACATCCAAAGGGAAGGTCGGGCGGCTCCCAGACGGGGGGACGGGGGACACAGAAACAAGCCGCCGAGGAGCACCTGACACCGGAGCCCGAGTCTCGGTTCAGCACTGCCACCCCTGATGCGTCCACGCTGCCCCGGCCACAGACACCCACCGGCGATGAGACCTGAGATGCCACCACACCCTGGCCAGAGGCTCAACCCACAGCCCACACCCCATGACCTGTACCCACAAAACCTGTAGCTAGCAGGAACCGGCCTCTCTGCCTGACCCTGTCATCAGGGGCGGGAACTCCGGTGGTGGGCACACCCAGCGCAATTACAGGGCGAGCATCCGATGCCCTCCTAGTGGGCCGGCCACAAAGCCTCTCATCAGCCGCCCTGTGGAGAACCACAGCCAAAAGCCTGAACCGCCCGAGATTTGGCATCTCAATGGCACCTTCAGAATAGGAGAAAATAGCAAATCAAAACTTTGGTTTTCCGTTCCTTATTTACGACTCAGGACAAGACTGCTTGAGAGAGCATCAGACTCCAAGTGCAGGCTGCAGTGCAGTGTCTGTTCTGGGGGGGGGCTACCCCCTCTGCAGCTCACACACGTTCACCCCCTCCCCAGCCCACACACGCTCACCCCTTCCCCTCCCCACACACGCTCACCCCCTCCCCTCCCCACACACGCTCACCCCCTCCCCTCCCCACACACGCTCACCCCCTCCCCTCCCCACACATGCTAACTGCTCACCTCCCCACACACGTTCACCCCTTCCCCTCCCCACACACGCTCACCCCCTCCCCTCCCCACACACGCTCACCCCCTCCCCTCCCCACACACGCTCACCCCCTCCCCTCCCCACACACGTTCACCCCCTCCCCTCCCCACACACGCCCACCCCCTCCCCTCCCCACACACGCTCACCCCCTCCCCTCCCCACACACGCTCACCCCCTCCCCTCCCCACACACGCTCACCCCCTCCCCTCCCCACACACGCTCACCCCCTCCCCTCCCCACACACGCTCACCCCCTCCCCTCCCCACACACGTTCACCCCCTCCCCTCCCCACACACGCTCACCCCCTCCCCTCCCCACACACGTTCACCCCCTCCCCTCCCCACACACGTTCACCCCCTCCCCTCCCCACACACGTTCACCCCCTCCCCAGCCCACACACGTTCACCTGAGTGTTGCCAACACCAGCGTCAGCAGCCCTCACAGGAAGGGTGGCCCCCAGGCCCTCGTCCCCCCGCGCCCAGCCTCCACCTCGGGCCATAAACACCCTTTGGCCAATTGGCGCACCCTCCTCCAACAGACTGTGACCTCCCCAAGCCCCAGAATCCCTGGAGATGGAGAGCACGCCTGGCCCCCAGCCAGGGCAGATAGTCTCCAGGGCCAAGCTGTCACCTCAGAAGGGTGGGTGGGGCTCTCCCCAGGTGGAGGGCAGGTCCGGGACTGGGAGGACGACCCCCATGCAAGCCCCCACCCCGCCCTTGGGCTCCAGCCTCATCCCCAGCAGCCGCCAGCCCTCTGAGATGCCAGGGTGCCATGGACCCTGCACCAAGAGGTGCTCACTGGGCAGCCGTGTGACCAGCAAGCAGAGGCAGGTTCACAGCAGCAGCAGAGCTCTCCAGAGGCAACTCCACCAAGGGGTGCCGCAGAGCTCTGTACCCCCAAATTTATGAGGAGCCCGGCTTTGGGAGGGGACACCTAGGGGAAAAGGGCTCAGGAGGCCTCAGCCAAGGAGGAGCAGCACCGGCAGCCCCCCTCCTCCAGCACGGGGACAGGGACCGCTGGCATCGAAGCTCCTCGCCTACCTCCTGCCCGACAAGGCCACAGTAGCCCCCTCTTCCAGCACAGGGACAGGGACCGCTGGCATCGAAGCTCCTCGCCTACCTCCTGCCCGACAAGGCCACAGGAGCCCCCTCTTCCAGCACAGGGACAGGGACCGCTGGCATCGAAGCTCCTCGCCTGCCTCCTGCCCGACAAGGCCACAGGAGCCCCCCTTTTCCAGCACAGGGACAGGGACCGCTGGCATCGAAGCTCCTCGCCTGCCTCCTGCCTGACAAGGCCACAGGCACATCCGGGGCCAGCACTGACCAAACAGACGCTCCCTCCACCTCGCTTCACCCAGCCTGAGGCTGGATGGGAGGCACTGGCGTCTACAGCAGACCCACAGCATTCCAGAAATGACAGAAACCAGGCCAGGCTCTGAGCAGCCCGTCCGTTGTCCTGACACCTGACCATGACGGCATATTTACGGTGTCTTCTCAATCTTTGAAAAATATTTTAAGAGAACATGAGAATAAATCAATACTCCAGTGGCCTAAGGAAGTCAGCTAGCTGTGAAACTATTATGGTAAGCTACACAGTGAGGGGAATCAGCGTGGGGGAAAGGAAGCGGGCATTCCACAGTGCGAGACTCTGACACACAGAGCGCCTTGCACCTGCCCTGAGCCGAGCAGTCCTGACCCTGCAGAGCTGCTGTTCCGCTGGGGCCACGGCAGGAAATCACAGGCACTGAATGGGAGGAAGAGGATGACCGGGTGTTGGGATGGGTGCGCATCTCAGAGCAGCACACGGCAGCCTCTGGATGGGTGCGCATGACAGAGCAGCACACGGCAGCCTCTGGATGGGTGCGCATGACAGAGCAGCACACGGCAGCCTCTGGATGGATCACAGCCTCTGATGGGTGCATCACAGAGCAGCACACGGCCTCTGCTGTCTTTTCTGATGAACTTTCAATAATACATAGAAATATATGGGTTTAATGTTTCCTGTGTGTGTTTACAGATGTGTGTTTAATATTGAATGTGTGTGCGCGCACTGTATCTCCACGGGGCAAAATAAGAATGGAGAGAAACTAACGCAAAGAAAGACGCTAACGTGCTAGGCTTTCAGTGGGGACAACTTCTCATTCTTGAAAACTTAAAATTAGCTTTTCCAAAACATCTATAAAGCAACAGAAATGCTTACAAATTTAACAGCATTTGAGATTATTATAAATAAAAATGTTAGGTCTAATTTCTCTTTTGCCAACATTTCCTTCGTTTATATTAAATATTGACAGTCAACTCATTACGTGTAACAATAATGGCAATTTTTCCTAATGAAGTTTCAACATAAAATATAAAATGTAATGTAATTCGGAGCTTTGTAAATAAATGCCCATTTTACTTAGCGTAGGTGTAGAAAATTCACACACAAGTCTTACTTAGAACATGCTTCCCACTCCGGAGCATAAGCCCCTGGCATGGGGAGGGGTTGGGCTCTGTCTGAACTGATCACCACCATTGCTTTATTAATTGTTTTTGGTTTAACACCTGAACCAGCTGGGTGCAAACTATGACACACGTTACAAAACCACCTGTCCATCCTCCATGCACATGGAAGGCACATGGCCACAGAAACCAAACTATATGCTGCGTCCCTTTTAGAAAGCTCTGCGTATGTTCAAAATTAAAAGTCTTATAAGGAAACTATTTTTCTGTATTTTAAAATGTTCTTAATTACAAAGAAATAGATATTTATTCCAGCCAGTTAAGTCTCCAGGTAGAAAAAGTTAACTTTTTTCCCTCCCTCAGCCAGGCCCCCCCCAGAGGCGCAGTGGCGAAGACAGCTTGGTGTGCACACCCCCACCTCCTCTCTCGTGTGCATGGCCACGCCTCCATCAGATGTGCAGGCATTTCAACATGGCAGTCTCCATCCAGCCACGGTCTGCGGACAGCGTTCAGGCTCCAGCCTTGACCCTGGGCACCCTGACCCTCACGGGGGACGTGGCCTGTGTGTCTGCCTTTGTGTCCTGGTCCTCGCAGGGGACAGGCCTGTGTGTCCCTCCTTCATGTCCTGACCCTCGCAGGGGACGGGCCTGTGTGTCCTGCCTTCATGCATCCTGACGCCATGGGTCTGATTTTCCCACGCTGGAGGTCTGCTTCTGAACGGCTGCATCTCCTCCTGCAGGGGAAGCCATCTGTTCACCCATGTGCCTGTCCTGTCTGAGGCCTGGGCTCTTCCTACCCAAGGGTTGGGGGCTGGCCTGTCCCTCATGACCCAGGGACAGGCCAGGGCTCCCCGGAACTCCAGGCTGCTGCGGGTGTCCGCTCTGCCCTGGGTGAGGCTCTAGAAGATTCCTGTGGAAGCGACTGTATCTAGGGGAGCCCATTCCCCAGTTTAAAGGACGTCCCCCACCATGGCTGTCCACATGCCCAGTCCTCTCAGGAAGTTCCAGGCTGCCAGGATCGGAGGAAGCAGAAGCCGCTGTCCTTCAGCAGGGCCCTGCAAGAGCAGGATGAATCAGCGGGGCCATTCAGAACAAGGCTCAAATTACTGCTGTACTTTTCAGAATGGAGCCAGGCTCAGTGTTTCAGAACCAGAGGCTGACGTGGATCAGCTCGCGCCCGGCCTGGGACCTGAGCCAGCCCCTGAGTGCCACTCTCCACGGCCGCCTCAAAGGCTAAGCCTCTCCAAGCCTGCTTCCCCGCCGGCATGGTGGGGGTGGCCCTGCAGGATTCCCTGAACACTACGAAAAACCTGAGCCCCGCTCCTGGCCACTGGATAAGGACCTCTCCGAGCCTTTCTCCTTCCCACTCATTCCCACCCCCAGGCAGGAGCAACCAGCGCTGAGAAGTCCTGTCATCCCCACAGCCCATCATCCTCCGTCATCCCGTCCATCACCCCGCGTCTGTCACCCCACAGCCCATCATCCTCTGTCATCCCGTCCGTCACCCCGCATCCATCATCCCCCATCACCCCGCATCTGTCAGTCACCCCGTGTCCGTCATCCCCTGTCCGTCACCCCATGTCTGTCACCCTGCATCTGTCACCCTGTGACCATCACCCCCGTCTGTCACCCCACATCCGTCATCCCACGTCTGTCATCCCATGTCCATCACCCCACGTCCGTCACCCCCATCCATCACCCCGCGTCCGTCATCCCCCGTCCATCACCCCACATCTGTCATCCCGTCTGTCACCCCACGTCCGTCATCCCCCATCTGTCACCCTCCACCCGTCACCCCACGTCCGTCATCCCCTGTCCATCACCCCGCATCCATCACCCTGCGTCCGTCATCCTCCGTCCGTCACCCCGTGTCCGTGATCCCCTGTCTGTCACCCTGCATCCATCACCCCGCATCCATCACCCCACGTCCATTATCCCGTCTGTCACCCCGCATCCGTCATCCACATCCCATCACCATGGTGCTGTTTTCTTGGTGCTAGAGCAAGGTGGGATTCACACCTTGTGTGCACAGCTTCTGAGTCACTGGGTGGCTGGGCACAGCCTCACTCGGGAGCAGGGACCCACGGAGGGTGTGGCGATGACACAGCCCTCGGCTTGCTCTCCAGGAGTTCTTCTGATACCTCGAGGACACTCTGGACCCTGTGTCTGGGTCCCAGCCCTTCCGTAACAATGTGGCTCCTCTGAATCAGTCACAAGGAAGATCCAACTTAACACAGAGAGTTTTTCCCAAACAGCAGAACTGGCGGCAACACAGGCGTCCTGCAGTTCAGTGCACCGCACGTAGCGTGCGGGTGTCGGAGGGCGAGGCTGCCGTGGGCTCCCGGCGGACGGCGGCAGGGCAGGCCCAGGTCTCTATCACAGCGAAGCCTCTCCATTCGGCCCCCTCTGCCTGTTTACAACCTCGAGCTGGGTCAAAACCCCAGGGGTACTCAGAGGGAGCATTTCTCCCCAACTGGATTCCTAAGCCAGAGGGCAGGCAGCAGGGCCCTGGCCTGACACACACACGGGCCCCCGACCACGACCGGCTTCATGATGGTCACAGGATGTTCCGGTGGCTTCATTTTCAGTCCACGCCTCTGGTGCCAGGGTCTTGCTCGGCACTTGTGTGAACGGCGACCACGTGAAGCCTCTGTCTTGAGAAAAGTGTAAACAGCAGCTGCCTTTCAAGGCACTGAGGCCTTTCTCGAACTCAGCTCGTTTGCGCTGCGTGGTTCCCAGTCCAAATCCTCAGACCTGTTCACAGCCTCCTCTTGCCTCAAGCATCTTAGAGCTCCACTCCAATCCACACCCCAGCTGCCTTTTACAAAATCGCAAGCCAATGACAGCTCGAAAATAAAGTGAGAAAAACACCGACCAACATTTACTCAGCGCCTGTGGTGGGCTGCGAACGTTGACACAGGGTCCTCTCTAATCTTCTTACATGCAGATCAGCCACGAGGGCCGTGGAGAGGAGAAAAGCGCAGCTGAGCTGTTTTCTCTTAAAGCAACATAAACGTCAAAGCAAAACTGGAGCCCAGGACTCTCTGACTTTTAAGCTCATCGTCCTTCTGCTCCATCCCGGCTGTGCACACCCGGAGACCAGGCCCTCGAGCCTCCAAACGCCGTGAGCAGCCTCCTCGTGCTGTGGCTTCCAAAGAGACATCACCAGAGGCGGGGCTGGCGCAGGGCCACGAGGCAGGGGACTGGGTCTCTTTGACCGGGGGTGGTCTCACGGCAGCACGAGGCTCAGCATCGTGTGGGTCTAGCTCTGGGACACGAGGCAGCCCCCAGAACACCCTTGGGGCACAACTGCCCGGTGAACGTCCCGTCTCCTCAGCCACCCACAGATGCTGCCACAGCTGCACCCTCAGGGCAACGAGCATCTGGCGGAGCCCAGTGAGAGCCATGAGACACAGACCTCAGGGCCAGGCCCTCTCCCCATCACAGAAACCTGACCAGTCACACGTGGCTGCAGCTTGGGTGGTTGGTAAAAGAAAAATTATTCCTTCTATAACCAGAAAAAAATAGTGAATCAACAGAAACAGAAATGCTCAGAATAAAACATAAAAAATCTAAGTCAGTGGGACAGAATTCAGCAGTGCCCAGGAGGGCCTGGAACCTGGACCCTTGCTCTGGGTCCATGGGCTTACACGGCTGCCAGGACCAGGGAGAGACAGACCCGGGCCCCTGACCAAACCCTGTGCTGTAACGCCCGCAAGGTAGATTTTAAGTAATTTAAAAATTATCAAAAGGATAATATTTCACGCCTGTGAACATTACGTGCGACTCAAATCTCAGTGTCTGAAATAAGGTGAAATGGATACAGCCCGGCTCACTGACGGCACCGTGCCTGCGGCTGCTTCCCTGCACAGCTGCGTGACCCCTGGCCCCACACAGGACAGGTTCCGCGCACTCGGCCGCCACCTTCCTTGCACGGCTTCTCAGGAAAGCAGCAGGCAGCTGTGGCCCAGCGTGAGCCGGCAAAGCACTTCTCTCCCAGAGCCCCGTTTCCTCATCAGCAACAAACACAACAAGCTTCCTCCCCTGGCTGCTGTGAGGACCGACAGCCCCTCCTGGCACCTGCACAGGGCGTGACACACACATCACAGCCGCCTTCACCCGCTCAGCCTCCCTCGTCCCCACGGCCCGGACCGGAGCCTCAGAGCACCAGGACACACCCATCCGGACACCGGCAGGTTTGACACCACAGACTGTGCTTGGCTGGGGAGTGAGAATCCTCCTGAGAGAGCCACGGTGTCCCAGTTGGGGGGCAGCAGAATGAGGGTCTGGCCGTGGGCCCCAGTCGGGGGCTGAGCCACGCTCTGGTCAGGAAAGACATCGCCAGACACCTGTCATAATCCAGGGCTGCTCAAAGTAAAAAAAAACCCTAAAACTGCAACATGGAACGGCACAAACAAACTGCAGGCCAAGTTCCAACGGGCTGAGCCTCAAACGAGCTGCAGGCCGAGTTCTAACCGGCTGAGCCTCAAACGAGCTGCAGGCCGAGTTCCAACGGCTGAGCCTCAAACGAGCTGCAGGCCGAGTTCTAACGGGCTGAGCCTCAAACGAGCTGCAGGCTGAGTTCCAACGGGCTGAGCCTCTAAGGAGGGAAACGTCACTTCCTGCGTCACACAGAGCCCAGCCTCTCCACGTCCACGTCCACTGACAGCCTTGGTATTTGCAACTATGTCCATGACCATCTCTGTTTCTCCAAAACAGCCTCTAGCTACATAAGCTGTTCAGAAAACCTCACGTGTAAAGCAGAGAATGTCAAACCTCCATCTGTGGTCAGGAATTAGGACATCCCCAGCTGCAATTTGAGCAAAAATGGCGCTTCCAGAGGATCATCGGATCCTGTGTCTTGGTTGGGGTTGGGGCCCATCAACTTAAAATAGCTTCTGTTTATGCTAGTGAAGGAGGCACAGACTTTGCCCTATCTAATTCCAAGGAACAGGCGAGGGTGGGAGCTGTAGTGGAAGAGACAAAAGCAAAAGGCAGATTCGCCCCTTTGTGTGGTCCCGTAAGTGACACTGTCCCTCCCTCTCCCTGGAAACAGCGGCCCACAGGCACACCCCCAGCACCTGGGACAAGGGCACACCAGGCTAATTTTTAATCAGATGGATTTAGTGATAGCAAATAAAGAGAAGGAGAACAAAACCCTCAGCCAGGCTATTGTGAATGGGTGTTACCAAAAAATGGCATTAGCAGGGCACCAGGGGCCAGGCCAGCTCCAGGCAGCCCTGCATCTGCTCATCAATCCCCAGAGTCTTCCAGGGGACCCGGGACAGCCGGAACCTGACTGGGTGGAGGATTTCCGCCACGAGAAAGTCAGGGCCCTCCCCGAAGGAGCAGGAGCTCTGCAGGTGACTGTTCGGGAAGCTGGTCTGCTCCTGATACTCCGCAGGAAGAGAATCGCAGTCTTTAGACTGGGGTCTCAGATTTCAGGTGGACGGGAACTCTCTGCAGGGCCTGTGGAAAGAGAGATCCCAGCCCCAGCTCTGTAGGGGTGGGGCCTGCCACGAGCACTTCACACACGTGCCCGGGGATGCTGGTGCTGCAGGTATGGGGACCCCGCTAGGAGAGCCCCGGGTTAAGGGTTGGTAACTGGAGAATGGGGTGAGGGTATGCCAGTTCTCCCTGCTTGCCCTGGTCCCACACACTCAGGCCTCTGTGGCCAGCCTGGTCCTCCTTTCCCACAGCCAAGGTGCCCCGACTGCCAGCGTCCACTCCCCTTGGGGCCGCAGGGGACACCAACATCCGAGGCAGAGGCACTGCTGTGGGCTCATCTCTCAGCTCAAAGGGTTTCCAAGAGAATCCTCAGCAAAAAAGCAACACTCCCTGTTCAGAGAGTGAATCAGAGGCCAGCAGGAGGCTGGGAAGGTGCTTAGCTCAGGGAGGGCTGGAAGGTAGAGCTGGGAGGCACTAAAGCCCTTGGGGCTCAGAGAAAGGCCCAGCCCATCCCAGCAGAGGCCGACCAGGACTCCAGAGCGCGCGGAGGCCCTGCCATGCACGGGAAGCCTTTCCTGACTTGGGGGCAGGAGCTGGAGGGCTGGGATGATCCTAAGGAGATGCTCGGCCATAAGCCACACGCCAACTCCAGAGCCCAACAGCTGCTGCCCATCCTGGGCTGTTTCCACGGATGAGGCTTCTCTGAGTGTAAGTTTGTCTGCTCAGCCACACCAGCTTCCTCCTGGCACGTCGTCTCTCACAGGCACCTTCTTCTATGGAGACTGGGGGCCTCAGATGGCTCCTCCCGACAGGGCCCAGCACTTGGGCAGACGCACCTGTGGCTTGAGCTCAGCACAACACACAGTGGCTGGCGAGGAACGGAAGGAGAATTTGAGAAATGTATCTAAAATGTCAAGCAGACCTCTGCTACATTCACTGGGAAGAACCATGTTGCTTCTGACGAATTTCTTAAAAAGAGAGAAAGATGCCAATGAGAAAACCAGAGAGGACAAATGCTACCCGGGAATGTAAAACAGTTGCCATCAGAGACTGGCTGGCTCACACCGCGTCCATCAGTCCACCCCACCACGGCGAGCATCTGAGATGTCTGTAGTGTCTGCGATGTCCATACAGCTTGCACCACGTCCATCAGTCCCCCCACCATGGCGAGTGTCTGCGATGTCTGTAGTATCTGCGATGTCCATACAGCTTGCACCATGTCCATCAATCCACCCCACCACGGCGAGCGTCTGCAATGTCCGTGCAGGGGAGAGAGACCTGCCCTATCCTCAGCACGGCCCATGTGGTGTTAGAAAGGCAACCGCAAATTCAGCTGTGGAGTGCAAAACGAATTTCCTCCTGTCACACGCTAACTTTCTCTTCTGGATTTCCTGGGGTTTCCTTTATTAGACTTGAGTCCAGAACTCCTCTGGAAACATTCTCTGGGATATCTCGGCCTGGCACGCAGCGAGGTGAAGGAACGGGGACACGGACGGATGGAGGGAGATGAATTAATCAGCAAATGCTCCTTGCACATTTCCTAGCTCTGTCAGCCAAAGTGAGGTCTGACCACAAAAGCTACCCATTCACTTGCTAAATGGTACAAAATGGGCCCAGACCCTCATTTTACCTTTAAGTAAATAACAGCATATTCTCGTCTGGTTCTTTAAACCACACAGGCCAAAATGAGTTGAGCACTATTATATATTTAATTGACTCATAAAAGCAACTTGTTTTTCTTCATCCTTCGCCGACCTTTGTTTATGAGCATCCCTTGATAAAATGTGGGCAGGCTTTCATTGTAAACCCGAGGGCAGGTTAAACACGCTCCCTCCAAAGCTTACTTGGCGTTGATTTTTCAGCCACCAGCCTTCATGTGCAGGGACAGGGCAGAGTCGTGACCAACAGTGGAAAGACCCACAGCTCCCAGCTCTGGGGACGACGGGGGGTGCTAAGCTGGGAAATTCCCAGGCACGACCCCTGGCCGTGGGTGAAAGCACCTCCAGCCCCACCCCCAGTTGTGAGCTGCTGCAGGTTCCCCAGCCCCACCCCCAGTTGTGGGCCACTACAGGTCCCGGCAGGAGAAGGCCTCTCCACAGAGAGGTCACTGAACAAGGCACAGGGACAGATCTGGCTGTGTAAAAATACTTGGAACCCATGGGAGGCTTTGCGTGTGGTGTCATGGGCAGCCTCCATTACGTCCAGTGGCAACATGTTTAAGGCCTCTGTGCCGCCGTGCGGTAGCAGTTTTCCCGAGCGTCTCCTGGCTGGGACGGCTGGTGAGGATGTGAGTTCAATAAATGAACACGCCACCTTGGTGACATAGGCTGGACAGTCACACCCACCCTCGGCCCGGGCAAGGCCACGTGTCCCACAAAACATAAGGCTTGGGTTAGTGTCGGGCACACGGGGGAGGCGCCTGCCTGCGTGAAGGCTGGTCACAAGACAACTTCCCAGTTTACAAAATGGTTAACTGATTCATTAATACTCACTTCCTGTCACAAGAGACTCGCGCCCTGGAGATAAAGCCGTCAGAGGCAGAGCGCAGGCCTGGAAGCAGCTGGTCATGTCCACGCCCTCTGCAGGCCGCGTGTCCCCCGCACTGTTGCCTGCCGATTTGGTGGCTCCTCCCATAACACACAGCCTCCTGTGTATGTTTTTACCCTACAAACACTCTCTAACCGGTCCAGAGGTCAGAAACAGCCGCAGTCTCCTACCTCTATCGCTTCTCAAGGGAAAAGCACAGCCTGGAATGATGAGGAGCCCCCACGCCTTCTCGGTCTCCTGTAACTACGTTGCTACAGATGTATGTGTTTGTGTGAAGCTATATTTAAATGTGAGATTATTCTTCTTGGTTAATATTTTACTTTCTGTCATAACCAGCATGCTTAAAGAAGAAACCCAAACGCTCTGTCAATGGGACACGTGCTCAGAGGCTGTCTGCAGTTGAGGCAGGTGACATTCTGGGGTCTCTGGGAAGTTGTCATCACTCTGCTGACATGAGTGTGGATGTTGAGGCCTGGAGGGTGACAGGTCACATAGCCAGAGCCTGGCAGCAGCGCAGGGGTGGAACCCCCGGTCCCCTGCAGGCCTGTGCCCTCTCAGCCAGCCTCGCAACGCGCAGCTAATGCTCTTCAAGAAAACATTCTCTGGAGGAATCCTGCTGGTCCTGAAGTTTTTGGCCTTGAGAAGGTCATCACAGACACCCCTCCCCTCGGGCCAGGCCTGCTGTCTTGTCTGAGGGGCCCTATTTTATCTGAGGTGATCTGCAACTCTGAAACACACATACATGAAATAGAAATACCGTCCTCTCTATTAACCTAGAGACCCCCATCCCTACCCCTCCCTATGAATGCTTTTTCATAAACATGCCGCATTCTGAGGAATCCAAAAGACTCCAGCGTAGGACAGACCACTGGGAAAGGGGAAACTGGTGACTGAGCGGCGCCCGTCAGAGCCGTTAAAATGTGAGGGAAAACTGCACCTTACGGCAGACGAACCCTTAGAAGAGGCAAAACACTACTGAGTTAATGCTTAATTTATTTGTAATGATAAAAGTGTTTTTATCACTTTAAATAAAGTTATTTGGAAAAAGTTATTCAATGGCAGCCTAATAATTTTGCTTAATGAAAAATTAACTCTGCAAATACAGTTTCTACTATTCACGCGGAGCCTGCAGGCTTGGAGAATCCTCTGCATCGGTGTAGGGGTGCACGTGTGTGAGGGGTGCACGTGTGTGAGGGGTGCACGTGTGTGAGGGGTGCACGTGTGTGAGGGGTGCATGTGTGTGAGGGGTGCATGTGTGTGAGGGGTGTATGCAATGCTCCTGTATGCACATCTGTGGGTGTGCACGTGTGTGAGGGGTGCATGTGTGTGAGGGGTGCACGTGTGTGAGGGGTGCATGTGTGTGAGGGGTGCACATGTGTGAGGGGTGCACGTGTGTGAGGGGTGCACGTGTCTAAGGGGTGCATGTGTGTGAGGGGTGCATGCAATGCTCCTGTATGCACATCTGTGCGTGTGCACGTGTGTGAGGGGTGCACGTGTGTGAGGGGTGCATGTGTGTGAAGGGTGCATGCAATGCTCCTGTATGCACATCTGTGGGTGAGCACATGTGTGAAGGGTGCACGTGTCTAAGGGGTGCACGTGTGTGAGGAGTGCATGCAATGCTCCTGTATGCACATCTGTGGGTGAGCACGTGTGTGAGGGGTGCACGTGTCTAAGGGGTGCATGCACACACACCTGTATGCATGTGTGTGAGGGGTGCACGTGTGTGAGGGGTGCATGCACACACACCTGTGTGCACATGTGGATGTTGCCGTGTGCATGTGTACACCAAGTGTCTGTGAGTGCACAGGAACAGCCGGTTAGAAGTGCCTTAATCTTCCTGAGCACAATAGTAGCTCACCTCTTCAAGGAGGCTGAAAATTCTCATGATTCTCATAAATACGTGGCCACGTTGATGGGTTTGTCTTATTTATCCCTTACTCTATAATAACTTGGAAGGCACAGCCAATATTTCCCTTATATCCTGGGACAGCCCCAGTTCATGGCTCCCGACGACTGCGGCTGCCTCCCAGGAACCCCAGGGGGGCAAACTCAGGCCCACACCCGCCTACGTGACTCAAATCCCCCAGCCAAGTGCCTGTGGGAGGACATTTTAGTGGGTGGGGAAGCTTCTGAAAAATAACTTTACTCTATCTAATATTTGTAATTAACACATCAAGTAAAACTAAAAGCTTTTGCCTTGCCATTGTTGCCTTTTGGTGGGTGACCTTAAAAAGTCATCCATCTCACACTGACTCTATCACATCCCAACTCTAGCCCCAAATCCTAATAAACACACCAGTTAAGAATGCCCAGCACATTTTTACAAGCCTCACAATTTTCTGATTAGATGCACGGAAATGTCCCAAATATTTCTGATATATTTTATTTGAAAACCAATGTCACCACCACTTTTAAGCCACAGGCATACTAAAATCTGGACTAGCTTCTAAGCGAGTGGCAGCTTTCGAGCTCCGCACACTCAATGTGACCATCCACAAATCTATGATGAATTATTAACCACATCAGGCTAGCCCACTGCCTGGCCTTCTCTGCTGAAAGTCAGCAGCTGTATCCTGCATGAAAAACACCAGCATTCTTGTGTTCATAAAACCCACTGGTTCCAGTGCAGCTACCCAGAGGGAAGCCGTGGGTGTGGGCAGCGACAGGGGTGTGGGTGCCACCGTGGGGTCCCCCAGAAGGAAACCAGGGGAGCACAGAACTAAATGGTCACCCATGACAATGAATCATGATCTGGTGGAAAGAAATCAAAGCGCTTTTATTTGGGGATGACATTGGCTGCCTGCCCCTCCCTCTCCACACCCCCCTTTCCTCCTGACCCACCCACCCCAGCTCTTTTCCCGGGCCTGGGAAGGGCACATGGAGGGCAGAAAGGGCTTCCCTAAAGAAAACACAGAAATACACTTTATAAAACAAAATAAACTTAAAAACAAAGGCACTTAGCAAAAACGTAGTGGAAAGTGTTTTTTCCTTTCCAGTCTTTCATTTTCACTCAGCATTTCCATAAACACATTCTTGGGTCCAAATGCTGAGAAACTCTTTCTCTAAATACTCGAGGAGCGCTGAATGGAGCAGGAAATGATGAAGGCAGAAAGGAATGCCACTGATTCCAGATGGATGGGACCAGCTGGGGAATTCAGGAAGCCGAACGGAGGTCCTGGAGACAATTGCTCACGCCTCTGAGGGCCGATCGCTCAGGATCCCCCAGCAGCAGCGAGAGAACCAGCAGGGCCCCCCCTCCTCTCTCCAGCCAGGTGTTGATCAGGGCCCCCCTCCTCTCTCCAGCCAGGTGTTGATCAGGCCCCCCCCCCAGCCAGGCATCGATCAGGGCCCCCCCTCCTCTCTCCAGCCAGGCGTCGATCAGGGCCCCCCCTCCTCTCTCCAGCCAGGCGTCGATCAGGGCCCCCCCTCCTCTCTCCAGCCAGGCATCGATCAGGGCCCCCCCTCCTCCAGCCAGGTGTTGATCAGGGCCCCCCCCCTCCAGCCAGGCATCGATCAGAGCACCCCCTCCTCTCTCCAGCCAGGTGTTGATCAGGGCCCCCCCCCCTCCAGCCAGGCGTCGATCAGGGCCCCCCCTCCTCTCCAGCCAGGCATCGATCAGGGCCCCCCCCTCCAGCCAGGCATCGATCAGGGCCCCCCCCACTCCAGCCAGGTGTCGATCAGGGCCCCCCCTCCTCTCTCCAGCCAGGCGTCGATCAGGGCCCCCCTCCTCTCTCCAGCCAGGCATCGATCAGGGCCCCCCCCCCAGCCAGGCATCGATCAGGGCCCCCCCCACTCCAGCCAGGTGTCGATCAGGGCCCCCCCTCCTCTCTCCAGCCAGGCGTCGATCAGGGCCCCCTCCTCTCTCCAGCCAGGTGTTGATCAGGGCCCCCCCCCCAGCCAGGCATCGATCAGGGCACCCCCTCCTCTCTCCAGCCAGGCGTCGATCAGGGCCCCCTCCTCTCTCCAGCCAGGTGTTGATCAGGGCCCCCCCTCCAGCCAGGCATCGATCAGGGCACCCCCTCCTCTCTCCAGCCAGGCGTTGATCAGGGCACCCCCTCCTCTCTCCAGCCAGGCGTCGATCAGGGCCCCCTCCTCTCTCCAGCCAGGTGTTGATCAGGGCTCCCCTCCTCTCTCCAGCCAGGCATCGATCAGGGCACCCCCTCCTCTCTCCAGCCAGGCGTCGATCAGGGCCCCCCTCCTCTCTCCAGCCAGGTGTTGATCAGGGACCCCCCCCAGCCAGGCATCGATCAGGGCACCCCCTCCTCTCTCCAGCCAGGCGTCGATCAGGGCCCCCCCTCCTCTCCAGCCAGGCGTCGATCAGGGCCCCCCCTCTCTCCAGCCAGGCGTCGATCAGGGCCCCCCCTCTCTCCAGCCAGGCGTCGATCAGGGCCCCCCCACTCCAGCCAGGTGTCGATCAGGGCCCCCCCTCCTCTCTCCAGCCAGGCGTCGATCAGGGCCCCCCCTCCTCTCCAGCCAGGCATCGATCAGGGCCCCCCCACTCCAGCCAGGCGTCGATCAGGGCCCCCCCTCTCTCCAGCCAGGCGTCGATCAGGGCCCCTCCTCTCTCCAGCCAGGCGTCGATGCCGTTCGAGGGGTCTGGACCAACGAGCCCTGGTGGAGAACAATCCCCACAGAGAATTCCGTGTGACCCTGCCCCACAGATAACACGGAAAGGGACTTTTCATCATCAGAACCTACTGATCTAGAAGTGATCAAACACTCTCTTCTTCTGACTTCCTATCACCAGGCACGGGTGAGGAGGAACACCAGTAATTTCTTACTAATTACAGCTCAAGCACCAATGTTTGTCCACTGTTTTCTTCTCACACAGATCTAAGAGGATCAAGTTTATTCCCAGAATAACATCTGTCTCATTTGAATTCCAGTGTGCTTCCCTGAGTGGCACAGCCGAGCTAGTCTTGGGCTCTGGAACAGTCCAAAGATTGGGGACTCCCCTGTAACACGCAGCCACCTAAGAGAACAGATCAGTGACAAGTAGGGGAAAAAGCTATTAGGAAAAAGAACAACTTGTGGGCCTAAAAACAAGACGTTTCTTATACAAATACAAAATATTAGAAAATCGCACAGCAGTTGCCAGAAAAGATCTCAAGTTGTGGAAAGTAGAAAGGCAGGTGCATCCCAGCACTGCGGCCGGGGGCAGGAGGCCACCCGCGGGGCATTCAGACCCTGGTGCCCCAAACACATCCCGCCGAGCCTCCTGGGACCAGGCCCCTGAGAGCCACGGGGCTGTCTGGAGAGTGTCCCCAGCCTCAGCCACATGGGGTAGAATAAAAATGATTAAGAACTGCTTGAGAAGTTTTAAACTCCATGCATCCTACTCAGCACAGATTGGCCTGTTTCTTCTGCCACGGATCTTGGCTAAAGGAAAAGCTGGCAGAAGCCCACTGGAGCCTCCCTTACTTCCACCCAACACTGCACATCAAGCCGTGCGACCCTGCCCCAAACGGTCCCAGGGTCATGGGTGTGCATACGTGTGCAGTGTGTGCAAGCATGTCACAAGAGGAGGCCTCCGAGGAACATAAGGATGCGGACTCCTCCCTCAGCCTGAACCTCTGCCTCTCAGGCACAGCTCGACCTTCGACCTTCGGCTTCCCCAGGGAAAGACTTTGAACACTTCACTCCTCTGTAGCCCTGAGGACGCGGGCGGCCAGACCAGTCCCTGAGTGCAGCAGCATGGCCGTGTGAGTTTATGGCCCATTGCACTAGCCCTGTACAGTGAATGAGATACTAGTTGTTTACAGCTGTGAGCATGCACAGCCCCCCCGCACGCTCAGGAAGGAGCTTCTCGGAATCTCTCTCCTGCCTCGCACCATGCAGCCGGGCTAGCAGAGCAGGTTTGTGGGCCGAGTACAGGAGCCTGCTCCCACTGTCGCTGCAGGTGACTGGCTGAGGGGCACATAGGGCCCAGAGGCTCCTACCTCTAGCCACCTAAACTAATGAAGAGTCCAGCCTGTGGGGCCCACCGCAAATCCCAGAATCTCAGCAGTCAGTCTTGGACATTTGTTGTCGGGGAGGGAGAGGATCTGGGAGGCCAGGCGTCCCTTCCAGGCTGCACAGCGGGCCACGGTGGCAGAGCTTCCCCAGGCTGCTCCAGCCTCCAGGGCCCCTCGGCAGTCAGCCCCACCCCCGGCCAGCAAGGCTTCCTGAGAAGGCTGAGCTTGGCAGCTACAGACTGGGGGGATCTGGAATTCCCCAGAAAAGCCTTCATCCCAAAGGCCATGGGAAAACCAGCCCTGTTGGAGGATCCCACCCTGACCTCGGAGGAGAGTCCAGCACGGCCAGTCCCCTGGGCTCTGCACGCAAATGGTTTTCCCAGAACCGGTTCCTCTTCCTGAATCTCTGCTAATGGCCCTGTCCACCAGTCTGACCCCAGCCTTGGAAACCCCCATGCAGCCTGGGCCAGAATGAAGTAGGCGCCCAGAGGCTCAGGGCGCTTGGGGCCGAACCACCCCCAGCTCCACCGCCTCCTTCCTGCCCCGAGCCGTGCCTTCCCCTGCTGGGTGGGCTTGCTCTGCATCTGGGAGCACCTGGGCCTGGGGGTGCAGGCGGGTTCACCCCTGCCCATTGGAGGGAAATGTTCTGACGTGGAAGCAGAGGGCGCAGCATTCAGGAGAACCAGTGGGGCCTCCACACAGGGCCACGTAGCTAGGAAGGGGGTCTCTGGCAGGTCGGCCCCGCGTGAGGCACGCAGCTAGGAAGGGGGTCTCCGGCAGGTCGGCCCCGAGTGAGGCACGCAGCTAGGAAGGGGGTGTCCGGCAGGTCAACCCCGAGTGAGGGACGCAGCTAGGAAGGGGGTCTCCGGCAGGTCGGCCCCGAGTGAGGGGGACGCTGCTAGGAAGCGGGTCTCCGGCTGGTCGGCCCTGAGTGAGGGAACGCAGCTAGGAAGGGGGTCTCCGGCAGGTCGGCCCCGAGTGAGGGAACGCAGCTAGGAAGGGGGTCTCCAGCAGGTCGGCCCCAGCCCTGACTCCAGGCCTCTGCGTCTCACTGCTGCCCAAAGCAAGGACCACTGGCTGCCGTGATAGCTGCCACAGTGCTGAGCAGGCCCAGCCAACGCTGCATGAGAAAGGGCTCTAGGAAGGAAAAGGCCGCGGCAGCACCCAGCCTCCTAGAAAGGGATTCCACGAGCCACAAAGGTGCCGGGGCTGTGGTCATCAGAGTCCACCACAAGACAACCTTCCCGGGTCCCTACACCCTGGATGCAGCTTCGGTGCGTGCCCGGCATGGAGATGCTCCTGCTGCCGGCATGGCTTTGGGGACAGCACTTTCCTCCTGGAGCCTCAGACGAGGGGGCAGGAAACACGTGTCCTGCACAGTGACCACCGGACGCCGAGGCAGCCGCCCCAGCAGCGGCCATGGGCTGAGGCTGGCCCTCAGGCTCCCAGAGCAATGGCTGCTCTGGGGAAGAGAACACACAGAAGTGACAAGATCAAGGCAAACTAGCTGCTCCAGCACCTCGAGGGTTTGGAGCCAAAACAAGAAAGCTCCAGAGCTGAAAAGAAGAGTGAAACCTTTTCCTTCAGAAGGAACACAGCTAAAGAGAAGATTTAGGGGTACATGCAAGGGCCCTCAGCTACTCTGTGCAGCCCCTCAAAGCAGGCAAAAGGCCAGGAATGAAACCTAACGCAGAAATGGGAACTGGCTCCAACGCCACACGAACAGCTGGCCTGGGCGATCACGCCCAATTCAGACCCAGGCTCCAGCTTGGAGACGACGAAGTCCAAAAACCAAACTCCAGGAAGACACAATAACAATCACCCCTAAGCTTTGTCAGGCATCCCAGAGAATCCTCCGTCCTACCCTGGGCACGCCACGAGCACCAGGCAGGGAGGGTGACTCTCAGCAAGGGGCTGAGGACTCTGGCCTATCCTGGGGTGAGGGAGGCACCCAGGGGCTGGGCCATGCGGGGCTGGGAGCCACGGCCCCCATGCATGTCCTGAGCGGACATCTGTCTGGTCAGTGGTCAGAAAAAGGATCCCCACAGTGTCTAGGAAAGACTCAGACCCCTTACCAACCTCTGGAGTTTTATCCTATGGGCAGTCAGGGCGAAGACGGATGATTCTTTACAGGTTGGAAATTATTCGGATAACATAAAAGAAACAATGTAAAGAGGAAAGAACAGGTGCAGGAGTCGTTCCTCGATCAATTCCAGGTCAAGGCACCGGTTTCTGTCCCCAGTGTGGCTCCTGTCTCCTGACCCAGCCCCCCGGCCCAGCCCCCAGGAGCCTGGCACGGTGTCTCTCGGGACCCAGGACACGTGGGTCAGCGCTGCAGCCGTTACTAGCTGTGTTGTGATACCAGCAGGGCACTGACTGTCCCCAGAAGGAACAAAACTGAGCCTTAAATTTGGGTGATTGTTCTAAATGTGGGATTCAAGCTTATTTGAAAACGAAAACTAAGAATGCCAAATTTCAGGGTGGCTAGAGCTATAGCCTGAGGAATCCAGCCCTGTCTGCAGAAACACACCTAATATTTTCAGACACTCATAGAACAAGGAACCACTATTTTTGAGAAAATACTCACAGAAAAACAAAATCTCCCAGACACTCTGATGCCGTTTGACCAATAACCCATGGGGAAAATCACTTCCGGGGATCCAGGCCCGATGAGGGGGTTCCCGGGCACCTCGGTGACTCTGAAACTCGCATCTACAGCAAAGCTTGAACGTTTGTAACTGTTCACTTTGGACTCTGCGTCACACCCAGAGAGACCCTGAACCATCTGTCGCAGGTGACGTAACCCTCAGTTCCCCTTCACCTGTGCCAGAGCCCCCCAGACACAAAGGCTGGAGCCCCAAAACCTGTCAGGGGCCTGTCAGGGGCCGGGGCCTCTCAGGGGCCAGCCACAACTGCACTCCGCCTGTCACTGCTGGACGCCCGCTGCGGCCTGACGGAGCCACTCCCTCACCTGTCCACACGCATTTCCCACACAGCACATCGTCTTGAATGAAGGCAAGTTATTTTCTTTCTCGGCCTTGGCGTCCTCCACAGCTGACACCGTTCTTGCAGTCTGTGAAGGGATGATTTCTAAGCTCCGCCTTTGTTCTTCACTCACTCACCCACCGTATACATAGTTGCACATTGATGCATAATAAACATATACTTGCTGCTACGGAAGGCCTTGTATTCCTGTTTCTCTTCCTACCACAGCACTCCTGCCATCCCACAGGTAATGCAATTAGCAGGCTGTGTAGGTCTTATCCCTGATCTGCGCACACTCATCTGATCTGTGTTTATCATTTTTCTAGGGGGTGGTGTTGGGCGCTCTCATTTTGCTTCTTTCGAATCCTATGCCGTGGAACTTCCTGCGAGTCATGTGGTTTGGCCTGGGCTTAATATGTTCCTTGAAAGCCACAGAGCAGCCCACGTGTGGATGCACATGACATAATCACCATTTCAGTTGGCAACTGCTCATTGGGCTGTTCTTGCATTGCTATAAAGAAACACCTGAGACTGGGTAATTCAAAATAAACGAGGTTTATTGGTCATGGTGCTGCAGGCTGTACAGGAAGTATGGAGGCATCTGCTTCTGGGGAGGCCTCGGGAAGCTTCCAGTCATGGCAGAAGGTGAAGGGGGAGCAGGTGTCTCACACGGCGAGAGCAGGGGCAAGAGCGCGAGGTGGGAGGTACCGCCGCACACTTTTAAACCACCGGATCTCGCGAGAACTCACTCACTATCGTGAGAACAGCACCAAGGGGATGGCGCTGAGCTGTTCATATAAATCCACCCCCAAGATCCAGTCGCTTCCCACCAGGCCCCACTTCCAACGACGGGGTGACAGTTCGACAGGAGATTGGTGGGAACACCCCAACTCCTCAACATTGCTTCTACTATTTGCTATTTGCTCACTCAGCCACTAGCCACAGGTGCTGCTGCAGTAGACGTGTCTGTTCATCGCCTTCACCTACGGTTCAAAGCTAGAAGCTCTGGTTGCACAGCAAGCCCCTCCTTTCCTGTGTGAACACAGACCCCTGCTCTGACCTGCGGCTGCATAAGACGATATGTGCTCAGTGAGCTGCCTCCCCGACCCCCAACCACAGTTCCACAACTGCTGTCCAACTTCGCACCCTCCAGAGGTACCAGCACCTGCTGTCCAACCTCGCATCCTCCAGAGGTACCAGCACCTGCTGTCCAACCTCGCACCCTCCAGAGGTACCGGCACCTGCTGTCCAACCTCGCACCCTCCAGAGGTACCGGCACCTGCTGTCCAACCTCGCACCCTCCAGAGGTACCGGCACCTGCTGTCCAACCTCGCACCCTCCAGAGGTACCGGCACCTGCGGGGCGTGACACTGCATCCCCATGGGACCCTTCTGTCAACCCATCGGCCAGAGGCCCATCCACACGTCCCACTGGCCCCTCCAGCTAAATTATCTGGGCCCCTCAAAGGCCAGGCCTTGCATCTCATAACACCAGCCCAACCCAAATGATTCCTTCCCTTCCTGAGACCTCACTCTCTCTTCAGGGGTAAGTTCAAAGCTACCCCTCCCAGACCCCCTCCAAGATGACAGCCAAAACCAAAGCCACCTCTCTCTTCAGGAGCAAGTTCAAAGCCATCCCTCCCAGACACCCAGATGACAGCCAAAACCAAAAACAAAAGCCACCTCTCCAGAGTGTGAGCTCTCCTGGATCTCACCACCCTCCTACTTATTAAAGTGTAGCTCTTTTTCAATTTATATATTTGCTTACATAGAAGTCCAATTCATTACAGACGAACAGATAGCTTCAAATTCTGCTAGAATAATACCTCCCATCTATGAAGATCTGAGCAGGGGAAGTGCCTGCGTGCATCTAAGTCCCATTAATCTCTGCAAAAGAAGGCCTTGGCCTCCACTTTCACAAACCAGGAAACCAAGGCAGAGAGAGGTTAGGGGTCATCTAAAATCAAAGAATCGTCAAGAAACGTGGCCAGCACGCAGTCTCGGGTGTCTGATTCCAAGTGGGTTCGCTACGCCCGCCTCTCCTCCGAGGGCCCCCAGGAGCTCTCCTCCTCACCAAGCCCCTCCCACCATCACTCAGCAGCCTTCACTTTCAAAACCTTAGCAGCCACCACTTTGCTTGTGGCTGTTTCCAGCCAATACGTCCATCTCCTTTTTAAACACATACACGTCTATGTTTAAAACATGACGCGCCACCTGCAAACACGGTGCCACAGCCTCAGGTAGACGCTGTTCATCCACTCTGTACCTGTGCGGTTCACGCGCTCATTAGCTCCAGATGCCTCATTTGCTTCCATTAGCTCCAAAGAAGCAAATCAAAGTGTTTTCCACCAATGCTAGATTCCCTTCCAGGAATGACACCCCCAGGGCTGCCTCCGGGGTCCACACTCTGCCCTCCAGTCCAGCACCCTGGCTGAGTCCACCTGCCAGGCACCATTTGCTCACACGCCTGAAGGCTGGATGGGTGGCTGTGGCCCTGCTTAAAGGATCACCTCTGCATCTCCAAACTGTCTTCCCAGCACACCCTGTGTCTTGGGCCTCCCAGGCCACTGTCCACCCACACAGACCAGCAGCCCCTTCCTTCCCTGCCTGAACACTGCCTGCCTCGTGTCCCTAAAGTCACCAACAAGTCTCTCTGTTCTCCAACTCTCCATGATTCCCCCCATTCAAATCCAAGATCACAGAGAAGAAACAGCTCTCTAAACTGACAGGCAGGCTGCAGTGGTAAGCACCTGTGTCCCAGCTACTCAGGAAGTTGAAGCAGGAAGATCCCTTGAGTCCTGGAGTTGGAGAGTTGGAGACCAGCCTGGGCAACATAGTGAGGCCCAGTCTCAAAGAAAAAAAAACTTAATGGACAATACTAAGTGGTGAGGAGAAGAACTCGGATCCCAGGAGCCCGTGGAGCTGGGCGGCTTGGGCCCAGATAAGTCCGTGGGTCTCGCTTTCTCCACCTCAGTGCTGTGGAGTTTCGAGAATTTAGATAAAATGAGATAATACATGGAAACGACCCCCTTAGCATCTGCATCCCGCCTCCACACCCACACATGCACAGGAAACCCACTCCCCTTTCCAGGCAAGGCCCGGGCCCCAGGCTGAACCTGCCCCTGCCGGAGCCCCTGCTGTTTCCCAGGTGCAGCCAAGCCCTGCACCTTCGTCCTCAGGGCTTAAAAATAGCACAGGCAGCTTAGCTGAGCTCGGTTAATAAAATATCCAAGTTAATTTTAGCATTAGGGGAATCTAGAATCTCTGATGCCAAGGCCCATGTGTGGCCACACGGCCCCTCCTTACACTGTCAGACAGACACGGGGAAAGCCACAGCGTGGCCAGTATCCCTCCCTCACATTCACAAAACCTCATTCTCTTACCTGAGTGAGCCCTAGCCCTGTGAAGACACTGTTGCTACTTTCACTTATTAAACAGACCATCACCTAATTTGATGCCTGGAACAGCCCTATGACCAGCGGCCTCCACCTCCCGTTAGGGAGTCCATCAGGCTGAGAGTGTCAGCTGCCACTTCTAGCAGAGCCGTGCCGGAGCCCTGACCTTCTAGCCCAGGAGCTGGGGCCAGGGAGGCACAGTCCAGGGGACCCTCCAGGCACCCCACTTGTCATTCTCTCTATTCTCACCCGGTGCCACCTCCTCCTGCTTCAGGTGGGATTCTGTTTGTGATCAGGAGAGGGATAGCTGGGGCTGGAGGCCGGCAGCCCCTGGCCCTCACTGCCCCACAGGCCTGCAGGCACCAGCGGTTCAATGTTGGGCCAGACCGGCCGTGGGTCTTCTTCATGGACAAGCTCCAGCCTCACAGGAAGGGAGCAAGAGCCCAGTGGAGCCACAGGCACTGCGCCCAGAGGAGAAAGAAGGGAGCGACCAAAGAGCCACAGAAGCCCCAGAGGGGAGCACACGGCAGGCCCGGCCTCCCATGGACGGCATTCCCAGGACGCTGACTGCCTCCAGCTCGACGGCAGGGTCACAGTGGTGCAAGAGCCTTTCCCACCCTGGATCGCAGGGCTGGCTTTTTTTTTTTTTTTTAACAGATTGAGAGAAACACCTTGTGTATTGCTCTTTATTGAACACATGTATCAAGATAAGGTGCCGCATTTAAAAACAAGCAGTAAGTATTGTGGAAACGGAAGACATCACTGCAAGGGGAGGAGGCACTACACGCCTTGGGGGCGGGGGCCCCAAAACAACGCCGTGGCCGTGGCGGAAGTGCCCTCCCTGTGGGTCCCTGACTCATGGAAAGTCAGAAGCACCGGCTTCCTCAAAGCAGCGATCACATAGGAAGTGTGGCTCAGTCATGCATGATACACAGACTCTACTGTGAAAGGTTAATGACTGTTTCCAAAGACACAGTGTTTAAGATGTTTAAGTGTACAGAAGGACATATCCAAAATGATTCCACAAAACTGAAATGCAGAAAACCAGATTCTTCAAGACAAAGACTCCAAATTGTTACCATCAAAGCACCTCACTTCTACGTGGCGCTCTCCTCTTATTACCTCACCTGCAAGAGCTGGAAGGACAAAGAAAGAGGAAGGGGAAGGAGGAAGAGATTCTTTCCATTTTTCCCAATTTCAACGTTTGAATGAGGCCACACACCACCACACATTTCAAAGCTATTTAAGAATTTAAATGGCCAATGCCCCTGTACCTTAAAAAAAAAGCTCCCAATCCCCCCCAAAATGTGCTGCCTTTTTTTCTTAGTAAGAGTAGTAGCAGAATTGCTTATGGTATAACTTTAGGGACAATTCTTGTTCTGGGAGTGAGGGGGCAGGGTGTTAACTTAACCCTGAACAACACTGCCTTGTACATTCCCACAGGATATAGTAGACAATAATTGCCTGCCTTTTGCAAACGGAAAAATGAGGTTATGAAGGGGAAGACACGGGCCCTGGGTCATGCAGCAAGTCACTGGCAGACTCGTGCAAATCCAGCATGCCTGGAGACAAGGCTCAGATGTGAATGACGGCGAGGGGCCCTCAAATCAACCACAGGGGCACCGTCTTGTCTGCACCTTCAAGACCGGGGACTCAGGCAGGGCAAGTCAGAGCCAAGGTTGGCCATGAATGTGGATTAAAGAAAGAGCCTGAGGAGCTCAGTGGCCCCCTGGCACCAGCGCCGCTCAGGGTCATCCTCTACTTCGCTTCTACAGATGGGCTTTCCGCTGGAGCCCCGGGGTGTCAGGCCAACAGCACAGTTACATGAGACTAACCCCAAACAAGCGCACCCACAGGTCACCCTCGGGGTCTCCAGCCCAGACTGCATCTCCACTCAAATGCAGGAGGTGCCCTGTCTCCCCAGCTACTTGGGGCACAGATACCCCTCAGGCAGCCGGCCCCACAGGTGACCTCTGGAGGGGAGAGGAAACGGGGACTTCTCGCTGCAGCCACATCCAGAGAGTTGGGCAGCTGGCATTTGGGCCTCTCTACCCATCCTCACTGCTGCTGCCCCTGGGAGGGTCAAAGGTTCAGATAATATCCAGGCCCCACGTGGGATTAGCAGCCTTAGCCTCAGCTGAGCCAGGGTTTCGCTGGCTTGTTTAAAGTGGAGCACAGACCCTGACCCAGTGGTGGCATCTCCAAACCTCCTTGTCTCGGAGGGATCCTCCAGGGGTGCCTGACCCCCACGCCTGTTGGAAGTGGGGCCGAGTGCCCGCAGGCTGGTGAAGGTGCCTTCTGGGACCTTCACACTCAGGGTCTGAGTGTCTGGTCTGAGACTCTGGTCTTCCCTCGCCCTCCTGCTCTACTTCCCATGCCTTCTGTAAAGTCCTGCCGTAGACTGAATTGTAGCCCTTCCTGGAGTACACAGCGACCACGCTGTGCCGGCTGTGGGCCCCCCACCCCCGAGCCGCAAAGCCCCAGGCCACCTCTGCCTGCTGCCTGGAGACCTCGCACTGCCCCACAGGGGCACCCGCCTCCAGCCCTCCTGCCCCCACTGAGGAAGCCCAGTGCTTCTCACACCTCTCGGACTCGCTCGCTGAACCAAGCAGCCTTGGCTGAAGGAAAGAGCAGCAAACTGACCCCCACGGGCCGCGACCTTTCCCCACCCAGGCAAGGCGACCTCAGACACTTCAGGGAGCGCCAACTCTGGCTCTCTTGTATGAAAGTGACAGCAGATTTAAACCACATTAACAGAAGAAATCCCTCCTCTCTGGACTACTCAAAGCGGAAGTGCCGCCACATCCTAGCTGCAGCGCTTCTGGGCCAAATATCAAGACAGTGTCTCAGCGATGATCCGCAAACCAAAATAAAGCCGACAGGAAACAGCCCGCTGGTTTAGGGGAGCTGGAATGCCTCCGGCAGCATCAAATGTCATCAACAACTGACACTCAGCCCGTTCCCGGAGGCCTCTTCACACGGGAAGAGGCTGGCTGCGAAGTGCGGCTCAGTGGGGGAGAAGGACCGTGGGGACCGCGACACTGCAGGCCCTGGAAGCCTCTCCAGCCTGAACCGCGCTGTGGTCCAGCACACTCATGGCATGAATATGCAACAGTCACTCCAGGAAACGGTCTTGCTCTGGGGGAGGGGGAGGACTTCCACATCACGCTCCCAAGATAAAACAACCAGGGAAAAGCAGATCCCTCCAGATAAACCAGAAGTCCAGAAACAGCCTCCTCTCCGGAAACGCCTCCCGGAGCCCACTTCAGAAGCTGCTGAAGCCCAGAGAAAAACCGCAGCCTCGCAGGCCCTGGCCGCCACCAGCTCGCCCGCCACTTCTCAGTGGAAGGGGACTTGGTGCCCATGGGTCCGGGGTCTCCCCGCCCCGCGGGAGCCCTCAGCCAGAACGCCCCACCAGCACACACGCACACATGCACACACACACACGTGTGCACACATGCACACACACAAACGCGCGCGCGCACACACACACCCACACACAAATACACACGCGCGCACACATGCATCCACACACAAATACGCACCCACACATGCACCCACAAACGCACGCGCACACACACCCACCCACACATGGACACACAAACACAGGCACACACAAACACGCGCGCACACAGGCACAGACGCGCGCGCACGGCAGCAGCAGCGCGCCCGGGCCTCACGCCCCTGGGGAGAGGCTTGAAGGAGCCTCCACATTCCCCGGAAAGGAAGTTTCTGGGCGCAGCGGAGAAAGGGAGATGCCGAGACCCCGACGTCAGTGGATTTGACACCTGAAGTGCAGGCGCCCAGACAGCCTCAGGCGCGCGCACTCCTGCAAACACGCGGGGCACACGCTCGGGCGCACACGCGGGGGCGCACACGCGGACAGACGTCCCTCGGCGCAGGGACCCCACCTCCTCCGCCGCTACCAGGGACCGGGGCCGCTCCGGGCGCAGAGGAGGCGCAGGGAGCCGCGTTCCCCCGGAGCCGACTCGACCCAGTCCGAGCCCCGGGGAGGCGGGGAGCTGGGGAGGGGCCGCGGCGCCGGACCAGCCGTTCTCCGGGGAGCGCGCCGCGCCTGGAGGGCGTCTCCGCCGGGGTCCCCAGCAAGGATCTGGGGAGGAGAGGCGGGCGCGGGAGAGGACAGGGTCGGGCCGGGGGGTCGGACGCGTCGCTGCCGGCGGACACTCACCGATCTTGATCTTCACGCTCTGGAAGACCCGGAGCCCCTCGTCCTCCACCGCCATGCTGCGCGTCCGCGCCCGCCGGGCCTCGCCCCGAAGCGCGCGCCGAGCCCGGGCAGCTCGGGCCGAGCAGGAGGAGCGGCGGCGCCGGAGCCCCGAGCGCGGCCGAGGGTCCGCCCGCCTGCAAGACCGCCAGTTGGCCGAGGGCGAGGGCGGGGACCGGGAGGCTCCGCCCGCGGCCCGGCCCCTGCTCCCAACTGGCCCGGGCCCTGCAGGGGCGGGGTTGGCAGGGACGGCGCTGGCGGGCGGCGGAGACCCGAGGGGCGCAGGGATCGGCTTCCCCCGAGGCCTCGGCCCCCGCCCCCGCCCCGCGGATTGGCCGCAGAGCGGAAGGGACCTCCGCGGGCTGCCTGGCGGAAGAGACGAAGGGAGGTCGCCGGCTCGGCCCGGGCCCGCTGAGCGGGGCTGAGCGAGGCTGAGCGATTCACTCGCGGACGAACTTTGCAAAGAGAAGTTCACGTACAAGGATCTGGCAGGGAGGAATCCCGCGCCCAGCTCCAGCTCCTGAGATGCGATCCGAAGGCACCTGCTGCAGACGCACGCGGGGGGCGGGGACACATGCACGCACACACAGCCGCCCACCCCAGACCCCCGGCATGGGCAGGTCCCCCAGTCCTCCTGCAGACCCCGTCATGGGCAGGTCCCCACCCCAGTCCCCCTTCAGACCCTGGCATGAGCAGATCCCCCCGCAGTTCCCCTGCAGACCCCGGCATGGGCAGGTCTCCCCACCCAGTCCCCCTGCAGACCCCGGCATGGGCAGGTCTCCCCACCCCAGTCCCCCTGCAGACCCTGGCATGGGCAGGTCCCCCCACCCAGTCCCCCTGCAGACCCCGGCATGAGCAGGTCCCCCCGCAGTCCCCCTGCAGACCCCAGCATGGGCAGGTCCCCCCACCCAGTCCCCCTGCAGACCCCAGCATGAGCAGGTCCCCTACCCCAGTCCTCCTGCAGACCCCGGCATGGGCAGGTCTCCCCACCCCAGTCCCCCTGCAGACCCCGGCATGGGCAGGTCCCCCCACCCCAGTCCCCCTGCAGACCCCGGCATGGGCAGGTCCCCCCACCCCAGTCCCCCTGCAGACCCCGGCATGGGCAGGTCCCCCCACCCAGTCCCCCTGCAGACCCCGGCATGGGCAGGTCTCCCCACCCAGTCCCCCTGCAGACCCCGGCATGGTCAGGTCTCCCCACCCCAGTCCCCCTGCAGACCCCGGCATGGGCAGGTCCCCCCACCCCAGTCCCCCTGCAGACCCCGGCATGGGCAGGTCCCCCCACCCCAGTCCCCCTGCAGACCCCGGCATGGGCAGGTCTCCCCACCCCAGTCCCCCTGCAGACCCCGGCATGGGCAGGTCCCCCCACCCCAGTCCCCCTGCAGACCCCGGCATGGGCAGGTCTCCCCACCCCAGTCCCCCTGCAGACCCCGGCATGGGCAGGTACCACCCTCACCTCCCTTTCTTCTGTCTCGAAGTCTCCTCCTCCCTGACCTCCTCTCTGAGGAGTATGTTTGTGTGTGTGTGTTCATGTAGGTGTGTGTATGAACTGAGACTCTACACTCCCTCCTCTATGTTACAAAACTTCATTGCACCCAGCGCCACACACACACCCTACACATATATACACACATACATACACCACACATATACTACATATACATATACATACACATAGACACCACACACATACTACACACATGTACACACATACATATACACACATATATGCACACCCTACATACATACACCACACATACACACACCACATATACATATATACACATGCACACTTATATTCATATACACACAACACAGACACCACACACATATACTACCCATACACATGCACAGACATAAACACACACTAAACATACATGCACACACCTATGTGAACATACACAAACACACACACACTGCATAGAGAGGAACAGGAGCTTCATGAAGATAGAGGCCTATTTTTTTCCACTGCCTATCTTCACCTCCTAAAAAGCAGTTCCATGCGTTGAAAGAATGAATGGCCTTTCTTCCCCTGACTGCTGGGAGCCTGCAACCACAGGGGCCTCTCTTGTCCTCAGCCCTTGCATGCCTGGTGCTTACCGGGGCCGAACAGGAGGTTAAGGTGGCACCCCTGGCTCCTCCAACCCAGAGCCTCTGTGCCTAGTGCTGGCCCTGGGTGGCATCTGCAGTGGGTGCTGTGGACGCCATCCACACCCCTGCTTTATGACGGAGACTGTACTCCCGTTTGGGGCCACTGGAAGCAAGCCGGCTCCTGTGTTTTTCCGAGGACCAGCGGAGTCCTCTGTGGTAGCCCAGCCACAAAGCTGCTTCTCTGCCATCCCTCCGCCCTCACAGGCCTGCTGATAAACTCAACGCAGATCTCGTTTTGGTGTTTGTTTCCAGGGGACAGCTGGGGTCAGGAGTGAATCTCCAGGCTGCAGCAGTGGCAGCCGGGACGGGAGCCCCTTGGAAGGAAATGCACTGGCAGTGGCAGGATCTCGGGTGCTGGAGAGTTTGGGAAAGTCGCAGATACATGGACTATGGAATCAGGTGGCTCATGTTGAGGGCAAGCTAATGAAAAGATCACCACCTGAAACAAGGGTGGCACATTAACGGGCCTCCTCAGTGCCACATAAGACACTCATCTCCTGTGACCAGAGGAAAACCAAAAAACTGGATCAGGGCCAGGACTTAACCGCGTAGAAGACAGAGCTCCAGAGAAGGCCAGGTGCTCAGTCACGGAAGGTACTGTTCCAGGGCTGGGTGCTCGGCCACGGAATGTGCTGTTCCAGGGCAGGTGCTCGGCCACGGAATGTGCTGTTCCAGGGCAGGTGCTCGGCCACGGAATGTGCTCTTCCACGGCAGGTGCTCGGCCTCAGAAGGTGCTGTTCCAGGGCTGGGTGCTCGGCCACGGAATGTGCTGTTCCAGGGCAGGTGCTCAGCCATGGAAGGTGCTGTTCCAGGGCAGGTGCTCGGCCTCAGAAGGTGCTGTTCCAGGGCTGGGTGCTCAGTCACGGAATGTGCTGTTCCAGGGCAGGTGCTCGGCCATGGAATGTGCTGTTCCAGGGTAGGTACTTGGCCATGGAATGTGCTGTTCCAGGGCAGGTGCTCGGCCTTGGAAGGTGCTGTTCCAGGGCAGGTGTTCGGCCATGGAAGGTGCTGTTCCAGGTTCAGGTGCTCGGCCTCAGAAGGTGCTGTTCCAGGGCAGGTGCTCAGACTTGGAAGGTGCTGTTCCAGGGCAGGTGCTCAGCCGTGGAAGGTGCTGTTCCAGGTTCAGGTGCTCAGACTCAGAAGGTGCTGTTCCAAGGTGCTGTACTAGGTCTGGGTGCTCAGACTCAGAAGGTGCTGTTCCAGGTCCGGGTGCTCAGCTTCAGAAGGTGCTGTTCCAGGTCTGGGTGCTCGGCCTCGGAAGGTGCTGTTCCAAGCTCTGGACCCTGACTGGGAAGAAGAGAGGCCCTGAGGCTTGCAATGGGGCCAGCTGAATGAATGCACTCAAAAATCTTGAATCCCAGATTCCTCTAAATCTTCTGGGCCTGAAGAGGTGTCACATTTCTCTCTGTTAAGGACAAATGCTGTTTCTGTGCTTGAAGACACTGCAGAGACCTCTGCAAGGCGACATGCCTGCCACCCACCTCCAGCTCAGCTCCTCCAGGTCAGCATCATTAAGCTGGAGAAGTGCTGAGGCTAAAAACTGAGGAAGAGACAGTCGGCCAAGGAGCTTCAGGACCCAAATGCATGCACCAGCATGAGCCAGGGGTAAATGCAGAACTAGAGCCAAAGAACATTGGATTCAGGGGAGGCAGAATGTAGAGTTAGATATTAGAATTCATTGACATGGGCGCATTCAATCATGATACAGGGTTTAGCACCTGGGAGGTGCTCCGTGCTGCTAGGATGACCTTTTCAACTTGTAAAATAAAGCAATGTCCCACATTAAGCAGCTGTCTGTCAGGATTGGAAAAGGCACTCCTGGGGTCCAGGCTCCCTGCACCGGCTGGTGGCCCAGGCCCAGACATCAGCAGGGCTGGAGCAGGGCTTCTCTGGTGCTCCTGCCGGTGGCTGAGGTGCACAGTCACCCTCTCCTCCTGGCAAAGGAGCACTCCTCTCCCAGTCATGAAGGAGAAAACACGCATCTCCCTGACTCACTCCTTAACCCAGCCACAAACTTCACTGGGTTAGCCTCAGTCCATTTCACTCCTACATCTCGAAACTGTGGTCCTCTTTATGATACCACAAGAACTTGGGGGGTGGACAGTCCCAGAGAAAAAGTTTGTGCTGCACAAATGGATGCTGGGCACAACCAGAGTGCCCCACAGATGGTCGACTCAGACCCCACGTGCATCTCTCCCCAGTCGGTCCCAAAACCCACCCTCAGTGCTTATCCAGGCACATCGGAGCAAGGTATCTGTATGTGTGGCCTCCAGCCCTCTGAGAAGCACAGGGGCTAAGCATACATCCAGGGCTCCCTCAACAAAACACAGCGCCACAGAGCTGCCCAAGCACCGGCCTTCTCACATTTGTGTTCTAAATGATGCATTTGGTCATTCGTTTTCTAAATTAGAAAGTTGTCCCTTAGAGCTGTGATAATAGGAAATAAAATATTGAGAGATGAAAGGAACAGACGATGACCCAATAGAAAATCTCTATAATTTATTCTTTTAATGACCTTGGTGTTACACTTTGCTGTCTTTGATATACTCTTCTGTTCACATATCAATCCATTGACAAGTGGACATTCATTCATTTCCAAAACAGTATTATTAGATCATATCTGAACAATCTACTTTCAAAGGATTTGAAGCCACATAAATGACCAGTACACAACGGAATAATTTTTGGAGGGTTCAAAGTAAGAACTGAAGGAAGAATGGTGGAATCAGGTATCTGAACCTGAAAGAGCCCATCCTGCCAGGTGCATCCCAAGGGGCTCACTGGGCCTGAATTCCAAATGGAGGCACGCGACCCTTTGCTGACTAGCAGTCACATGCTAGCTCTGCGTTCCCGGAAGTGTTGGAACTTTCATAGCTGTCTATTCATGCTGCCAGAATCAACCGAGGCCAGAAAAATCCCAATTTGCCCTCTGGACCAAACCAATAGACTGCTACCAGGCTCTACCAAACAGAACGAAGCAAGTCTGCCTCCCTTACCTGCATAAAGCCCAGAATGAGATCCTGGGCAGGGATTCCCTTGTGGAAGACAATCCCACCTTTCATCTCTGGAACACACCTTTGTTTTGTTCCAAAGGCAGCATCTCCCAGTTTGCAAACTGCTTGCTGGAATAACGTCTCTTTCCCTTTTTTTTTTTTTTTGAGATGGAGTTTCACTCTTGTTGCCCAGGCTGGAGTGCAATGGTGCAATCTCGGCACTTACCGCAACCTCCGCCTCCCAGGTTCAAGCAATTCTCCTGCCTCAGCCTCCCGAGTAGCTGGGATTACAGGCATGCACCACCACGCCCGGCTAATTTTGTATTTTTAGTAGAGACGGGACTTCTCCATGTTGAGGATGGTCTCGAACTCCTGACTTCAGGTGATCCACCCGCCTCAGCCTCCCAAAGTGCTGGGGTTACAGGCGTGAGCCACCGTGCCCAGCCCGTCTATTTCCTTTTAAAAGAAACTTTTTTAAGTGGATTTGTTGACACATCTAAGGTGAGAACAGCTGAACATAAAGCTCCACACTGAGCTTCCTGATAGCCAAGTTGAAAAGGGAAATATGGAAATATGAATCTTACACAAGTCACATTATCTAATAAAAGGAAGCGTGTCAGACTTTCAAGAAAGACAGTACTTTAGCCCACAAGGTAATACAAGAAATTTTTTAGGGAATTCTTTTCAAAAGGAATATTGGACAAGTTAGGGGAGGATGTTTTTAATCTCAAATGACACTACAGGGCCTAGAACATGGTAAATGCTCAATGAATGTTTGTTGAATGAATGTAGTAAAAATATAACATTAAATCATAACTCTCGCATAAAATTTATGTAGGCACTTAGAAGTCAAAGAAAGTAGCTTTCTAGTGACCTGTTGAGCTGCAGGAGAACACATTTGGAGAATCTAGAGAGATGAATAAATAGCCACCGAAGAGTCTTTCTCAAATATTAGTTGAGCCACACAACTGAGAGAAGCAGACAGGTCCACACCAAGGTTCCTGTGGATGCCGAGGCCTGGTGGTCTGTGTTGTTGATGGACAGGAGACCCAGTGCTCTGCTGGGCTTATCAACTACAGTCGGAGGCCCAGGTGGGCCTTACCACAGAGCATCATGGTCTCGCTCTCATCTTCTCGAAACGCAGAGAGAGAGGAAAGAAGCAGCCTAGACCCCTGAGTCACGAAGTGGACAGCAGTGGGTGTAGACACGGTGGCGGTGGGTGTAAACACGGTGGCCGTGGGTGTAGACACGGTGGCAGCACCGCACGGTGGAGGTGGGTGTAGACACGGTGACGGTGGGTGTAGACACGGTGGCGGTGGGTGTAGACACGGTGGAGGTGGGTGTAGACACGGTGGCGGTGGGTGTAGACACGGTGGCGGTGGGTGTAGACATGGTGGCAGCACCGCACGGTGGAGGTGGGTGTAGACACGGTGGCGGTGGGTGTAGACACGGTGGAGGTGGGTGTAGACACGGTGGCGGTGGGTGTAGACACGGTGGAGGTGGGTGTAGACACGGTGGCGGTGGGTGTAGACACGGTGGCAGCACCGCACGGTGGAGGTGGGTGTAGACACGGTGGAGGTGGGTGTAGACACGGTGGCGGTGGGTGTAGACACGGTGGCAGCACCGCACGGTGGAGGTGGGTGTAGACACGGTGGAGGTGGGTGTAGACATGGTGGAGCCCACTTTCTGGCTGTGATGGCCGAGGAGAGCTGCCCTCCCCTCCGAGTGGCCCGTCCGAGGCACCCTTGAGCCTCACAAGCTCAGTTGCCAACCTCCCGGCTTCAGGGAGGGGTGGAGCAGCGGGCGGGGCAGGAAATTCACCACCAGGTTGTGCAGGGCAGGGCGGGAGAGCAGAGGGAGATGCTCACGCCCCGCCGCAGAAGCCGTGGGCGCTGATGAATGCCAGTCAGCCCATAAATCCCTGGCACCTTGACTGAGACAACGACCGCGGCTGCTTTCATTACACTTAGGAGTTGTGAGCTACCGCGTCAATTACTTTTATTTCTTCAACTAGTTTCCTGTGAAGCTAACTCACCTCCCCTGACTGTCTCCCAGTTTCTTCGTCTGTAAAATGGGGCTGGCAGCAGTGCCCGCCCGCAGGCCTGTGCTGGGACCGAGCTGCGTGTGCTGTGTGTCCTGTGTCTGGCAGATAAGAAACAGTCGGCTAGAGGTAGCTTTTCTCCTGGTTATTTTTCCCGAGAGCACTGGCAGGCGTTTTTCCTCTCTGCCATCCTCCCGGCACTGCACACTGTGTCGGGCCCCTGGTGGATTTGCAGATCTCACTCTTGTACGGACATAAACCACACCGGGGCCACAGAAGAGAAGCCGAAGTGTGGGTGCCGCCCCCAGGGAGCCCCCGCAGTCTGCCCAGGCTCAGCCTCTTCCCACCCACAAGGAAGGCTGTGGATTAGGAGAGTGAGGAAAATGCCCTTCAAAATACGTGATGCATAAAAAACACAAATGTTCACTGCAGATTTATTTGTAATAGCAGAAAACTGGAGGCAACTTTCAAGCTGTCCTTCAGCAGGTAAAGGGTGAACTGCGTGAAAAGCAGCAAGCAAGCGGGTGTACAGTGTTGCAGGTGAGCCTCAGGGGAACTGGGCTGAGGGAAGGGAGACAATCTCAAGCTGACAAAGTCACAGAAACGGAAAGCAGATCAGCGGGTGTCAGCGGTCAGGGGTCGGGGCCAGGGAGGGGGCGGGCGGTGGCTGTGGCTGGAAAAGGAGCAGGAGAGATGCTCGTGGGATGGAAATGTCCGGCATCTGCACAGGGATCTGCACACAGGGCACAACTGCCCAGCTCTAGACACACTCACACACACACTCCCACACACATACACACACGGGACACAACTGCCCAGCTCGTCCCTCACACACACGTGCACATACGCCCTCACATACACATGCACACACACTCACATGGGACTCAACTGCCCAGAACTAGACACAGTCACAAGTGCACACTCCCTCACACATACACACACATGCACACACACTCCCTCACTCACACATGTAAGCACACATGCACACATGCTCACACACACTCCCTCATTCACACACACTCATACACTCCCTCACATGCACACACCCTCCATTCACACACACAAGCACGCACACACACCCTCCCTCACTCACACATGCAAGCACACTCATGTGCACATGCTCACACACATCCTCACTCACACACCCTCACCCACATGCACTCACACACATGCACACACACTCCCTCACTCATGCACACATACACACACTTCCTCACACACTCACACATAAGCATACTCATGCTCATACATGCTCACAACCCTCCCCTCCCTCACACACTCACACCCACATGCACACCCTTGCACATGCACATATGCTCACACAGTCCCTCACACTCACACTCCCAGTCCCTCACACTCACACACAAGCACACACACATGCACACACTCATGCACTCCCTCCACACATTCACGCTCCTCACACACACTCATACACCCACATGCACACATGCACACAGACACACTGATACACGGACACCCACATGCACACACACACAAGCATACCCACATGCACACATACAGACACTGATACATGCACACCCACATGCACACAGACACACTGATACACACACACATGCATACCAACATGCACACATACACGTAGACACACCGATACTCTCACACACTCACACGCACCCCCACATGCACACAGACACACACACCCACATATACACAAACGCACTGACAGACTCACACGCACACCCATACACATACACTGACACACACATACTCATACTGACACACATGCTCACACCCAGTGTATGTGCAGCTGGTGCCATCCCCCCTCAGGCACTGGATCCCATCGGCGACCACTCCTTGCTTTGCAAGATGCTGCTGTGGGGGGAACTGGGCAAAGGGAACACGCACTCTCTGCATTATTCCTTACGACTGTGTGTGGATCTGCAATTATCTCAAAAGAGAACCGTTTAAAGCAAGAGGACTATGTGGGAGTGGACACCAGCTCCCTGGCCCTGTCCTGCTCTTGCCGCAGCCCCCACCTGCCCGAGGCCTCTGCTGTGGGAACTGGAACCTCCCTCACAGGAAGGGCGTGACCTCGTGTTTACCAGCCCTGCCCTGAGCGCAGAGCCCTTCGTGGAAATTGGTGCCTTGTTGTCATGAGAGGAAGGTCGAGGCCGGGAGAAACCTCAGGTTCTTGTGGGCGTGGCGCTGCCTCGCGGTTTGATTGCAGGAGGCCTTACGGCGGCTCCGAGATGGGTGGCTTGGCCTGGAACAGGAGGAGCCAGGGCGAGGGCAGCTGCTGGGCGCCGTGACCCTGGCTCCTGCTGCAGGCTTTCCTCTGGGCCCCCTGTTCCAGAACCTTCTCCCTCTCAGGCCACCTGTGTCTGTGCCCCTCAGGAAGCAAGCAGGCTTTCTGCAGACCAGGCTCTCTCCACCCTCCAGGAGACGTGGCTGTCAGAGCAGCCGGCTGGCGCCCCACTGCTCTCCAAGCCAACCAGCACCAGGTGTGAAAGGAGTCAAATGTGTCCCAACGTATAAACAATGTTTATCCTGACTAGACAGGCTGCATCCTGATGTTTTACATTCTGTTCTAGCTTCCTAGACTAACCTCGTGTACTCAGCTTCTAAATGAGTGTCAGGCCCCTCAAGTAGATGCCGTGAGCAGCTGCTGTGTGCACGTGTGTGTGTGCTTGTATGTGTGAGGGAGAGTGTGTGAGTGTGAGTGAGTGTGTGTGTGTGTGAGGACGTGTGTGAGCATGTGCGCATGTGCTGAAGGTGCCAGCTCAGGACGACCAAGCATTACGTGTTCACGAATTTTGCAAGCTGGTTGTTAAACAGAGCCATTACTAGAAATTCAATTCGATGGGCTTATAGAGTTTATAAAATTACACGAACCCATGCTCTGGGGTCGCTGACATCTGTTCTATGGTGGAAATACAGTCACGCACCACATAACAATGTTTTGGTCAAGCAGGGTGGTCCCATAGGATTGTAGCGCCATATTCTTACTGTCCTCTCCTGGGTTAGTTGTGTTTGGACACACACACACCACTGTGTTGCAGTCGCCTGTGGTATTCGGTACAGGAGCCTGCACACAGGAGGCCCGGCCATCCAGGCTTGTGTAAGTCACTGTGAGGCCCGCACAGCAAAATCACCCAGCCATGTATTTCTCAGAGTGCATCCCTGTCGCGAAGCCGTGGTGAGTGTGAACGCAGGGAGTGCTGCCTGCACCTCCTCCCACCTGGGAGTGTCTCACGCCCTCCCCCAACCCCGTTTTTTCCTGAGTCATTTGTTAAACCTTGGCCCCGCTTGTGACTGGCAGTTTGAAATGCCCTGTTCAAGTCAGCTCCCCTCCCTGGCCCACACCACCTTCTTGTTTCCTGTGAAGAGGCTGAAGGGAGGCCGTGGGGGCCCGATGTGTGACCAGTGGGTACTCAGCTGGGAGTGGTGCACACTCCAACTCAGTGTCCAGAGCTGTCACCCCACAAGGTCCTGCCTCTCAACTCACGCCCACCTCCGAGGTAAGGACCATCTGCCCACAGCCTGGGCTTTAAGGCGCTGCAGCTGGAAACTGTCACCCCACCTGGAATGGTCCCCTGAGATGTGGCTCTGTGAAGGGCTGGGGCAGGTTCTGGCTCCGGGCACGTGGACTCGCCCACCCAGGTCCAGGACCCAGGCACAGAAGCTGGGCTGATTCCTGGGGGCCTCTCTGTGCCCTCCCTGAGCAGCCCCTGGGGGACTTGCAGGGTGTGGGGTCTTTGTGGGGCCTTGTCCTTCAGAGCTTCCTATTTGCCCCTTTCAAATTGATTGAAGAAACCTTGGGGGGTCAGGAGAGAGCCGAGAATCAGGACTGAGTGAGAACAGCGAGCTGCCCTCCAAGGCCGCCTCTGACTGGGGAGGCTCCCGCGTGGCTGTGCAGTCACTGGGCTGATGAGGCCTTCCGCCCTTACAACACAGGTTCAACTACAATACCTCAAACTCAACCCCAACAGCAATGAAAGCAGCATCGGGGAATTGGAACGAAATCACTCCCGATCCCACCTCTGCTACATCCGAGCCGTGTCTGTTCCTGCGTTCATTTCCTGCAATTTTACTCCCCAGCATTCGTGTTTTCATGTGGTTCTAACTAAGGCCCCAGAGGCGACAGCCCCACACCGTCCTTGCAGAAGCTGTAGCTCATCTCCTTCGCTATTTTAATTGAATGAGCACCAAGCGTTTGCCCTGGACCACCTGTGAAAGGCACCAAGGGAGAAGCCATGGGCTCAGGACCCCCCGGCCAAGGCTCGCCTTAGGACCCTTTACATATTTGAAGGGGGGCCAGGAAAGTGCGACCACAGTTTCACTCTCTTATCACTCTGCCTGCATTTTCCAGGCTTCAATAAAAGCAGATGCAATTAGAGGGGCTCTGCTCTTCCTGGAGAAAGAACACTGCAAATTACAGGGTATCTCTAATGAGCCATGGACCGGAAGACAGCATCACTGACCCCTCATCATCTCAGACTCCCCTCTTGCCTCTCCCACCATGACTGGCTGGATGACCAAGTCGGGGCCTGAGTGTTCAGCTACAAAGACAAGCAGCTCCATGCAGCCTCCAGAGCGGAAGAGAGGCAGGTGGCTAGAGAGCCCCATGTGACAGATGGGCTGGTCCGGGCAGGAGGAAGGAGGGCAGGTGCTGGAGAGCCCCTGAGGACCAATGGGGCTTCTTGGCTTAAATGCCATGGGTGGCAGCTGGGGCAGCAGGGGTTCATGAGGCACTCACCTGGATTATCTGTCATTGTTGTAGCTCATACAGTCCAAGGGCCTCAGACTATAAATGTGTGGTGGTGAATTAACTACCTGTTGTGACGTTATCCTGGTCCTGTGAAGATTTACAAGGAGCCGTGTCACTCCTCTGCCAAAACCCTGGACTGTCCTCCTGTCCCCCTTGGCACAAATCACAAAGCCCCATCGTGCACACAGGAGCCCGGGTGCTCAGGCCTCACCCAGCAGCGCCAGGCCTCCTGGCTCCAACCCTCTGCCTTCTTGCTTTCCCTTCAGCAGGACAGGTCTCTCCCTTCCCGGGGCCTTTGCACATTCCCTCTGCAGGAATGCTCTGTCCCCAGGGATCTGTGTGTTGCTTCTCCCTGTGGACACCTGCGAGGGAGATTTCCTCGACTACACAATGTCGAATAACTGGCCCTTACCTGCATCTGCCCTGCTTTATTTTTCTGGGTAACACACAGGTAACACGCGTCACCACCTGGCCTGCTCACTGATGTGACTGCTCATCGACCCTCCCAGACTCAATGGGGTGAAGATATCTCATTCCTAATTGCATCTCACTTAGCAGTGATAAACAGAACAGGAATCCACATTCAGACAGTCGATGCTTCCACAGTGTTTCCGCCAATACTCGAGAATCTGCTCCACAGGTAAACAGACTTCTCCAACTGGTGATAGAAATGGTGGTACTCGTGGTGGTGGGAACCCACACCTACCCTCAGACACCAACTCGCAGCATCTCCGCAGGCCCAACAGCCCCCGCTCCAGTGGCGCAGAGACCCCCGAAGGCCGGCACCTGGACGTTCCCCTTGAGCTATTCACTTAAGAAAAAAGAGTCCAGTCTCCACCGGGCACTCTTCTCATTCATTCTGAGAATTGAAAATCAGGCTTTTTATGTGTTTGTTTTGTTTTTAACCTCAAACAGCATTGTTTCTAAACCACGGGGAGTGAATCCAAATCTGAAGACAGAATGGACTGAACTTCGGGGATGCCTGGGCTGCTGGCTCTCAGCTCACCCGTGCCCACCTACCCTGTGCCCACCCGCTTTACTTACCATCCTTGAAAGTCTTCTCAGTCTCAGCCATGGCCCATGGCAGCCCAGGCAGCCCTTGCCTTCTGCTCTCTGCGAGGGAGCCCCGGGAGGGCGGCAGTGGAAGAGACGCTCTGAAGCCTCAGAACAGCTCCAGAGACCAGCAGGCAGCCCTTCCATTCCTGTGTGCCAGCCTGACATCCGCCCGCGTGAACCCCCTCGCACACACACGTACACGCACACACACAGATTACCCACATGCCCATTCAAACCGCAACTTAATAACAAGGAACTGAAAAAAAGAAAGGCTATTAGACCCAAATGAGAATCATAAGGTGGATCCCAATGAGAACTGTCTGCAGCATCACAGTCCCCGCTGTGTCTGAGAACAGGATTTTCCATTTCGGCAGCGGATCTAAACCTGATGCCCAGGACCTGTTTTAAGCAGTGAATCAAAGATCACAGAAGTTAAAGTTTGGCAAGTTTTCGATGTCAAGGAGATGGAAAGCCTAAAATCAGTTTCTGAACCACTAAATTAGAACAGCCTTGCTCATGAATTTTCCAGAATTCCACAAACAATTAAGAAGACCCAGGGTAGGAAACACATACAATTTGTTTTCTTTGATGGTTAAGTTGGTTTAAGGCACAGAGTTGAGAAGACAGGTAAAAAGAAGCAACTGTTCAAGCCCCAAGGAGAATCCAGAACCGACCCAGCCCCCAAGGAGAACCCAGAACCGACTCAGCCCCCACGGAGATCCCAGAACCGACCCAGCCCCCATGGAGAATCCAGGATCCATCCAGCCCCCAAAGAGAATCCAGAACCGACCCAGCCTCCAAGGAGAACCCAGAACCGACTCAGCGCCCCCAGAGATCCCAGAACCAACCCAGCCCCCACGGAGATCCCAGAACCGACCCAGCCTCCAAGGAGAACCCAGAACCGACTCAGCGCCCCCAGAGATCCCAGAACCAACCCAGCCCCCATGGAGATCCCAGAACCGACCCAGCCTCCAAGGAGAACCCAGAACCGACTCAGCGCCCCCAGAGATCCCAGAACCGACCCAGCCCCCAAGGAGATCCCAGAACAGACCCAGCCCCCACGGAGATCCCAGAACCGACCCAGCTCCCAAGGAGATCCTTGTTTTTTAATCGAAAACTTGTTTTTCTCTCTTGTTTTTAATTTCTTAAGGAGAAAATTTGAGACCAAGACAATGGACCCATAAATTTGTGTGATACCCTGTTATTTCAGTTGCCTTACAAGAATAACCGTATCTCATTTGTCACTTTCTGCTACCTGAGAAACCACTCTGTATGATGTTGACGTGTGACCATGTCCAGGTGCAGCTGCTGTAGTCTCAGAGATGTGTCTTTGGAAAAAACTGTACACAACAAATGATTATGAGCCGTTCTGAGCATCGTGGTGAGCTGCAGCCAGCAGAACACACCCAGCCCTGCCAGCAAAGGAAGCTTGGTCGACCACAGCAGCCTGTGTGGGCTGCGATGGAAACCACATTGAGTCCCCACCTCACAGTTGAGAAAAGCAACATAATTTCACATGATACACTAGCCATGGCACCTGCTACACATGAGCTCTGGAAACCTCAGCTGCCCTCATCACTTCCTGCCATTCTGGAAGAAAAGTTAAAATTGGAATTAGCAGTAACACGGGCCTCTCAGAGTTTTGAATAAATAGTGCTGTAACTCATCCTAGTAACTTAACTGGGAACCAGACATCTCAGCTGGTATTGCAAAGTCATGCAGGGCTGGGGATCCCCGAGCCCCCTGGGTGAGCTTGGTCTTGCCTGTTAGCTCTGAAGACAAGGCAGGTTCCAAAGGGCAGTGTGAATGTGCTTGGAGTTTTACAAAATTCTGTGAGTGCAAAGCCTTTGGATATCTGAGTCTGTCTTAAGAGAGCCTCAAGCTAATATTCACACAATTGTTTAAATGCTGGCATTTAGCTTAGAAAACAAAGAAAATGTGAAGTCAAAAAAGGAAAAAAAGCACTATATCCTATCAAAAAATAACCAAATACTATTCAACCATTTTGAAAATTTCTGATTCTGGCATTGGGGAAAGTGGCTGCAGATGATGGTGATGCACGCCCAGCAAGTGGAGGAAGCCAGGGGCAGAACGTTGCTTGGGGGCTGGGTCGGTTCTGGGTTCTCCTTGGGTGCTGGGTTGGTTCTGGGATCTCTGTGGGGGCTGGGTCGGTTCTGGGATCTCTGGGGGCACTGAGTCGGTTCTGGGTTCTCCTTGGAGGCTGGGTCGGTTCTGGGATCTCCGTGGGGGCTGGGTCGGTTCTGGGATCTCTGGGGGCGCTGAGTCGGTTCTGGGTTCTCCTTGGAGGCTGGGTCGGTTCTGGGATCTCTGGGGGCGCTGAGTTGGTTCTGGGTTCTCCTTGGAGGCTGGGTCAGTTCTGGGATCTCCTTGGGGGCTGGGTTGGTTCTGGGATCTCTGGGGGCGCTGAGTTGGTTCTGGGTTCTCCTTGGGGGCTGGGTCGGTTCTGGATTCTCCTTGGGGGCTGGATGGATCCTGGATTCTCCATGGGGGCTGGGTCGGTTCTGGGATCTCCGTGGGGGCTGAGTCGGTTCTGGGTTCTCCTTGGGGGCTGGGTCGGTTCTGGATTCTCCTTGGGGCTTGAACAGTTGCTTCTTTTTACCTGTCTTCTCAACTCTGTGCCTTAAACCAACTTAACCATCAAAGAAAACAAATTGTATGTGTTTCCTACCCTGGGTCTTCTTAATTGTTTGTGGAATTCTGGAAAATTCATGAGCAAGGCTGTTCTCTCTAATTTAGTGGTTCAGAAACTGATTTTAGGCTTTCCATCTCCTTGACATCGAAAACTTGCCAAATTTTAACTTCTGTGATCTTTGATTCACTGCTTAAAACAGGTCCTGGGCATCAGGTTTAGATCCGCTGCTGAAATGGAAAATCCTGTTCTCAGACACAGCGGGGACTGTGATGCTGCAGACAGTTCTCATTGGGATCACATTTTCTTCTCTGTTCAGGTGGAGGCATTTCATACATTTTTTACCAGGACCAGACAATCTTGGCATATCATCTACAAAGCACAGTAAATGTGAAAATGTGATTAAATAAACAGGTGTTGGATTTCAGAATACCGTCTTTTATTTTTTTTCCTCAAAAGACATCTGCTTACCAATCTCAGTGTTACTGGGGCTGAAGGCCATGCTCTTTCCAATGATGGGACTACACTCAAGTGCTAATTTATTACAATTACAAGTTTCCCTTCACCACTGCTGGTGGCATAATTTGACCACAAGTGTTTTGCAAATATATCACACCTGGTATTCCGGGACCCAACTCAACCACTGGTTTGACTCAGAATTTTCCAACAGGGACGATTAGCATGTGCCACCTGCTGGAAACACTGGCCACACCTGAAGTGAAAGGAGAAGCGTGGAAAGTTGTCCCCTGGAGCCACCAGGCTCCCCACTCTCGAGTCTGGTGGACGAGGCACTGTCAGGACCCCTCCCCTCGGCAGAGAGTGGTGGTCGGCTGCAGGTCTGCCCACCATCTGATGGGATTCCAGCTCTGCCCCAGTGCTTGGCACCAGGGGTGCTTCTGTTAACCCAGTCCCTCCCAGACCCTTCCCAGATTAAACCTGGACCCAGGAACCCGCCCTTAGCTGCATCATCACTGCCCAGCAGACCTGACCCTAACCCTAACCCCCAGAGATCCTGTTCGGCAGGTCTATGGCGGGGCCCAGAATTCACACTTCATCCACTTCCCAGGTGATGCTTTACTGTTGGTCCCAGAATAGGGTGACAGCCCCTTAGTCTGCCAGGGGCGAAAGAGGGTTCCTGTGACCTGAGACTTTCAGCGTTGAAGCTGGAGCAGCCCTAGGGCAAAGCGGGACGATCACCTCACCTGGGGACCTCACCTGGGGACCTCGCCTGGGGATCACCTCACCTGGGGACCTCACTTGGGGATCACACCTGGGGGCCTCACCTGGGGATCACACCTGGGGATCACCTCACCTGGGGGCCTCACCTGGGGATCCCACCTGGGGATCACACCTGGGGACCTCACCTGGGGATCACCTCACCTGGGGACCTCACCTGGGGTCACCTCACCTGGGGACCTCACCTGGGGACCTCACCTGGGGATCTCACCTGGGGATCACACCTGGGGACCTCGCCTGGGGACCTCACCTGGAGACCACACTTTGAGAACCACTTACCTGGATCCTTTATTACTCCTGCAGTGGAGAAAAACTGCTGACATTAATTGTGCTGAACTTTGTATTTTTATTGCAGACTTCTTCTTTTGAGATGTATGTGCACAAAAGAAGGTAACAAATGAGTCCCCAACACCTAATCTGGAATTTTTATATTAAGTTTTCTCTCTCTTAGAGAAGAATTTTCAAAGAGTAGTCATTCAAAAAGAAAAACACACAAACAAACAAAACCCTAAAACTTTGAGAGACCATTTTATGCCTCGAGCCAAAGATGAATTTTATAGGCTTTGCTTCTTTAGGTCTTGGCTCCAAATTCTACACAGTGCTGTGTTCCTTTCCACCATCAACATACAGAACCACTTCCCCTTCTGGATTGTATGCACTGAAGAACTTTAGTTTTGTTTATTAAGTTTTTAAAACTCTCTCAATCGGTTACATAACAAACCACCACCAGCCTAGTGGCGTAAAGGAAGCAGCATCATTTCCCAAAGTTCTGAGCGTTGGCTGGAAGGTTCTCGGGGCTGAGACTCCTGGGCTGGGCTGGGGTGGAAGAGGGCCTCACTCACACGTGCGAGGCCCTGACAGAGACATGGCCTCCGAGGCACCCGAAGTCTCTGCCATTCACTCCCTCATTCTCAGGAGGCCAACTCGGCCTGTCCACTTGGCAGCAGAAGGTTCCCACCGCAACAGCGGGGACGTCCAATGCCTTTCCAAGCACTTCCCAAGTCTCTGCTGGTGTCAGGGCCGCTTTTGTCCCCTTGGTCAAGCCGCACCGTGTGGCCAGGCCCAGCGGTCACGGGGGGGGGGGGGGCGTGCCATGCAGGCTCGGTGTATGGAGGCAAGTCTGGGCACCATCACAAACTCACCATTTCAACAAAACACTCATTGTTTCTGAACTATCTTTAAAAACAACTTTTAAGAAATAAGAAAAGCTATTTCCAGAGCACTCACCAGTGCCACGTGCACACGGATCATCTAATTCTAGGGGGGCAATGGCACGGTTTTCCCCCAACCGTCCAATGTTAGTGTCCAAGGAAGCCCCTCAGTTCCGAGGCGAACCGACAGAACGGATCCCCCTGTGAGGTATGAAGTGTTGTCCTCCGCATTTGAGATGAGGAGGTTACAGCTGGGAGACTGTAGGCGGTTGCCCGGGCACTCTTCCAAGTAGGTGGCAGGGCCGAGTGAATGAGAATAGGCACCGCCCGGTATCACTGCAACAGCCAGGTGGCGCTTTGACTTCTGGGTCAGTGTCACTGCCTATCTGAATCACCCACTTCCTGTAAAATACTTGATTCCAAATTACTTTGGTCTGTATTGAAAAATAAAATTCAAGTTTACCTTTAAAGACAAAGATTTGCCATATTTAAGGATATTTTAGAGAACGTGCTACTGACTCTGAAGAAGAGGCATAAAACCCCCTTGAGGAACGGCATCGTCTGTGCTGAAGCAGGCAGCGCCCAGCTGACGACTGTCAATGCAGCCCTAGCAAACAGGCCACGCTGCCCTCCGTCCAGGGCCCTGTCCAGTGCTGTGCTAAGCACTTCACGTGGTGACAGCTAGCTGCACGCCAGGCACGGTCAGGTGCTTAGCATGTATTAAGTCCCGTAACCCCATGAAATGGATGCTATTGCTAGAGCTGTTTTCTACAGAGAATTTAAGGATTTTGCCTAAGGAGATGTCACCAGCAAGTAGCAGACCATGGTTTAAACCTGTCCTCCACTCCCAAGTCTACACGTAACTGTTGTCCCACGGGTGATAGATGTGACAGTCCTAGGCTCCAGCTCTTTCCCCGGCGCCAAAGTGCCTGCCGTGCTTGGAGATACCACCCTCACCTGGCTGAATAAGCTCCTATGGGGCGTGAAGGGATTGTAATGCGCCACCCGGCGACGTGCGGCTTTGGTGTAAGATCGTTTCAAGCTGAGGGCGATTGAGAAACAGCAGCTGCAGAGAACCCCGCGACGTGAGGCTTTGGTATAAGATCATTTCCAGCTGAGGGTGATTGAGAAACAGCAGCTGCAGAGAAGGCCCACTACCCTGCCCTTATTTGCCTAAAAACATGGCATAAATGTCGCTTTGTGACAGAGTCCCCGGCTGTCTCTCATTCTAGGAAGGGCAGAAGAGTCTTCACCACTGATGAGGGTTCCAGGCGCTCATCAGCCCTGAAACAGCACTGAGAGAGCTCCACGCAAGGACCCGCACAAAAATAATCCCGGCTTCCGTGGTTTCCTCACACCAGTCCCCGCTCACAGTTTACCTCCCTAGGAACCCAACACTGTTTTCCTGTAGCTCATCGCTTCACAAATGTATTGCCTTTTGTTAAAATCGTGAATAAGCCTCTGGTCTGACTGCCTCTGTGGGGTTTTTGTTTCATTTTGTGAAGCCCCCACATGCATATGAAGTAACGCTTTTTCTCCTGTTAATCTACTTTTGCCAGTTCAATTTGCAGGACTCCAGTCACTAAAAAACATAAGTGAGTGAAGTTTGTTGGAACTTCACTGGAAACAGGTTTCCAGTCTGTTTGTTGGAAAGCAAGTAACGGCCCACCTGGTATTCTTTTCGTCAAGACACAATGGGGAAATGGGGCTCCGCTCAGGCCCCTCAGGTTGGGCCTAATTGGAGCAGAATCGGAGGGGCCTGGGCTTCTTGCTGCCAGTGGCAAACGTCCAGACAGGAGGTCACACAGGCAGCAGCAATGCCGGCAAGGGACGCTTGTAGCAGGAACGGGGCAGCCTCCCTCACTCAAACAAGATGCGGACCGCCTGAGGCCAGCAGCTCAGAGAACAAAAGGCAAGTGTGAGGGGGACTGGGTCAGTTCTCAGAAAGCTCCACGTGCCTTCCTGCCGAAAGCAACATTGAAAGCACAACATGTGCATTTGGTTAAAAACGCCGAGGGCTTGTGCTGGGAGGCAGCAGTGCTGGCCTCAACCATCTCCCCGTCTGCCCGCATGGCAACCACGTCCACTATTTCTCCTCTGGTCAGGCATTTCCAGCCTCCTCCTGTTCTTACAACACTCTCTACTCACTAATTTTAGATACGGTCTGTGCCAGACTTCCACTACGATAGTGAGAATTCAGCCAACTTGCTCTGAAGAAACCATACAGGGCCTAAACTTTCTGAGTCCATATGAGTCTAAAAATATCTTTATTATTCCCACACACTTAATTTAGGGTCTAGGATAAAAGCAGATTGCCGAGAGCCTAGAGGCATCACTCCATCATCTCCATCACACCATCATTCCATCATCTCCATCACTCCACCGTCTCCATCACTACATTACACCATCATTTCCATCATCTCCATTGTCTCTATCACTCCATCATCTCCATCATTTCCATCGTCGCCATCATCTCCATCACTCCATCATCTCCATCACTCTATCATTCCATCATATCCATCACTCCATCATCTCTATCATCTCCATCACACCATCATCTCCATCACTCCATCATCTCTATCATCTCCATCACTCCATCATCTCCATCATCTCCATTGCCACCATTGTCTCCATCACTCCATCATCTCCATCACTCCAGCATCTCCAGCATCTCCATCACTCTGTCTTCATCATTTCCATCATTCCATCACACTATCATCTCCATCATCTCTATCGTTTCCATCACTCCATCATCTCCATCACTACTCACTCCATCACTCCATCACTCCATACTCCATCATCTCCATCACTCCATCATCTCCATCACTACTCACTCCATCACTCCATCACTCCATACTCCACCATCTCCATCACTCCATCACTCCATAACTACTCACTCCATCACTCCATCACTCTGTACTCCACCACTCCATCACTCCGTACTCCATCACTCCATCATCTCCATCACCTCCATCCCCTCCATCATCTCCATCATCTCCATCACCTCCATCATCTCCATCACTCCATCACACCATCGTCTCCATCATATCCATTGTCTCCATCACTCCATCATTTCTATTACTACTCACTCCATCACTCTATACTCCATCATCTCCATCCCTCCATCATCTCCATCACTTCATCATCTCGATCATCTCCAACACTCCATCATCTCCATCACTCCATACTCCATCACTCCATCATCTTCATCACCTCCATCACTCCATCATCTCCATCACTCCATCACTCCATCATCTCCATCACTCCATCATCTCCATCACTTCATCATCTCGATCATCTCCAACACTCCATCATCTCCATCACTCCATACTCCATCACTCCATCATCTTCATCACCTCCATCACTCCATCATCTCCATCACTCCATCACTCCATCATCTCCATCACTCCATCATCTCCATCACTTCATCATCTCGATCATCTCCAACACTCCATCATCTCCATCACTCCATACTCCATCACTCCATCATCTTCATCACCTCCATCACTCCATCATCTCCATCACTCCATCACTCCATCATCTCCATCACTCCATCATCTCTATCACTCCATCTCCATCACTCCATCATCTCCATCATCTCCATCACTCCACTCCATTGTCTCCATTCACACCATCATCTCCATCACTCCATCACACCATCATCTCCATCACTCCATCATCTCCATCATCTCCATCACTCCATCATCTCCATCACTCCATGGCCCTATCACTCTATCATCTCCATCATCTTCATCACTCCGTCACTCCATTGTCTCCATCACCCCATCATCTCCATCACTCCATCATTCCATCAGCTCCATCACTCCATCACACCATCATCTCTATCGTCTCCATCACTCCATCATCTCGATCACTACTCACTCTATCACTCCATCATCTCCATCACTCCATCATCTTCATCACTCCATCATCTCCATCACTACTCACTCCATCACTCCATACTCCATCACTCCATGACCCCATCACTCTGTCATCTCCATCACTCCATCACTCCATTGTCTCCATCACTCTATCATCTCCATCACTCCATCATTCCATCATCTCCATCACTCCATCACACCATCATCTCCATCATCTCTATCGTCTCCATCACTCCATCATCTCGATCACTACTCACTCCATCACTCCATCATCTCCATCACTACTCACTCCATCACTCCATCATCTCTATAACCTCCATCGCTTCCATCATCTGCATCATTCCATCATCTCCATCACTCCATACACCATCATATCCATCATCTCCATCATCTCCATCACTACATCACTTCTATTACTACTCACTCCATCACTCCATACTCCATCATCTCCATCCCTCCATCATCTCCATCACTCCATCATCTCCATCATCTCCAACACTCCATCATCTCCATCACTCCATCATCTCTACCACCTCCATCGTTCCATCATCTCCATCACTCCATCATCTCTGTCACTCCATCATCTCCATCATTCCATCATCTCCATGATCTCCATCACTCCATCACACCTTCATCCCCATTATCTCCATTACTCCATCATTCCATCATCTCCATCATCTTCATCACTCCATCACTCCATCATCTTCATCACTCCATCATCTCCATCACTCCATCATCTCCATCACTCCATCACTCCATCATCTCCATCAATCCATCATCTCCATCACCTCCATCATTCCATCATCTCCATCATGCCATCACACCATCATCTCCATTACTCCATCACACCATCATCTCCATCATCTCCATCTCTCCATCACTCCATCATCTCCCTCATCTCCATCACTCCATCACTCAGTACTCCATCATCACCATCTCCATCATTCCATCATCTCCATCATCTCCATCATTCCATCACACCATCATCTCCATCACCTCCATCATCTCCATCACACCATCATCTCCATCACCTCCATCATCTCCATCATTCCATTACCCCATCATCTCCATCACTCCATCACACCATCATCTCCATAATCTCCATCATCTCCATAGTCTCCATCACTCCATCATCTCCATTACTGCTCACTCCATCACTCCATACTCCATCATCTCCATCACTCCATCATCTCCATCATCTCCAACACTCCATCATCTCTACCACCTCCATCATTCCATCATCTCCATCACTCCATCATCTCCATCATCTCCATTCCTCCATCACTCCATCACTCCAACATCTCCATCGTCTCCATCACTCCATCATCTCCATCATTCCATCATCTCCATAATCTCCATCACTCCATCACTCTATCACACCATCACACCATCATCTCCATCATCTGTATCACTCCATCATCTCCATCATCTTCATCACTCCATCATCTCCATCATTCCATCATCTCCATCACTCCATCATCTCCGTCGTCTCTATCACTCCATCATCTCCATCACTCCATCATCTCCATCATCTCCATTCCTCCATCACTCCATCACTCCATCATCTCCATCGTCTCCATCACTCTGTCATCTCCATCACTCCATCACTCCATCATCTCCATCACTCCATCACACCATCATCTCCATCATCTCCATCCTCTCCATCACTCCATCATCTCCATCACTCCATCACACCATCATCTCCATCACACCATCATCTCCATCCCTCCATCATCTCCATCATTCCATCATCTCCATCACCTCCAACACTCCATCACTCTGTCATCTCCATCACTCCATCATCTCCATCACTCCATCACACCATCATCTCCATCATCTCCATCACTCCATCATTCCATCACACCATCACACCATCATCTCCATCATCTCCATCACTCCATCATCTCCATCACTCCATCACACCATCATCTCCATCACTCCATCATCTCCATCACTCCATCACACCATCATCTCAATCACACCATCATCTCCGTCACTCCATCATTCCATCATCTCCATCACTCCATCACTCCATCATCTCCTCATTCCATCATCTCCATCATCTCCATCACTCCATCATCTCCATCACTCCATCATCTCCATGCCTGTTGACATTTTCTCAGGACCTGCCTGCACTCTTCGACCTCTGCCTTGGAAGGTCTGGGCTGCTGTGTTTTCTGCTTGCTTCTTGCACACAACATAAAGTTGGGTTTCGCTTTGCGAATGATCCCACGAGTCTTTTCATTAAAGAGGTGAGTCGAACTTATTTACTTATGTAGACTGAGAGGAAGGATGCAGTGGCCCTTGGTTTTTTCATATTTCATGTTATAGTTTCTAACAATTCCTCTTTTAAAAATTTCACTAAGCATTCTGTGTTCCACTGTGGCTGTGTCTTGATTTGGAAGGTTGATGTTTTCGTTCCAGGAGATATGTTTGCTCAGTTTTCCTTCTCCTTGTGGCCACACTTCTTTGCTGCTCTCATTGTTTCATTTGTGCCTTTCCCGTTTTTTGTCTGTTGGTTTGTCTGTGCCACGGTGCGATCCTAGCTCACTGTCACCTCCAACTCCCAGGCTGAAGCACCTCCTGCCTAGGCCTTCAAAGTGCTGGGATTGCAAGCGCCGCCCCACGCTCAGCCCCTTTCCCTTGTTAAAAAGTGCCTTACTCTCAGGAGGCTGAGGCAGGAGAATCGCTTGGACCTGGGAGGCGGAAGTTGCAGTGAGCTGAGATCGCGCCATTGCATTCCAGCCTGGGCGACAATGCAAGACTCTGCCTCAAAAAAAAAAAAAAAAAAAAAATGCCTTACTCTGTCTGTGTCTAGACCCTGTGGGGCTTCTCTCATGAAGGGGGCCTGTCCTCCTCAGATGAGCTGTCCCAGGAGGCTGCTACTTCCTGCAGCTGCTGAGGCTCACCCTCCTCTTTCCACCACTGAGGCCCAAGGCTCCATTTGCTCTGAGGAGTGGGGAGGCCCGTGACGTGTGGGGGTGCGGGGTGGACGTGGAAGGTGTGTAGGGATTGCAGTTGGGGTTGGGTGCTGGATGTGCTGGTGGAGTATAAGGGTTAGGGGGTTAAGGTGTGGGGCATGGGGAGATTGGGGAGGTTGGGAACATGGGGCAAAGTGGTGGGGTGTGGAGTTATGGTGAGTGGGGGGCTGTAGTGGGGGGTTGGGGGTGGAGGGGGCTGCAAGGGTGTGGGGTGTGGGTCATGAGACATGGGACAGTGGGGGATAACGGGGTGGGTGGGGTGTGGGGTGTGGGATGCAGGGTGTGGGAACTCGGGGAGTTAGAAGGTCAAGTTAGAGGGTGTAGGTGTGGGGGCATGATGGAGGGGCCTGGGGGAGGGGGAGGGTGTGCGGGTGCAAGGTGTGAGGGTGGAAGGCCGAGGGACCAGTAGTGTGTGCCACTGTGGGGTGTGGAAGTGGGGGGCTCAGGGGAGGAGTGGGGTGTGGAGGTGTGGGGCATGGGGTGGGGGGTTAGGGAGGGGTGGAATGTGGGGGGAGTTTGATGTGAGAGTGTGAGGGTGAGGGTGGGGCTGTGAGGAGGGGAGGGTGTGAGGGTGAGGGTGGGGCTGTGAGGAGGGGGAGGGTGTGAGGGTGAGGGTGGGGCTGTGAGGAGTGGAGGGTGTGAGGGGGAGGGTGGAAGGCTGTGGGAGCGGTGGGGTGTGGGGTGCAGGCCATGAGGGTAAGGGGCTAAGGGGAAAGTGGAGGTGTGAGGCATGGGGATGGAAGATTAGGGCCAGTGGTGGGGTGTAGGGTTAGGGTGTTACGTGGAGGGGGAGGGTGTGGGATGCAGGGTATGAGGGTGGAGGGGTGGGGAGGGTGGGTGCTGGGCATGTGGGTGGACAGTGGGGAGGGGTGGGGGCCAGGCATGAGGAAGGAGGGGTGGGGAGGGGTGGGTGCTGAGCGTGGGGGTGGAGGGTGGGGAGGGGTGGGGGCTGAGTGTGGGGGTGGAGGGGTGGGAAGGGTGGGTGCCGGGCGTGGGGGTGGAGGGGTGGGGAAGGGTGGGTGCTGGGCGTGGATGGGGTGGGTGCTGCGCGTGGGGTGTGCACCTCCTCTGGGGTCCCCGACCTTCACCCTGGCCCTTCCCAGTCCTGGTGCCATGGTAACTGAAATGTGTTTGTGTTTCTCTTTCTCCTTTTGATTGTTTTTCTCCCCAGAAGAGGAGAGGAAGTGTCATTTCGCTCCCTTGTCCTAGGTCTCCTCGCTTGCCTCCACCTCCCCACCAGCCTCTGCCCTGTCCTTCTGCTCCGGAAAGTTTCCTCTGTGGAGGAAGCGTCCTGCCTCCCTTCTCTTCTCTGAAGCCTATTCGCCTGGCATTTCCTTAGCGCATGGAATTCTCTCCTTGAGAATTCTCCATCTGTCTTTTTGAGGCATATTCTGGAAACCTCACTGGACCCTGAAGTCCATGTCTTTCGTGGGATTTTCAGTTCAGAAATCATATTTTAAACATCTTTCCTGCTGTCTGTTCTTAAGTAGTATTCTGTTCTTATGTTACCGATATGCGTACTTTCTTGAATATTGAGGACAGTAATTAGATCTTTAACTTCATTTTTTGTTTTCCCACTTAGCTGTTTTCTCTGAGGTCAGCTGTCACGTTTTTTTTTTGAGACGGAGTTTCACTCTTGTTGCCCAGGCTGGAGTGCAATGGTGCAGTCTCAGCTCACCGCAACCTCCGCCTCCTGGGTTCAAGCGATTCTCCTGCCTCAGCCTCCCGAGTAGCTGGGATTACAGGCATGCGCCACCACGCCCGGCTAATTTTGTATTTTTAGTAGAGACAGGGTTTCTCCATGTTGGCCAGGCTTGTCTCAAACTCCCAAACTCTCGATCCACCCGCCTTGGCCTCCCAAAGTGCTAGGATTACAGGCGTGAGCCACCACGCCCAGCCAGCTGTCACCTTTGTGGATCCTCCCCTCTGTCTCTGGTTTCTTCGGAAAGCCTGGAGAAGCCTGCTCACCTGTGTCTGAGAACCAGTGGCTCGTTTAGACGGGATACTGTGGGTTTTCCGTGGGGTCCTCCAGGTGGAAAGGTGAGCTGGGAGGGAATCCACAGAGGGGGCGTGGCTGTGCTTTATTTAGGACAAATGGGTGAGGGGCAGGCAGCAGGCTAGCATCTCTCCCTTCCCCCCAAACACTGCAATCCACACTAGAATAAGGCACATATACACCATGGAATACTATGCAGCCATAAAAAATGATGAGTTCATGTCCTTTGTAGGGACATGGATGAAGCTGGAAACCATCATTCTCAGCAAACTATCGCAAGGACAAAAAACCAAACACCGCATGTTCTCACTCATAGGTGGGAATTGAACAATGAGAACACATGGACACAGGAAGGGGAACATCACACACCGGGGCCTGTTGTGGGGTTGGGGGGAGGGATAGCATTAGGAGATATACCTAATGTAAATGACAAGTTAATGGGTACAGCACACCAACATGGCACATGTATACATATGTAACAAATCTGCATGTTGTGCACATGTACCCTAAAACTTAAAGTATAATTAAAAAGAAAAGATTTTACCCTGGGGCCCTAGACCCATGCTAAAAGCTGTGGCCACACCCAGGCTGCTGACTCCAGAGCCGTGAATAAGAATCTTCTGATGCTGCCTGGGAACCTGCTGGCTTCTTGGCAGGGCTACAGACGCAGGCACGGGTTGCAGAGGTGGCTACTGCCAGGCACTTGTTCACGGGCAACTGGAATCACCAGCCCCCACCCCGTTTTCAGCCCCACATCTATCTCCCTTCGACCTCCCAGCTCAGTGCCACTCTGGGGTCCCTCAGCAAGATGACCCTGGCCTCCACCATTGATCTCTGAGCATCTCTGGCTGGGCCCCTTCACCCTGCCCCACCACCCACACCCTTGCATCCCCTTCCATCTTCGGAAATCATTGGCCATTCTCATCTGCCAGCACCTCTATTCCTGTTCTCTTTGGGGCTACATGTTTCTCCTTGGACTTTGTTTCAATCCAACTGGGCCTGAAGAGGAGGGAGGCCCTGTGTTCAGGGTGCCCAGCAGCAACTGCCCTCCACTTAGCGGGAGTTCAGGACAGGACAGAGTGCTCAGACATCTGGGGGCATTCCAGCACTTCCAAAGACCCCCTTCATGGTGTTCTCGGTGTCTGTAAAATGTGGAGGTGAACATTAGACTACTGCTCTCCTAAGAGCTTCAGTCACGCTGAGCACAGGGGGTAAATTCATCCCTGGTTGCATTCTTGTGAAAGGCATTCTGTAGCAGATCATCTTTTTTTTTCTTTAATTTCATTTTATTTTATTTTAAGTTCTGGGATACATGTGCAGGACGTGCAGCCTTGTTGCATAGGTAAACGTGTGCCATGGTGATTTGCTGCACAGATCAACCCTTCACCAAGATGTTAAGTCCAGCATACATTATCTATTTTTCCTGATGCTCTCCTGCCTCCCGACCCCACGACAGGCCCCGGTGTGTGTTGTTCCCCTCCCTGTGTCCATGTGTTCTCATTGTTCAGCTCTCATTTATAAGTGAGAACACGCAGTGTTTGGTTTTCTGTTCCTGTGTTAATTTGCAGAGGATAACGGCTTCCAGCTCCATCCATGTCCCTGCAAAGACATGGTCACATTCCTTTTTATGGCTGCATAGTATTCCATGGTGTATATGTGCCACATTTTCTTTGTCCAGTCTATCATTGATGGGCATTTGGGTTGATTCCATGTCTTTGCTATTGTGAATAATGCTACAATGAACATACGCATACATGTATCTTTATAATAGAATGATTTATAATCCTTTGGGTATATACCCAGTAATGAGATTGCTGAGCCAAATGGTATTTCTGGTTCCAGATCTTTGAGGAATCACCACACTGTCTTCCACAATGGTTGAACTAATTTACACGCCCACCAACAGTGTAAAAGCATTTCTATTTCTCTACAGCCTTACCAGCATCCGTTGTCTTGAGTTTTTAATAATCTCCATTCTGGCTGGCATGAGATGGTTTCTCATTGTGGTTTTGATTTGCATTTCTCTAATGATAGTGATGTTGAGCTTTTTCTCCTATGCTTGTTGGCCACATGTATGTCTTCTTTTGAGAAGTGTCTGTTCATGTCCTTTGCCAACTTTTTAACAATGAGGTTGTTGGGTTTTTTTCTTATAAATTTGTTTAAGTTCCTTGAAGATTCTGGATATTAGACCTCTGTCAGATGGATAGTTTGCAAAAATTTTCTCCCATTCTGTAGGTTGCCTGTTCACTCTGATGACAGTTTCTTTTGCTGTGCAGAAGCTCTTTAGTTAAATTAGCTCCCACTTATCAATTTTTGCTTTTGTTACAATTGCTTTTGGTGATTTCATTATGAAATATTTGCCCGTGACTGTCCTGAATGGTATTGCCGAGATTTTCTTCTAGGGTTTTTATACTTTGGGGTTTTACATTTAAGTCTTTAATCCAACTTGAATTAATTTTAGTATAAGGTGTAAGAAAGGGGTCCAGTTTCAATTTTCTGGATATGGCTAGCCAGTTTTCCTGGCACCATTTATTAGATAGGAAATCCTTTCCCCATTGCTTGTTTTAGTCAAGTTTGTCAAAGATCAGATGGCTGAAGATGTGTAGTCTTAGTTCTGAGTTCTTTATTCTGTTCCATTGGTCTATGTGTCTGTTTTTGTGCCAGTGCCATGCTGTTTTGGTTACTGCAGCCTTGTTTGAGGTCAGGTAGCTAAAGCAACCAGCTTCATTCTTTTTCTTTAGGATTGTCTTGGCTATATCGGCTCTTTTTTGGTCCCATATGAATTTTAAAGTAGTTTTTTCTAATTCTGTGAAGAACGTCAATGGTAGTTTAAAGGGAATTGCATTGAATCTATAAATTACTGTGGGCAATATGGCCATTTTCACAACATTGATTCTTCCTGTTCATGACCGTGCAATGTGTTTCCATTTGTTTGTGTCCTCTCTGATTTCCTTGAACAGTGGTTTGTAGTTCTCCTTGAAGAGGTAATTCACTTCCCTTGTTAGCTGTATTCCTAGGTATTTTATTGTCTTTGCAGCAATTGTGAATGGAAATTCACTCATGATTTGGCTCTCTGCTTGTCTATTATTGGTGTATAGGAATGCTTGCAGTTTCTGCACATTGATTTTGTATCCTGAGACTTTGATGAAGTTGCTTATCAGCTTACGGAGATTTGGGGCTGAAATGATGGGGTTTTCTAGATATAGGATCATATCATCTGCAGAGACAGTTTGACTTGCTCTCTTCCTATTTGAATAACCTTTATTTCTTTCTCTTGCCTGACTGCCCTGGCCAGAACTTCCAATACTGTGTTGAATAGGAGTAGTGCGAGAGGGCATCCTTGTCTTGTGCCAGTTTTCAAGAGAATGATTCCAACTTTTGCCCATTCAGTATGATATTGGCTGTGGGTTTGTCATAAATGGCTTTTATTCTTTTGAGGTATGTTCCATCAATACCTAGTTTATTGAGAGTTTTTAACATGAAAGGATGTTGAATTTTACCAAAGGCCTTTGGGTAGCAGGTCATCTTTACAAATGTTGTATCTACTCCTGACTCATTTTCAAAGCAGGACTCACCGTGACCCCCCCTCATCCCGCAATTGTTCTACTGCCTTGTCGTTAGTCCCCAGCTTGTGAGAACACTCACGTTGGCCCACCGTGCCCCTCCTGATTGTCACCCACTGGGTGAATCAGTTTCCTGAGCAAAGGTTGGCCTCCAATGAGATCAACGCACATGTGGCAGGGACCCGATACAGTTTGTTCTGAAACCCGTTTCATGCGGAGCCAGCAGAAGCCACGTTAAATGCACGCGTTCTTCCATCCCTCTGCTCACACGCAGCTTCCCAAGGCGGGCGCGGCGCCGCCCCCACCAGTCACGCGGCTTCCTCTTCCGGTCGCGCCCTCTCGTCTCTAATTTGAGAACGCCTCACGCTGTGAGGAAACTCTGACGGCCTCACTAAGAGGCCAAACCTCTATCCTCAGAATACGAAGGGCAAAGTGCGTCCCACTCACGCGCAGGCTTCCCCGCAGCGGCCACAGCGGCCGGGGGGGTCGTGCTCACCGTCGTCCGGTTCACCGGCATGTTTTAAATCAGCCATCACGAGCGAAGTGCTGCTTCGTGCCCACCAGGGAAAGCTTCAGGGAGCACGTCATTGGCACTCAAGATGCCAGCCATGGGCTGCTTGGAACGACGGTTTTTATCGTTTATATGAGTCCTGGGACATTTTCTTCAAACAGACTTAAGTATGACACCAGCATACTACACGAAGCCGAGAGGGTCTGCTCTGGGTGAGGGTGGAGGAACACACAGACCCCTTCCATGCTCACGTGCCCACAACCTCCAGGACAGCCTGGCAGGAGCACACCCAGCCTGGGTGAACTGAAACTTCTTTAGCTCAAGGGAAATCTGCTTTTCCCCAGAGGGGCCCCTGGTGCAGAAGCAAGTTGGGGAGTGTGCAGAGCTGGGAAGAAGCGAGGAGAGGGTATGGGTGGGAGGGAGTGGGAATCCTTGGATTTGGCAGAGAACAAGTACATTTTCGGAAATCGTAGTCAGCGTGGTCTCCACAAAGATGAGAGGGCAGGAACTCGATTGGAAGGGGCCAGCGAAGCTGCTGTCAGGAAGCTCTCACAGGGCAGTAAACAGCTCCTGGCACCCGGAATAGGAGGAGGAAGTCGAGAACCCACAGCCGCCCTGCCCAGCCTGGCTCCTCCTCACCCGCCCAGGCTGCTGTGCTGCTCACAGGAGGAAAACCCGTCGCCTGCGTCCAGCTACCTCCAGGAAAGCAACAACTGCCCGTCCTCGACTGAAGGCCAAACTTTTTAACATTTTTGCCTTGACCACAGCATCAGCTGTGCTGTCTACAGAAGGAACTATATTATTCCCACTTAAATACCTCGGTGTTTCGTCAAGACAGTGCAAACACTAGGGCTTCGGTAGAGGGAGGAGACGCAGAGCTCACGGTTCCTGCTCTGTCTGCCCCTTGACCTCGGTGTGAGGCGGCTGCGACTGGGTCTGCCGTGTAAATATTGTGCCTGAGGGCCATTTTGACAACGACCGTTTCTACTTTAAAAATAAAGCAGACCAAGGGAGTCTCTGATTCAGGGATAAGGTGCCTGCAGTGCTTTTCCGACATCTGAATCTCTGCTTTGTCCTGAGAGAAACAAGCGTCACGAACTTAGCTCACTGTTGGTGAAGTGATGGCCGCCAGGGAAGAGTGCAGGGATCTCAGGAGAGACGCTGGGGTCCTTTTTCAAAACCACTGTACTGCACAATATGTGACTACTCGCCAGAGTCTCAGGAGAGTGTGACCCGCGATGTGTGGCTACTCGCCAGAGCGACTGGATTTCTGTCTGAGGCTACTGCAGATGCTGGGTCTTAGCAAGCAACGGCCATGCAGCCATCGAGGCACAACAGAGAGCTCTTCTTCTAGGAAGTTCGAGGCTTTAAAAATTTCCTTCACTGGGAGCATGAGCATAAATATCTTCCATATTGTTCCCAGTTTTTCTGAAGGCAAAAGAAAATAAAGAAGGCCAGTCAATTAGAAATGAATTTTTCTATTAAAGAAGGCAGGGGTTAGCCGGGTGCCGTGGCTCACGCCTATAATCCCAGCACTTTGGAAGGCCAAGGTGGGTGGATCACCTGAGGTCAGGAGTTTGAGACCATCCTGGCTAACATGGTGAAACCCTGTCTCTACTAAAAATACAAAAATTAGCCGGGCGTGGTGGCAGGTGCCTGTAATCCCAGCTACTCGGGAGGCTGAGGCAGGAGAACTGTTTGAACCCGGGAGGCAGAGGTTGCAGTGAGTGGAGATCACGCCACTGCACTCCAGCCTGGGTGACAGCGTGAGACCCCATCTGAAAATAAACAAACAAATAAAAATAAAAAATAAAGAAGGCGGGGGTTCCTCTCTCTATTTTTCCAGGAGGACAAATATTACCAATGTACAAAACTGGGGGGAGACAGGAGTGACTTTACCTCACTGCCAACGCCTCCAGCACAGTCTCCGTTCACAGCTCCAGACAGAAGAGGAGTTTCCTGGAAGACTGCAGAGTCTGCCACAGACCGAGGGCAGCTGGACTTCTTGCAGATCTAAAGCCAGGGCTGGAAAAGCCACCCAGAGCCCATCAGGCCTCCTGGACCTGCTTCTTGGTCCGTCTTCTCAAAGTCCTCTCCCCTGAAGGCTATTTCCCCTGCCTCTCCCTCATCTCATCTCCCACAGTCTCCTAGTGCCTCTGTGCCAGCCACATGCTGAGAGAACCAGCTCCGCCCCAACAACACTTCCAGTCTCTAAAGAGATCATTTCTGTGATCCATTCAGCTGGGCCCAGGCCGAGGGCAGGGGTGGTCATGTGCCAAGAACAGGGCAGACTGGGTGGGTTGTGGGTCGTGGGGGCTGCGCAGACACCCTGCAGGGCGTCCACAACACCCGTTCCTAATGGGAATGTAACTGAAAGATAGCGGAGATGAGCTTTTCCCAGAGTTTGGGAAAAGCATAAGGAGTGAGGAAGGCTGCACCCTCACCAGCCTTCGCCAGTGACGAGGGAGCTGTACACCCTCAAGCAGATGCTGTCAACTCCTGGGAGACACAGTTTCTTTACTGAAAACACGAGCCTAGACTAGGACTGGACGGTTCTTGCTTTTTTTTGTTTGTTTCTACACCATTCACATTCCATTGGTAGAAGTGCTCCTTCCATACCTGGCAGGGGGACGTAGGGGACCATGTGGCACTGAGCGGGCTGCCGGGACCAAGGGGGCTCATCAGCCCCTTAGGTGGGGAGGGGGCATGCACTGTTTGAGCACCCCCGCCGGACTCTGCATCCAGGGAGGGACCCTCTCCTCCCTGCCTCTGACCGCCACTGTGAATTACAGCTCCAAGCAATGCTTCCCTGGCCACGCAGGAAGAGTTACAGGGGTTGAGGCAGCGTGGCCTAGGGAGAGGCAAATGGGGGAAGGATGTGTGCTCTGCTGTCTTCAATACTGAGGGGCCTCGTGTGCAGAAGGACATCGTTTCTTCAGTGTGACTTCAGTGGGCAGAATTAGAATCAAAAGGTAAAGGTTATTATGGAAAAAGGTAAATCTCAGCTCATCTCAACCACTTTGTCTAAGTTAGAGTTGAGTTGCCCCCGATTCAAAGGTGCTGCTTCTGGAAGGCACAGTGCATGTCCCTGTGCTATTTATGGCAAGAACTTGATTCAAGGAGGATGGAAGCCAGAGGCACCCAGCTCCTCCGCCGTTCAGCCCGAGGCCCAGGAGCGCCGTCCTTTCCCAGTGCTTCTACCTCTGGTCTTATTCGCCTCTCGTGACACAGCTATGATGTGACGCCCTGCATTTTACTGATGTGGACGCTGAGGTCCGAAGACAAGCAGCCTCCCAGGGACACGCGGAGCTGGAGTCCCCCGTGTCTCTGGGCTCCTGGCCGGGGTTCCTGCCACCTGCCCTGCTGCCAGCACAAGTGTCCTCGTCGCTGTCTGGGGTGCATGCTGGAGCATGTGCTTAGTTCGTACTTCCCATTCATGGAAGAGATGATGAGCCCCAGTAAGAAAATAATGTGAAAATAATTTACTGGCGGGCGCACGCTAAGTTCCCACAAGGAAACAGACATGCAGTTCGGTGCTGAGAGCTCACTGACCATCCTGGGGACGAGTGGTGTGGGAGCGATCACACCGCACACCAGACCACCTGCCCCCAGCTTCCCAGCTCACCCTCACGCCTGTCTTCCTCACCCCAGCCCACCCACACGGCCCCTTCACCATGCACAGACCCTGGCAAAGGGCAGAGTGCCTTCACTCGAACCTTCTCAGGACTACAGCCTGCCTGGCCAGTCAGCCCTTCCTAGCCTGCTTGGAAGGTGAAGAAAGTGGTCTCCATGTCACCCGCATAAAAGGCGACTATCTGCTCGGATGTCATAGGCCGACCTTCCCAAAACAACCTCCCTCAGAACCAACCTAGGTGCTCAGTCTGAACTCTAACCCATTAGATTGATGGAGTGGTTCTCGACTGGGGTTGATTTTTGTTGCCATCTCTCCCCAGGGGACAGCAATGCCTGCAGACTCTTTGGGCTGTCACACAGGATGTGAGGCACCTCTACATCCATAGACTCCCAGAAGCCAGGGGTGCCACCCAGATCCCACAATGCACAGGACAGCTCCCCACAGCACAGAATTCTTTGACCCAAAGTATCACTTTTCATCAGTGGCCTTCTAAACTCTGCCTCTTAGGTGATAGGCCGCTCCCACCTAGGACTGCGTTAAAATGTGAAAACGGGGGGAAGCTTGGCAGTATGCACAGCTTTAATCAGGGATTCCGTCTGGAATACCTGCTGGGAGTCACTCTCTCCAGGTCAGTGGCCATCATGATAAGCAATTCTGTGGGGAGGAGGAGGAGGAGAAGCGGGAAGAGGTCTTGGTGCAGCGGAGGCATTTAAGATGGGACGGACTGAGGAGCCACAGTTGCTGGATTAGACCCAAGCCGCCAAGCTGGAGCAGAAATGAAACCTCGGATCCACACCTCCTCCTGGTCACAGTGACAGTTCCCACCTAGGACATCTGACCCTTTAATCAGACGTCTTTACTAACCAGACGAATACTTACTTTCTTCTCAATTTCATTTTCCTTCTCAGTTAGAGGAGAGGGTGCAGTTTGTATTTCATTCAATTTTCTCCTTTTCTTGAAGGGAAGGATATGTTGCCAAAAATACTCATGAACTGCTTCCTGGTTTTGTGATGGAGAAAATGGCTTATTTATTTTACCATTGCATCTGCATTAAGATGGCAACAAGGGGCCGTGGGCTGAGAGTTTAGGATCCTGTCCCCTCTCTGTGGGCTGGAGAGCTTACTGGGCATCTTGCAGGTCTCCTGGACACAGTCCCCAGGGCTCAGAAGCACACACACACATCCTGTCTACTTTGTGGGACCCTGCAGAGCCCAGGCTCCAAGGGCTGCTGAGATGGCTCAGCACACACGGGTCTGAGCATCAAAGGCTTCTGTGCCTCGCGCCGCCCCCGCCCCCGCCTGCAGCCTCAGCTGCCCTCTGCCTTCCTGGCAGGCAGTGCCCATGGGTTCTCCTCCAGGGCCTGGCTGCTTTCCAGCCTGTGCCCCAGCCCTGGAGGGACCGTCCCCTGCAGATGACATGAGCTTTGCCTAAGGCCAGACTTGAGGACGAGTAACTAGGGACAAAAAAATAGCTGCTCAAAATAGCACAAAAGCTGTTGTTGTTCAGTTCTGAAAGTCTTACTGCTTTCTATGGCCAGATAAAAAAAGGAACCGAGGTGGAGACCCCAGGCAGGACATGGTGCTTTTGCAGACAGTAAGGGAACCAGGCAGCCTCCAGCTCTGGTGTGCGCTCTGCGTGCATGGGTCTGCAGCCCCTGCCCCTGTCCTCACCATGGGCTGCGAGCTCTTGGCATGGCTGCCCCAGCATCAGGGTTGCCCAGGTTTCCCGGCAAAAGCCAACTGAACGTTCAGATCACCTCCCCACTCAGCTGGCTTGGAGCAGAGAGCAGGAATGGTGCCTGGCCTCCCTCCCAGGCAGCCTTCCTGGGAAGCCTGCAGGGCCCTGGAAGTTGAGTGTCTGGTGCCTTCCTGTCTGTGGTCTCCTCTCTGTGATTCCCTGGGACATCCAAGGCCTGAAACAATGTGGGGCTGAGGAAGCAAGGACGCCTTCGCCAGCCAGGCGGTCAGACACCATGAGGGCCCAGGGAGGGGCTGTTCAGACACCGACGGCCGAGGGACTCTTGTTTGCTTTATAAGAGAATCCGTCTTGTGAGCAGGGTGGGCTTGCAGGCAGTGGTTTTGTGTTTTTTTGAATTTCTAAGCTCAGTGGGTATGAGATGGTGTCAGTGGGGAAGGGGCCGGCTGTAAAGATGTGATCAAGGCCTAGTTTGCACATCAAATAGATTTTCTTTAATTAACCACACAAAATGATAAAAACTTTAAAATGGCTTTCTTCTCACCTGTTAAAAACTTCAGCTGAATTAAATCTAAAGGAGTTTAATTGAGCAATGAAGGATTCACGAATTGGGCAGCCCCCAGAATCACAGCAGATTCAAAGAGATTCCAGTGCAGTCATGTGGTAGAAGAAGATTTATAGACAAAAAAAAAGAGAAACGATGTACAGAAATTGGAAGTGAGGTACAGAACAGCTGGCGACTCAGCGTTTGCCTTATTTGAACACAGTTTGAACACTCAGCAGGGTGAGTGGCTGAAGTACGGCCACTGGGATTGGCCAAGGCTCAGTGATTGTTACAGGCTCAGACTCCTAAGTTTTCGATCTTGTCTACCTATTAAGTCAGGTTGCAGTTCATCCACAAGGACTCAAATAGAGAAGTACAGAGACCTTCTCAGGACATATTTAGTTTGCTTTAACAATTCCCCTCTTTCGGTCGTTTTCTCAATTTTTGAGAGATTAACCAAAACTTTAGTCAGCGATGTCACTATCACCATAGTAAATGTGCTTATTTGGTCTTGAAACCCACTGGAAAATAGTAGGACAGTGAGTTTTGCAAAGGTAAGAACAAGGACTGAACAGAAGGGACCTCCTCATACTGAACGTCCTGTTTACAGGAGGAAAAAAAACCTGGTCTGTTCTGTCCTAGGATCTGTGCGTTTCCTTAAAGTCTTTGTTTGATTATGTCACATTTAGCACAAGCAGCTCTATTTTTGTGTGATTTGGTCTGTTGGGGCCTATTGTATGAGCTCAGTCCAAAACAATGTCCTCCCATCATTTTGTTTAAAATAAATTCCCCCTTTTTGGTCAGGTTCTCACTTAGGTAAGAGTGTGACCAAAACTTAGGGCATTAGCGCTGCTCTCAGTTACCATGATTTTGAGTTTCTGGTCTCAGCACATCCCTCATAGGTTATGGTGTCCTCATGGTCACACATTTCTTTCAGCTCTAGTCATTCCAGTTGAAGAGAGACCATTTGACATTCTAATGATAGCTGCATGCAAACATTTAAAACCTTTGAGAGAATACAGTGCACCAGGGAGACTATTATTATGACTATTGGGAGGCTAATACCAAGAGTCTGCAATATACTCCTTACCCAGGGTCCCCATAAACCAAACCTCCTAAAATCAAATAGATCAAAGAATGAGCTAGATAAGGAGTCCACTCACTTGACTAAGTGGTTTTTTCATTAATCCCCTTTGACTGAATCTCTGTAATACCCGATATTTTCTTCATAGGCCATAAGTGCCAGCAACTGCACAGATATTTCTCTTTTTAGCCACTTTTCAGCATAACTTTTATAAGAGAATTTAAAGTTTGTTGTGTAACCGTAGCTTTTCAGTAGAATCTGCTATAGAGCCTATCATGAGGGATAAATTTCTACATCGCCTCTTTTACTCCAAACAATGGAAACAAGGACCTAACAAATGATGCCCTTCCAGAAGAGTGAAGGCTTCCTGGCAATGTTCTCTTTAACTCATGATGTGGGTTAAGAAGAGTTAATCAGTGTTCTGTTTCTGACTGATTATGAGGCAATGTATGTACCATTAAAGTTTCTCACCTACATCAGGCCTTCATCTTTTATCTATCAAAGTATAAGATTGTCCATGTATAAGACTGGCTGCAAAACCCTTCACGAATAAAAGTATACCCCATAAGTGCACACAACAGATCCCCTTTCCATTTCTATTGTTCATAGAGGCATAAGCAAGGAGAAAATATTCAAAACTAAGAGTCTTGTGATAGAATTCTTGATCTGTGATCTTGGGAAAAGTTGGTCACATCAAGGATGCCAACTACTTCTGGGGAGAAACTTCCCTGGTTAGCTTTACCTTAAGGGTTCCAATGGGTGTCCAGTTCCAAGAGTGTGGTGGGACCCTTCTCAGTTGTGAGATGATGAACTCAAGGTTCAAGTTTCCAAAGTTTTGTTGCAGTGAGGATGGCAATGGCAGTCTTTCTGTGACGTTCTCAGAAGATCCCATCTTTGCTTTCTAGATTGTGAGGAGGTTGACTGTCCTGAGTGAACCATAAAGAAGCTTCCTTTACCTGATGAAAATACACTGTGGCACAATAACTTAGTGTTATAATATCAGTCCTCTCGCATGGGAAGGCTTTTATACAACCAGAAAACATGCATTGAAAATGACAGTTGAATGAAATTCCTTAATAAATGTTTAAATGGCCCATCAGATAACCAAATTTATCTGAAGCTTTGATTGTTTTCCCAGGAATATGGAACCAAACATTGGTTATAAACTATTTTTGCAATTTATAAATCACCACATCAATATATTTAAGTTGGATTATTTTATCTTTTCCATGATGAGTCATGGAATGCAGAACTCTTAATAAAAGCTTTAAGGACTCGGGAAGGACAAGGAAGCCATCCTGGTTCTCCATGAGTCCATGCTTAACACTGGACTTATGTCCTCTTGAATAACAGTTGTTTCTCCAAATGAGGTGCATAGCACTGTTAACTAATGGGTTATCATAGGTAACTTGACTTAGACCATAGATTTCACTCAAATTGTATATCTAAACAATTTCAGTATTGGCTGATTTAGCATGAAAATCTGGCAAAGTATTTCATTGGTATTCAATTAATTTTTGTCCTTCTTGAGTTAGCAGTTTGATAACCCAGTCGGTCTTTTCATTACAGTTCCAGGAATTGTTATGCAGTTCAAATGATATGATTCTAAAGTTATTAGAAACCTGTATTCAGGAGTGCTTGTCAGTGTCCTCTCCATCCTTTCATGAACATCCTAAAAGACACCATGCTTTTGAACTTTTCAGAAACTGCATCAGCATTAAGCAATTAACTGTGGAAATGACTTTAAATAGTTATAGTTAAAAACATAATCCCAGCACTTTGGGAGTCCAGGTCAGGTAGATCACCTGAGGTCAGGAGTTTGAGAACAGCCTGGCCAACATGGCAAAACCCCATCTCTACTAAAAAATACAAAAATTAGCCAGATGTGATGGTGGGTGCCTGTAATCCCAGCTACTTGGGAGGCTGAGACAGGAGAATCACTTGAACCTGGGAGGCGGAGGTTGCAGTGAGCCGAGATCACCCCACTGCACTCCAGCTTGGGCAACAGAGTCAGACTCCACCTCAAAAAAAATGAAATAAAATAAAATAAATAGTTATAGTTAAAAACACTATAACTAGGAAACTTTAACACTTAAGCTAGGAAATTTGGTTATTTCTGTGGTCTACAATAACTTAACATAATAACCATAATTATGATTGATAGCATATACTCAGACATATTAGAATTTTAGAAATTCCATACAATTTTGGAACATATATTAATATAATTCACTAAAATATAACCTGAAGATTAAACACTATTTTCATTTTAACAATGCTCCCCATGCAACTTAACATGTCAGATAATCCTGTTGACCTCTCTTTTGGATGTTTCAAGGGCCCTCTGTAGCATCCCAAAGTTGGAGGTCAGAAAAGACCATTTTAAGACTGACATACGATTTTGAGAAGCCTATCAAATATGTTAAAAGTTTAAAACACTTGATATTATGAAATGGAATTCCACATGTCCCCAGGCCTTAAAAGTCAAGGCAGTTTATCCCCTTAAAGCATTTAGTGAACCTAGTATTTGACCTGCATAATTTAGACCAAATGTCTTTATTTTTGCCAATAATCTTTAGAACTTTTTATTTCCCAAAGATTATTAAAATCATGTGAACTAAAGGGCATTAGTTTTTATTTTTCTTTAAAAATATTTCATCGAAGTGCTTATTTTTATTTAAATCAATTAATTAGAGCTCTTTCATATAAACATTACATACACAACACATATGTAACTACACGGACAGGCAGACAGAAGATTATTACAGTAGTTGTAAGTTTTCTTTTACCAGTTTGTTAGTTTCTTTATTGGATTACTGTTTTAGAGTCGAGTCCTTGGAAGAACGGGGCAAGGAAAGGGTCTCTGGTGCCTCTGTTTTTCTCAAGGAGTCCCAGGCTCTAGGAACTTGAATAACCACTTTTAATTAAGCTGAGCACTGTTTAATAAAAGTTCTTTTAAATTTCTGATTACCCAACTTTAGCCAGGCCAAACAGCCAATATTTTTGTGCTTACAGAAAGGAAAATTCAAGACTGTTCATGGAGGGGAAGAGGATTTAAAAATGGCAAATGTCACCCAAATATCAATCAGAAGGTACTCATTCCCTAAGCCGGGAATTGAACCGTGAACCTGGCAGCCATTGTGATGGAGAGACTGAGGAAAACATTTCCATGTGGTTACAAGCTCAAGCCCCCAGGGACGTTTAAGACAAGATGGAGACCTCATCTACTTTTTTTTCTTTTTCTTCTTTCAGGGACCTGAAGCAAAGTTTATAACTGACCAGTTTGCATCTTGAATAGTGGGCTTATGGCGTTTTAGGCATGCATTTTATCCTAAGGTACCCCTTTTAATGACAGAACAATACAGAAAGACACACAAAGCACACCAGATTCACTACAGTTTAAGACCAGCCTCAGAATTCTTTTTCATATTAACTAAAACTTTACAGAGGAGATAAACAGTGATTTTTACTATTCATTTAACCAGTTTGCACAGAGAAAAAGAGGCCAGGATTTCTCTGACTCATGAGAAATCCTTAGCCTTTTGTCAGCATGCTAGGCTTCTGGGTTCCCTTTCCCTGAGGGGCCCTAGTGACCCGGCTTGCTGCACCAAGCCACTGCAGCCAAGCCACAGCACAAAGGAAAATTATCTTTTTCTGCTCTGGCCAGAGCAAAATACATGTGACAAAACATAGACATTAGCCACTCTGCTTTGCCCCCAATATCAAACTGGCAAGGCTCAAACTTGCCCCCAGATTGGCCCCCTCATCTCTAAATCTTTCTAAAAGCTTCCACATATTAATATGCATCCCTAGATGAGACTAATTTGTGAACCCTCATTTTTAAATGCACTTTTGTGCATTGTTCATTTGGAACATTCCACTGTAAGTTACCTTTAGTAAGATTTTGCCATTTCTTTAAGACTTCATGGCCTCCCAGGCCTAATGTATAAGCCAGAAGGAACTCAGTTTTCTAGAAATTAAGGATCCAATTTTTGATAGCATTAGTATTAAGAGAAATACGTAATGTAGATGACAGGTTGATGGGTGCAGCAAACCACCATGGCATGTGTATACCGATGTAATAAACCCGCATGTTCTGCACATGTACCCCACAACTTAAAGTATAATTTAAAAAAAAAGGATCCTATTTTTACCTAAAATATTGGCTTTCCTCAGATTCCCTTGATTAACTTAGCCAATTGATATGGTTTGCTGTGTCCCCACCCAAATCTCAACTTGAATTATATCTCCCAGAATTCCCACGTGTTGTGGGAGGGACCCATCGGGAGGTAACTGAATCATGGGGGCTGGTCTTTTCCATGCTATTTTCATAATAGTGAGTAAGTCTTGCAGGATCTGATGGGCTTATCAGCAGTTTCTGCTTTTGCTTCCTCCTCATTTTTCTCCTGCTGCCACCATGTAAGAAGTGCCTTTCACCTCCCGCCATGATTCTGAGGCATCCCCAGCCATGTGGAACTGTAAGTCCAATTAAACCTCTTTTTGTTCCCAGTTTCAGGTATGTCTTTATCAGCAGCATAAAAACAGACTAATACACCAATGATTTTTTTCTACCTAAGTGCACAGGGAAAATGAAACAAAGGGGTAGAACACAAAAATCCCTGTGAATTTCCATCCAAAAGCCAAATTTTATAACCCCTACAATATCAGATCCCACTTCTGACACCATCTATTAAAAGAAAAACTTGAGCTGAATTAAATCTAAAGGAGTTTAATTGAGCAATGAAGGATTCGCAAATTGGACAGCCCCCAGAATCACAGCAAATTCAAAAAGACTCTAGGACAGCCATGTAGTGGAAGAAGATTTGTAGACAAAGAAAGGGAAATGACGTACAGAAATTGGAAGTGAGGTACAGACAGCTGGATTGGTTACAGCTCAGGGTTTGCCTTATTTGAACACAGTTTGGACACTCAGTAGGGTGAGTGGTTGAAGTACAGCTGCTGGGATTGGCCAAGACTCAGCTGTTGTTACAGGCACAGATTCCTAAATTAGGTTTTCAATCTTGTCTACCTATTAAGTTAGGCTGCAGTTTATCCACAAGGACTCATAACTCTAGAAGTACAGAGTCCTTCTTGGGCCATATTTAGTTGCTTTAACACACCTATAACAAATTAACTTTACCAAGGTGCCTTCCAGTCTCAGCTTCTCACGTGCTAGTAAGAGGAAGTTTTTCCGAGGTGTCTTCTGGGCTCAGCTTCCCACTTACTGGTAAAAGGAGCAGTTTTGTGCATATCTGCTGGGTTTGTCTTTCCAGTCATCACAAGAGTGGCTGCACCACACCCCATCACATTCTGTGTGGAGTGGGCCCAGCTCCAGCTCTGTGCAGCAGTAAACCGGTGACACTGGAATTCATGTGTTTATACACTCAGCTTTCCCATGCTTCTGCATCAATTTTTTAAGACTATTTCCAGAGTGGGATCGAGACCTAAGTGAATTGTGGCAGGAATAGGGTTCTTGAGAAGTGATTGCATGAGTAAGGCTGCAGTTAACACCACCATGACTAATTACCAGCAAATTGAACTCCTTCTGTTCTGTGAAAGTTGCTAGTACCAAAATAGGTTCACTTATATCAAACCCTAACAAAATGGGGTGGGGAGGCCATGACGGGGCGCCCTCATACACAAACACCTGGACAAGCCTCATCTCAAGACACCCTTGCACGGGCCTCAGGTTCGCCCATATCAGGATGCATTGCACGAAAATTCCTCAAGACAGGTGGGTATTACAGGTGAGCGGCCTGCACAAGGAGCTAACGCCAGCTCTGGGACAAGCTCTGCTAACCAGTGATTTTTGTTACAAAGCAGCTTCTGTGGAGTTCTCTCTGTCTTTAAAGATCTCCCCTTGGCCCTGGCCCCTCCAGTGTACCTGTGATCTATCATAGCATGCAATCCCCTGCTATTCCCACTTAAATTTATTTGTTCTGGAGAGCCTGTTCCTCTGAATTTCCTTTTAGGTGGACAGTTCAAGACCCCTAACACATTAATCCACTTAATCCAAAGAGCTCCTCTTGTATCAGGGAAGGCCACAGGGACATCCCTGTCTTGTTCCTGACTTTGGAATTGCATTGCTTAGTTTCCAAACATGGGATTTCCCGGTTATCTTTTGTTATGAATTCCTGGCTCTCTGCCACCGTGAACATTATCTGTATGATTTCAGCCCTTTGAAACACGTGGACACTTTTTCATGGCCCAGCGTACGATCAAATTTTGCAAATGTTGTAAACATTCCTTCTGTATTGAAAACTTTTATGGTTTCCTGTACTCTGCAGCTATTTCCGATTTTGTCTTTTGTGCCTTTAAGCAGAGAGTGAGTCTTATCATCTATGTCTGAGCCATCTGCTCTGAGGTTCCCGTGGTGCTGGCCATGTCTTCTCTGTAGGATTGATTCACTTTGCAAGATGTTTGGTGCACTGAGACACTGGAAAGTTGGCAGCATCTTGAGACGTCATCAGTCCAGGGCCACGTTAAGATAATTTTGCGACTTGAGGGTTTTTTAGGCACTGTGACGTTAAGCTAATTTTGCAACTGTGTGAACCTGGGCCACAGGGCTCTTCCTTGTCTTGTCCCCTGCTCTGCTGTAACCTGGCAGTTGTTGAAGGATGGGTTATTTCTGATCCACCTTTTCCTGAGGGTGAAGACTTCGGCTCCTATGAAGACTGCCCACCTGCCCCATCCCCCACAAAGACCCCACTGCCGGGATCCTGAGTGCCTTCAGGAGAAGCCCTCTGAGTGCTGGCTCGGGGGTCTGACAGATTTCTTTGACCACAGCCTCAAAATTCCTGACTCCTGGGTGGGCTCTTCAGTATATGCGAGATGGCCTCCAGGACTCTGGCTTTGTTCAGTGGAAGGGTCGACTTAATCAGGTCACGTGGCAGTTCCTGGTGGTGGTGACTCCCAGCTTCTTTAGCTCAGTTCTCGAGTGATTTGCACTACATGGAAGGTATTGGAGACACAGTTACCTTTTCTGGAAATCAATGTTTGCGAGCACATTTGCCCTCCAAAGGTTGAAGGTTGAGTGAATTTGAAGTGGTTGGAGATTTGTTTGTAAACCACTCTTCTGCAGAATGAGAACGAAGTTGCTGCTCGGTTTTGAAGATGCGGCCTTTTGTGGGAGGGCAGAACAGAAAAATCAAAGCTTGGATTTAGAGTTAAGGACACAGGAAAAGAATTATGAATATTAAAGACAGTTAATATGTGTCATATAACAAATACTTTACATATTGCATGCAACATAATAAGCTGTTCTATGTAACGGCCTCCACATTTCAGGACATCACTTGGTGACATTTCAAGGCATTTCTAAGAAACACAACATTAAACTTAATATTGGGCCAAAATATTGATTAAGGCAGGAGCTGAACACCCAAGTATAATCTGGATAATCCAAGTCAAAAATAGGCTTTGGTATTTATTTTCTGTAGAATATAAGTAGAAACTATATAATACCAAACATCCAAACCTAGCCCAGTATAAAAAATAATTCTCCACTTAATATAGAAATCACAAAATGCAGTGTGGTGCCATGGCTTGGATCCCGGAACGGAGGTGCACGACGGAAGTCAGCACTGCTTCTCAACACTAGACCCCAGACTGCAGCTCACTTCCGTGCAGTGTTCCTCCATGTGTGCAAGCCCTTGTCAGTGTTTCATTAGTCCTCAGGACAGATGCCAAGGAGCTGCTGCTTAACTGGCTTGTCTGGTCTGATCTTAAGAAGCAAAACTTCATTGGAGCCCTGTGGTGCCCTGAAATCCAGAGCATGTTGTTGGGGGTGATTGAGTTTCCTGGGTCTTTAGCAACATGTCTGATGTTTGCAGATCCTGTACCATGGGCCCTGCTGTCAGTCAAGTCCAAGAGCAGACGTGAGTCGAGTGGTCAGTGGGTTGCAGGTAACCATAGGCCAGCCAAGGGTGGCAGCCGTAGGTGGACAGCTGGGACTCCTTCCCTGTGGGTGACAGCCATGGGTGGACAGCTAGGACTCCTTCCCTGTGGGTGACAGCCATGGGTGGACAGCTAGGACTCCTTCCCTGTGGGTGGCAGCCATGGGTGGACAGCTAGGACTCCTTCCCTGTGGATGACAGCCATGGGTGGACAGCTGTGGGTGGCAGCCGTGGGTGGACAGCTAGGACTCCTTCCCTGTGGGTGACAGCCATGAGTGGACAGCTAGGACTCCTTCCCTGTGGGTGGCAGCCGTGGGTGGACAGCTGTGGGTGACAGTCGTGGGTGGACAGCTGGGACTCCTTCCCTGTGGGTGACAGCTGTGGGTGGACAGCTGGGACTCCTTCCCTGTGGGTGGCAGCCGTGAGTGGACAGCTGTGGGTGACAGCCATGGGTGGACAGCTAGGACTCCTTCCCTGTGGGTGACAGCTGTGGGTGGACAGCTAGGACTCCTTCCCTGTGGGTGACAGCTGTGGGTGGACAGCTAGGACTCCTTCCCTGTGGGTGACAGCCGTGGGCGGACAGCATGGGTGGCAGCCGTGGGTGGACAGCTAGGACTCCTTCCCTGTGGGTGACAGCTGTGGGTGGACAGCGTGGGTGGCAGCCATGGGTGGACAGCTGGGACTCCCTGTGGGTGACAGCTGTGGGTGACAGCCATGGGTGGCAGCTGGGACTCCTTCCCTGAGGGTGGCAGCTGTGGGTGGACAGCTGTGAGTGACAGCTGTGAGTGACAGCCGTGGGTGGGCAGCCATGGGTGGCAGCTGGGACTCCTTCCCTGACCTGAGCTCACTTCATTTGACCAGGAGCATCAAAAACAGCGTGTGTATCCAAACCACTGTGAATCCCCCACACTGTAAAAACAAAAACTTCAAACATCACATATTTTGTCCACTTTGCCCTCAATGCACGCTTTATCCATGTGAGTGTGAGCAAATGTAGAGCACAGCCCTAACTCCTCCATCCACCAACCGATGGCAGCAGCAAGCACAGTCAGGCTTCTCAGCACACAGGATGAAAGAACAAGGGAAGACAGGGCTACGCAGGGTCAGCCCCACGGTCTGACTCCGAGTCCCAGCTGAGGAACCAGCCAACAGTATGGACAGCACTACTTCCCATCAGCATGACTGTCAGGTATTTGTTGAGCACCTACTGAATATTAGGTATTTGTTGAGCACCTACTGAATATTAGGCTTTTTCTGGTCATTTTTGACCAATGACAATATCAGAGTAAAGGAAATTGATTATTCTAATAGAATTCCTCTGAATGTAACATTTAGATTGTATAGGCTAAGAAATCTTAACTAAGCCTTATGTCTTAAAGTGCTGGCTGTATTTCTAGGTAGGAATTCTTACATCTAAATTCTACAGTATATGCAAGTTATCTAAAAATTAATACTTGTGAACAATTATGGATTAAAATAAATTTTTCTTTTCAAAAACCCAGGCAACTTTAAAATTTTCATTAAATCAACAGTTTTAACAGCCTATAAAGGCTTCTGCCAAATGTTGAAGATCATTAGAGCTAGCTGAATACAGAGCACCTCAGCCACCTCAAGAGTGGCAGGGGAGGAAATAAAGTCATATTTTGGCTTCACTCACATCTTATTACTTCCAGATCTGATTCTTTCTTTCAGACTGGCAGCCACTAAATCCTGCTAATATTCTGAGCAAATTTCTCATGAAATGCCCTGTATCTGCTCCTCACATATGCATAGCTGAACAATGAGTTCCCATCCATGGATTCTGCACTGGAGTCTCATGTGATGAGAGCTGTAGTGTAATGAAGACCACAGCCTGACATGAAAATGATAATGCTATTTTCTCATTAACCAAATCCTCTGATGTGTCATCGCCAACATTGCGCATGTGGCTTCAACAAAGATGAAATGACCGACAGCTGTCCTAGCATCATGTTCACTTCATTAGTCTCAGGAAAAACCCATCCCAACCTGATTAAAGCAATGGAGAGAGGATGGCTTAAAACAGCTAAGCCTTTGCATAACTAATCTTCAAGTCAATCAGAAAAATTAGGGAAGATCTGCTGCCTAACCTTCAAACAAATATTTTGGAATTATCCGAATTATATAAATTATTCAAGATAGAAGAGAAAGGAGATAAGGAAAGCAGAAAGAAAGGTAGTAATTAAGAAAGGAAAGAACTGGAGAGCGGGAGAGGTTGGGAGGAAGGGGAGGAGAAGAAAGAGGTAGGGGAGAGGAAGACAGCAAGGAGCAAAGGAAGGGTGGGCAGAAGGAAGGTTAGTTGGAGAATTTCTCGGATCTTATGTGTGATTATCTCCTTCCTCTGTAGCTGAGGAGTGGCATCAAAATGGCAACACTAAACTATCCAAGATCTCCTGAAAAAAAAAAACACCCCAGTGGAGCAGAAGATCCCACTCTTCACCATTATTCTTCGCGTGTTGTTTGAGAATCCCAGACTGTCTTCTGGCTCCCGTTCTTCCCCCTCCTTGGACGCCATGACAACTGTCACATGACCCTGCAAACACAGTGTCTCCAGGGCTGCACCAGGCCCCAGCTGCTCCTCTGTCTGGAAGGAGCAAGACGATTTTGTTGCTGAGATGCACGGAGCTCCCCGACTGACCTTTCCCTGTGCCAGTGAGTACCTGTGGCATGTAAGGGAGAAAGCCTATCAGGATCACAGGAGAAAGGTAGGCAAGTCCCCAATCCAGCCCTAACAGCTCAGCAGGCGGGCACCAAGCAGTGCCCACGAAATGCCTGTGCTTTCCCTGGAGTCCTGGAGGTGATTTTCTTTTTGGAGACAGCATGGTTGAAATGACTTTTCCTAACAAGATTCATCATCTATGTTGCCATCCAATAAAAATCTCATTAAATAGTTGATGGCTTTCTTTTTTTTTTTTTTTTTAAGAGGACAACTTTCATGTGCCATGTTTTAGGGCCATCCTATTTCTAATCACAGCATATATTTAAGAAGTACTTAATTTTTCCTAAGTGACTTGAAAGCATCTTAAGACAAAAACACCAGAGGCATCCTTTTATTTTTCTTTCTTTCTTTTTGTTTTTGTTTTTGTTTGTTTTTGAGAGGGATGTTGCCATAGGGGTGTTGCCATGTTGGCCAGGCTAGTCTTGAACTCCTGATTTCAGGTGATCCACCCGCCTCAGCCTCCCAAAGTGCTGGGATTACAGGCATGAGCCACCGTGCCCAGCCCAGCATCCTTTTCTCTATCAAAACAGTGGACTCCAAGGGGGACTAAAAGCCAACCCTTGTCCCCATTAGAAGATATGTTATTATTTCCATTTATTGGATGCAAATGTGGACAATTGTTTGAGGGCATCGCCATGCAGATCCGAGGTGACCTCCCACAGTCTTCTGCCCACACCTCAGTGGAGGTGTCAGAGAATGATGTTCCACGTATCATGTCTCCATGTGTGTGTTGATCAGGCTGGAAATACTCTTAAGAAGAAGAAGTTTGGGTTTCTGTTTCTGGGAATGGAGACACTGCCCTGTAACGATCTTAAGTGACTACCCCAAGGAGTGAACTGCAGGTCAAGCATTTCTCTTCCTCCTGGGGTTGCAAGTGACATTGTGTGGCCTGGGCTGCAGGTCGCACTCATTGCAAGGCGCCATAGCACCCAGCCCCCACCCCACGTCAGGCCTCTGCACCTGCTGTCTCCTTTGAGGTCCCCACTGGGAACTCTTCCCGGCTCAACCTCACTTCCTGGCACTCCGGTTCCAATATCACCTCCCTGGAGTCTTCTCTGTCCCCTCTTGCACTCTCTGGCTCCTGGGCCTGCTACCTCTTGTCGCCACGTGATTGATGGGCATGTTCATTATTTGTGTTGTTTTCTCCACTCAGTGAGGGTGTTGATCACGCCCTGCCCGCCACGATGTTCTCTGCACGTAGAGTGTGGAGTGAGCACTTGGCCAACCGTTGTCAGTAGGGAAAGATGGAAAGGAGTGGGTAAGGCAATAGCACATATGAATCAGTTAGCATTACAGTAATACTACAGGATAGAAACCCCATGGGTGTTTTCTTGTTCGCTTTTGTATCCCGGGGACTAGAATACCTCCTGCATGACGTAGCTGGTCAGTAATCCTGCAGCCTAAGTGAGTAACCAGGCTCTGTACCTGAGAAACTGTAAGGTAAAGAAGGTTGAAATTGTCATCGTGGGAGGTGCAGAGATGATTGAATAGTGAAGTTTGGTAGGTTGACTGGAGCCATGAGGCCCCAGGGGGCATAAGCTAGCTTAGCAGCTCTGTGACATCGGAAACCTACAGGTACTGGGTCCAAGGATGGAGTCATTGGAACACCCCAGTGTGGCCCCTGAGTAGCAGCAAGGGGCATGGGCCGGGAACCCATGATTCTGGCACAAAAATGTTGAAGAAAGGGACTGGGTGTCTGACCTGGAGGGGATGAAGTGAAGACAGAGAACCAGTCCAGAAAGAGAGAAACTGGAAGTCACATATGGTCAAGGAACTGGTGTTGGGCACAGCTGACCAAATGATGAAAAGAAGGAAGTCGTGGTGAAGAACAGGGCAACTGAAAGCACAGCTTCCCAGCAGGGGCAGACACAGGTGGTGATGATGCCTGGGTGTCCTGGCAGGGGTATGCTGAGGGGCGTGAGGGTAGGACGTGAGACCTGGGAAAGGGGGGTAAGGCAGCTGGCAGAGCTGTCCCACGGGGTAGGGCTCATTTAGGGCAAAGAAATGGGGGAAGAGCAAGATGGGCCCTGATGCTACAGGCCCCACTGAATGAGAAGAAGGGCAAGCTACAGCAGAAGGGTGAGGAGCTGCAGGGGCTGGAAGCAGCTACATGAGCAGGACCCCTCTAACACTCCACAGTTCTCCAACTGGCACTAAAACTTGGATGAAAACAATGCTTCTCCCAAATTAAGAGTGGAGAGAATCAGCTCTTTGAGTAACTTAGTTTTTTATTGCTTGGCTGAGAATCTCTGAAACTATAAAGGACCTTGGTAGAATAAGAGGAGATAAAATAAAAGGGGAAAAAAGACCTGTGGGAGAACAGTGCACTCCCATCCCCTGATGACTGCCCTCCTAGAATAGGAGCCTCATCCTCAGCCCAGCCTTCCCCCTGAGAGCCTGAGTGGCCCCTGCCCCCAGAGCTCCCCAACGCACCTGACCCCACAGCCAGGCTGGCCATGCCTGATGGGGTGGCCTGCCCCTCCACACCTGTGGGTATTTCTAGTTGGGTGGGACGAGAGACTGAGAAAATAAATAAGACACAGAGACAAACTATAGAGAAACAACAGTGGGCCCAGGGGACCGGCGCTCAGCATACCAAGGACCTGCACCGGCACCGATCTCTGAGTTCCCTCAGTTTTTATTGATTATTATTTTCATTATTTCAGCAAAAAGGAATGTAGTAGAAGAGCAGGGTGATAATAAGGAGAAGGTCAGCAAAAAACATGTGAGCAAAAGAATCTATGTCATAATTAAATTCAAGGGAAGGTACTATGCCTGGATGTGCACGTAGGCCAGATTTATGTTTCTCTCCACCCAAACATCTCCGTGGAGTAAAGAATAACAAGGCAGCATTGCTGCAAACATGTCTCGCCTCCCACCACAGGGCGGTTTTTCTCCTATCTCAGAATTGAACAAATGTACAATCAGGTTTTATACCAAGACATTCAGTTCCCAGGGGCAGGCAGGAGACAGTGGCCTTCCTCTATCTCAACTGCAAGAGGCTTTCCTCTTTTGCTAATCCACTTCAGCACAGATCCTTTACGGGTGTTGGGCTGAGGGATGGTCAGGTCTTTCTCATCCCACGAGGCCATATTTCAGACTATCACATGGGGAGAAACCTTGGACAATACCCCGCTTTCAAGGGCAGAGGTCCCTGCGGCTTTCCACAGTGCATTGTGCCCCTGGTTTATTGAGACTAGAGGATGGCGATGACTTTTACCAAGTATACTGCTTGTAAACATTTTATTAACAAGGCACGTCCTGCACAGCCCTAGATACCTTAAACCTTGATTTCATACAACACATGTTTTTGTGAGCTCCAGATTGGATCAAAGTGGTTAGGTCAAAGTGGCTGGGGCAAAGCTACAAATTAACAACATCTCAGCAAAGCAATTATTCAAAGTACAGGTCTTTTTCAAAATGGAGTCTCTTATGTCTTCCCTTTCTACATAGACACAGTAACAGTCTGATCTCTTTCTTTTCCCTACAATGCCCCTCTGGCCTTGCACTCACTGCCACCTCCAGACACTGCCATCTCCAGAAACTCCTTTTTCCCCTTCCCTGTGCCACCTGGACTTCTCTTGGATGGGCTTGTTAGTAGACTGGCACTCCTGAGGAGAGAATCCCTGAGCTTTAGGATGTATCAATTAAAACCTCTGTCTCAGTCCATTTCTGCCACTATAACAAGATATCACAGATTGTCATTATTTATTTATTTATTTTGAGACAGTCTCGCTCTGTCACCCAGGCTGGAATGCAGTGGTGTGATCTTGGCTCACTGCAACCTCTGCCTCCCGGGTTCCAGCGATTCTCCTGCCTCAGCCTCCCAAGTAGCTGTGATTACAGGCGCACGCCACCATGCCTGGCTAATTTTTTGTATTTTTAGTGGAGATAGGGTTTCACCATGTTGGCCAGGCTGGTCTCGAACTTCTGACCTCAGGTGATTAGCCTGCCTCGACCTCCCAAAGTGCTAGGATTACAGGTGCGAGCCACCACGCCCGGCCAAAGATTGTCATTTATAAACAACAGAATTCACTTCTCACAGTTCAACAGGCTGGGAAATCCAAGGTTAAGGCACCAGCAGATTTGGTGTCTGATGAGGTCACTCTCTGCTTCCAAGATTGCACCTTGTTGCTGCATCCTCATGTGGTGAAAGGGGCAAAAGGGATGAACGGCTGTGTCTTCACATGGCATAAGAGATGGAAGGCCCAGGCAGCTCTCTAAAGCCTCTTTTATTAATATGAGGGCATTAGCCCTATTCACAAGAGCAGAGCCCTCATGACTTAGTCACTTCCCTAAAGGCCCCACCTCTTATTACCACCACAGTGGGGATTAAGTTTCCACACAAACAATGGAGGGACACAAACATTCCAGGCATAGTAACCTTCAAAACTGAAAAGCATGCTGGACACAGTGGCTCACGCCTGTAATCCCAGCACTTTGGGAGGCCAAGGCAGGAGGATTGCTTGAGCCCAGGAGTTTGAGACTAGCCCTGACAACATAGCGAGACACCTTGTCTCTACAATAAAATTTAAAAGTTAGCTGGGCATGGTGGTATATACACATAGTCCCAGCTACTTGGGAGGCTGAGACAGGAGGATCACTTGAGCCCAGGAGTTTGAGGCTGCAGGGAGCCACGATCACTCCACTGCATTCCAGTCTGGGCAACAAAATGAGACCCTGTCTCAGAAAAACCAGCCAAACAGCCAAACAAGGAACAAATTAAAAAGCAAAGAGAACGAAGTCTGAATAAAAGCAGAAAAGACTATCCAAGGACTGTGGGACAATAACAAAGGTGTAACTTACTTGTAATGAGAATACCAGGAGAAGAAAGGGAGAAATGAACAGAAGAAATATTTGAAGCAATAATGAATGAGAATTTCCACCACATTAATGTCAGACACCACGCCACAGATCCAAGAGGTTCAGAGAATGCCAAAAAGGATAAATGCCCAGAAAACTACACCTAGGCATATCGTGTTCAAACTATAGAAAATCAGAGATAGAGAAAACATCCTGAAAGAAGCCAGAGGAACAAGACTCCAACAGAGAAACGGAGATGAGAATGACACGCACACCTCCTCCAGCCGGTAACCAGGAAAAAGTGGAGGGAGACACGTGAAGTGTCCAGACGAAGGGAAGCAAGACCCTAGAATTCTGTACCTGAGAAATTATCCATCAGAAGTGAAGAAGAAATAAACACTTTCACAAACAAAAATTGAGGAAATCTGTCAGTTGACCTGCCTTGGAAGAAATAGCAGAAGAAATTCTTTAGAGAGAACAAAAATGGTGTAGGTCAGTAACAGATCCACATAAAGAAAGGAAACCATCAGAGCAGGAATAAGCAACAGTAAAATAAAAACTCTTATTTTATTATTCTTAGTTGATCTAACAGATAAAAGTTTGTTCAAAACCATAATAACTGCATGGTATTAGACTGTGTATACTTATGTGTATATCTCTACCTGTGATACACGTACACCTGCTTTTATATTAATATAAGTGAAACGAATAAGCAGCCAGTGCCATCATGTCAGTTGCAGTGGGTGGGGGGCGGTGCGTGACTGGTGGTGGTGGAAACAGCTGCAGGAGTGGCAGTAACAGCGGTGGGACCTCTGTGTCCCACATCCCCAAGGCAGCCAACTGTGCTGCCCCAACCCTTGTGTGGCCAGGCGGGACCTGCTCCCGGGTCCAGGGCCTCCACCACTGTAGACTCTGGCCCCGTGTCACCGCTCCCAACCCGTGTGTGGCCAGGCGGGACCTGCTCCCGGGTCCAGGGCCTCCACCACTGTAGACTCTGGCCCCGTGTCACCGCCCCCAACCCTTGTGTGACCAGGCGGGACCTGATCCCGGGTCCAGGGCCTCCAGCACTGTAGACTCTGGCCCCGTGTCACCGCCCCCAACCCGTGTGTGACCTGGCGGGACCTGCTCCCGGGTCCAGGGCCTCCACCACTGTAGACTCTGGCCCCGTGTCACCGCTCTCAACCCTTGTGTGGCCAGGCGGGACCTGCTCCCGGGTCCAGGGCCTCCACCACTGTAGACTCTGGCCCCGTGTCACCGCTCTCAACCCTTGTGTGGCCAGGTGGGACCTGCTCCCGGGTCCAGGGCCTCCACCACTGTAGACTCTGGCCCCGTGTCACCACTCTTTCCTGCTGCTTCAGGGAGGGCACAGGAAAGAGGTGAACAGTACCCGGAGCCCACCCCTGGGAGCCCCCTGGAACCTGTCACCCTAAGAGCCACTGTAACGGAGCCAGGCCGAGCCACCTGCTGACGGGAGAGCAGTGCAGTTGGGCACACAGGAGCAGGCAGAGAGGGGCCCAGTGAGGACCTGGAACCCCCACCCCGGCTGTGAGGAGGCGTGGCCAGGGCTGCACACTCCACGGAGCCTGTGGGAGCCAGGAATGAGCAGGAGCCCCACCCCTTCTGAGTTGGCGTGTCAGGTGCCCCCTGGGTACAGCTGCAGCCACCCGGCCATGGCTGTGGACCCAGGCATGTGTGTGGCTCTGCACTCTCAGGAGCCCAGGAAGGCCCCCTGTCTCCCCACAGGCTCAGAAGTGCCTGCTCCCACTGCCTGGCTTCTCCCCGCTGTTGGCACCAGCTCCGATCTTGGAGAAAATTTGGGGCCAAGCCCAGGCACTGTCACAGCCCGGCTGGGTGTGCCCACACTTAGGGCAGAAGTGACATGCCAGCCCCTTGCCACCTCGGCCCTCTCCAGATTTGGGCACTGACAAGCGCAGGAGGGAGGCTGAGGGGGATGCAGAGGACAGCACAGCACTGGCCTGCAGTGCCTCTTGGCATGAACAGCCTGGGTGCCATGAACAGCAACAGGAGGCAGACGGACTCCTGGGCAGAAGGGGTCAGGTTCCTGGTGAAGCCCCACCTTCAAGCTGGGGAGGGCCTGAAGCCTGGGAGTCCAGCTGCCAGTCCTGCAAGCCAGAGAGGGAACTTGTGGTACGTTTCCCTGGGTCTGCCCATGGCCATCCATGGACCAATCAGCATGCACTTCCTCCACACTGAGGCCCATGAAAACCCTGGACTCAGCCACAGCCTAGCAGACGATGGAGATACGATGGGGAGAGGATGGGCTGACCAGCTGCAGGGAGGAGCTACCCTCTCTGCTGAGAGATGGAGAAAGGACAGGATGACCAGCTGCAGAGGGGAGCTGCACACCCCAAGATCTCCTCTCTGCTGAGAGCTGAGACGTCAGGACAACCAGCTTCAGGGAGGAGCTACCCTCTCTACTGAGAGCTGAACACTTGTCAGGACACCCTGGCTATGGAGAGGAGCTGCCCACTGTGGGTCTCCTCTGAGCTGTTCTATTGTTCAGTAAAGCTCCTCTTCATCTTGCTCACCCTCCACTTGTCTGCGTACCTCATTCTTCCTGGATGCAGGACAAGAACTTGGGACCCACCAAATGGTGGGGCTAAAAGAACTGCAACACAAACAGGGCTGAAACATGCCCCTTGTTCACCATGCTGTGGGTGAAGAGGAGAAAAGAGAGAAGGAGAAAAGAGCTGAGGCCCTTGGGGGGCCCAGACCTGGGAGCTCCCTGAGCCAGGGCTGTGACTCCCACTTTGGGGCCCTTCAGTTCCTGGAACCTCCAAGCTTCTGGGCACCACTGCATTCCCCAGTGCCAACTATGGAAGCTGCTTGCAGTACGCCTGGTCCAGGCACAGCCTCGCAGTGAGCCAGCACCCATGCTGGCACCTGGAGCTGCCCATCTCACTGCAGCAGCTGGCATGACTGGCTGTGCAGTGACTGGACCCCACACTCACTCACTCACACACCCCTCGCCACTCCACTCCAGTCTCTTCGGAGGGATGGGATCCAGGCCAGTAGCATGAGCTGAGCACAGCCTGCTAGGCCAAGTGGGCCCCGTGGGCCCAAGCAAAATTCGGCAAAGGTGCCACCAGCCACAGAGGTTTCCAGCCAGAAAGGCAACACCCTCAAGATTCCCATAAGAACACCAATGATAAGGAACAGGAGAGAGGTATTCAGATTATTTTGTAATATAAGGTACGGTACTCACACTACCTGTTAAGCAATATAGTGTTATTTGAAAGTGAACTTGAGTTATTTGTAAGTACGTATTGCAAATCCTAGGGCAGCCATTAAAAATGTAATGAAAGAAGTATGACTGATAAACTAAGAAGGGAGAGAAAATGGAACCATATAAAATGCTCAATTAAAACCACAAAAGGCAGAAAAGACAAAAATAAGAACAAATATCAAGAGTAACAAACAGAAAATAGTAACAAATATGATAGCTATTTATCCAACTACATTAATCACTTTGTCAGAGTAAATAAAAAAAAAAGGCCCAACTATATGTTGTCCACAAGAAACCACTTTAAGTATAAAGACATATAGCTTAAAAGTAAATGGTTGAAAAAAATATAGCATGTCAACACAAGTCAAAAGAAAGCTGGAGTAACTATATTAATTTTAGACAGAGCAGACTTCAAAACAAGGAAAGTTAAAGGGAAAGATAAAATGGGGTCGATTCTCCAAAAAGGCATAATAATCCTTAATGTGCAAGCACCTAACAATAGAGTATCAAACTACTTGAGATACTACAAGAAAAAATAGATGAATCCCCTTATCACAATTGGAGACTTCAACACCCCCTGTCAGAAATGTGCAGATCCAACAAGCAGAAAATCAGTAAGGACATAGTTGAACTCAACGTCATCATCAATCAACTAGATACAATTGATATCTATCATCCAATTCATCCAGCAACAGCATAATACTCATTCTTCTCAAGCTCACATGGAATATTCACCAAGATAGATCATGGATCATCTTCTGGGCCATAAAACACATATTAGCAAATTTAGAAGACTAGAAATAATACAATATCTCCTCTTAGACCACAATGGAATTAAACTAGAAGTCAATAACAAAGATAACTGGAAGATCCCAAAACATGTGAATATTAAACAACAACAATGGGGGCTGGGTGCCGTGGCTCATGCCTGTAATCCCAACAATTTGGGAGGCCAAGGCAGGAGGATCACTTGAGCCCAGGAGCTTGAGACCAGCCTGGGCAACATAGCAAGACACCATCTCTACAAAAAAAAAAAAGTTTAATTAACCAGTCATGGTAGTGCATGCCTGTAGTCCCAGCTATTAGGGAGGCTGAGGCAGTAGGATCATGTGAGCCGAGAAGTTTCAGCTATGATCATGCCACTGCACTCCAGCCTGGGTGACACAGTGAGACCCTGTCTCAAAAATTAAAAAAAAAATCACATGGGTGAAAGAAGAAATTTCAAGAGACATTTAAAAATATTCTGAACTAAATGAAAATGGAAACACAACTTACCATAATTTGTGGGATGCAGTGAAAGCTGTGCTTCGAGGGAAATTTAGAGCATTGAATGCATATATTAGAAAAGAAGAAAGATCTAAAATCAATAATCTAAGTTTTTGCTTTAAGAAACTCAAAAAAAGAAGCCAGGTGCAGTGGCTCAGGCCTGTAATCCCAGCCCTTTGTGAGGCCGAGGCGGGCGGATCACGAGGTCAGGAGATCGAGACCATCCTGGCTAACATGGTGAAAGCCCGTCTCCACTAAACATACAAAAAATTAGATGGGTGTGGTGGTGGGTGCCTGTAGTCCCAGCTGCTTGGGAGGCTGAGGCAGGAGAATGGCGTGAACCCAGGAGGCGGAGCTTGCAGTGAGCCGAGATTGCGCCACTGCACTCCAGCCTGGGTGACAGAGCAAGACTCAATCTCAAAAAAAAAAAAAAAAAGAAACTCAAAAAAGGAAAAACAAATTAAACCCAAAGTTAGAAGTAAAGAAATAATAAAAATTACAGCAGAAATCAATGAAATTTAAAATAGGAACTCAACAGAGAAAAATCAATAAAACTTGGTTCTTTAAAAGATAATTCTTTGGGAAAAAAAATCAGTAAAATCAATAAACCTGTAGCCAGGCTAACTAAGAAAAAAGAAGGAGGAGGCAAATTACTAATATTTTGCTATTATTAGTAATATTATTACTTATATTACTAGTATATATGTAATAATATAACTATAATAACTATATATGTTATAATATAACTATATTAGTAATAATATTACTAATATTAAAAAGCTATGATCATCGAGAAATGAAAAAAGGAGATCACTACAATCCCCAGGATATTAAAAGGATAATAAAGGGATACTATGAACAAATTTATGCCCACAAATTTGATAACCTAAACGAAAAGGGCCAATTTCTTCAAAGGTACAATCTGCCAAAATTCATACAAAATGAAATAGGCAATCTGAATAGACCCATATCTATTCAAGAAATTGAATCAATAATTAAACTTCCAAAACAGAACACTGGGCCCAGATGGGTTCACTGGCAAATTCTATTAAACATTTAAGGAAGAAATTTTACCTATTCTCTACAATCGCTTTCAGAGGACTGAAGCAGTGGGAATACCTCCTGTATGTATTCTGTGAAGCCAGCACTACCTTATAACCAAAACCAAAGACATTACAAGAAAACAGTAAACCAATATCTCTCATGAACATAGATGCAAAAATCCACAGCAAAACCTAGCAAATTAGATTAAAAGTCTATAAAAAGAATTATATGCCATGACCAAGTGGGATTTATTCCAGGTATGCAAGGCTGGCTCATCATTCAAAAATCAATAAATGTAATTAATCACATCAATGGGCTAAAAAAAGAAAAATCACATGATCATATCAGTAGATGCAGAGAAAGCATTTAACAAAATCCAACATTCATTCATGATTTTTTAAATCCCAATAAACCAAGAATAAAGGAAACTAGAAGTTGAGGAAAACTTTCTCAACTTGATAAAGAGTATCTCCAGGCTGGGCATGGTGGCTCGCCCTGTAATCAGAACACTTTGGGTGGCTGAAGAGGGAGGCTCACTTGAGCCCAGGAGTTTGAGAACAGCTTGAGCAACATAGCAAGACCCCATCTTTACAAAAGAATTTTTAAAATTAGCTGGGCGGTGGCTCATGTTTGCCACTTGGGAAGTGGAGATGGGAGGATCACTTGAGCTCAGGAGTTTGAGATTACAGCGAGCTATGATTGCATCACTGCACTCCAACCTGGAAGACAGAGAGAGGCCCTGTCTTAAAAAAAAAAAAGGAACATCTGAAAAATAACCTCTACCTAACATCACACTTAATACTGAAGAACTTGAAGCTTTCTTACTAAGATCAGGAACAAGGCACTCACCACTCCTCTCACCACTCCTTTTAAACATTGTAACATTGTACTGAAAATTTTAGATAATGCAATAAGGCAAGAAAAGCAAATAAAAGATATGCTGATTAGGAAGGAGGAAATAAAGCTGTCTTTGATGGTAGATGACATGATCATCTATGTAGAAAATACCAAATAATCAATAAAAAGATATGTGGAAGGAATAAACAATTATAGCAAGGATGCAGGATGCACAGTTAATCTACAAAAGTCAATCACTTTCCTATACACCAGCAAGTGACAATTGAAATTAAAAACATGATAACGATTATATTAGCACCCAAAAAGTGAAATACTTAGGTATAAATTGAACAAAATATGTGCAAGATCTGTATAAAGAAAACTACAAAACTCTGATAAATGTAAATAAATGGAGAGAGATTTTATGTTAATGGATAAGATACAATATTGTCAAAATGTTAGTTCTTTCCAATTTGATCTATAGATTCAATGTAATCCCAATAAAAATCCCAGCAAGTTGTTTTGTTGATATCAGCAAACTCATTCTGATGTTTATATGGAGAGGCAAAAGGCCCAGAATAGCTAACTTAATATTGAAGGAAAGGAACAAAGTTGAAGGACTGAAACTCATGGACTTTGAGACTTATTAAAAAGCTATGATCATCAACACAGTGTGCTATTAATGAAAGAATAGGCAAATCATCAACTGATCTTTGATACAGCAACAAAGGCAATACAGTAGAGCAAAGACAGCCTTTTCAACAAATGGTGCTGGGACAACTGAACATCCACATGGAAGAAGAGGAATCCAGACACAGACCTTACAGCCTTCACAAAATTTAACGGAAAATGGATCATAGACATAAATGTAAAATGCAAATAAAAACTATAAAACTCCTAGAATATAACAGAACACCTAGATGACCATGAGTATGGGAATGACTTTTTTTTTAAATCAGCAAGCAGAGCTGGCAAGAAATAGCTTTTTAGACACAATGCCAATGGCATGATCTATGAAAGAAATTATTGACAAGCTGAACTTCATTAAAATTAAAAGCTTCTGCTCTGTGAAAGACAATGTCTGGAGAGTCAGGAGACATCTATAGACTGGGAGAAAATATTCACAAAAGATACGTCTGATAAAAGACTGTTTCCAAAATACATAAAGAACTCTTAAAACTCAACAATAAGAAACTAAACAATCCAATTTAAAAATTAGGCCAAAGACCTTAGCAGACACCTCACCAAAGAAAATATACAGGTGGCAAATAAGCATATGAAAAATGCTCCACATCTTATGCATGAGGGAAATGCAAATTAAAACAATAATGGCCAAAATCCAGAACACTGACAACACCAAATATTGTCAAGGATGTGGAGTAACAGGAACTCATTCATTTCTGATGGGAATTCAAAATCATACAGCTGCTTTGGAAGACAGAATGGTAGTTGCTTACAAAACTAAACATACTATTACCATACTATCCAGCAATTTTGCTCCTTGGAGTTGAAAACTTTTGCCCACACGAAAACCTGCACATGGATGTTTATGGCTTTATTCATAATTGCCTAAACTTGGAAGTAAAAAAGATGTCATTCAGTAGGTAAATGGATAAATAAACCATGGTACACCCAGACAATGGAATATCATTCAATGCTAAAAAGAAATGAGCTATCAAATATGAAAAAACATGGAAGAACCTTAACTGCATGTTATTAATTGAAAGGAGCCAATGCTAAAAGACTACACACTATATCATTCTAACACCACGACATTCTGGAAAAGGCAAAGTTTACTATGGAGACAGTAAAAAGATACAGGTGGGTGGGGGGGGGGGAGGAAGGAAGAGCTGGAGCACAGACGATTTTTAGGGCCATGAAAATACGCTGTATGATAATGCAGTGACGGATACCTGTTATTGTACATGTGTCCAAACTCATAGAATATATGACACCAAGAGTGAACCCTAATGTAAACTATGGGTTTTAGGTAATTATGACGTGTCGATGTAGGTTCATCGATTGTAACAAACATACCACTCTGGAGGGGCATGTTGATAATGGGGGAGGTTGTGCATGTGTGGATGCAGAGGGTATATGGAAAATATCTGTACCTTTCTCTCAATTTTGTTGTGAACCTGAAAGTTCTTTTAAAAATTCATTTAAATTTTTTTTAAATTGCAATCAAAAACACAACATAAAAGGACTGTGTTACCAAAATTGGCTTCTGAAGAGAAAGTCCAAACAGACCAGTTATCAGACAGTTATCTATAGTTTCATAAGAAAATTATACCAAACATTTGATGATCAGAAAATCCAATCCTGCTTAAATTGTTCCAGTGCAGGGAGAAAGAAAATTTTCTAATTTATGAAGCAAATAGGAGACATCGATCCCAAAACATGACAAATACTTCACCAAAAAAAGTAAAAAAAGCACAAATCAATCTCACTTATGAATGTCAATATAAAGGCAAAAACATTCATAAAATAATATCAAACAAAATCTGAAGCACACTTTAAATCATCTTAACCAAGGAAATTCCATAGATGCAAGGGTAATTCCATATGAGGAAAGCTACTAATATAATTTACCACAATAATAGGCTGAGGAAAAAATTATACAATTGGTTCCATAGAGGCAGAAAACATTTTGACACAATTCAACAACCACTTATGCCAAAAAACAAGCAATAAAATAGAAATTACAATGATATGTCCCTAACATGATAAAATACTAATTAATATCTCACCTCAAAGCCAGTATCATAATTCATAGGAAAACACTAAAAGTTTTCCTTCTATGGTAATAGATAAAACAAGGATGCCTACTATCTCTTAAAATTTCTAAATTGTATTGGAGGTGTTAGTCAATGCAATTAGACAAGACAAATCCATTAGAGGCATAAAAATATTTTACAATAGATATTTTATTTGTAAATGAAATTCCTAAGTATCTGGAAAAAAACAAAACAATCAATGGAAAAACTACTAAAAACAAAAAATAAATGAGTAAAGATAATTAGAGCAGCATAGAATATTCAGATAGATTTAATTGCGTATGAAAATTTAGAAAACAATAAAAGCAGCATCTGTATTGGTCCATTTGTGATGCTATAACAGAATGCCCAGACTGGGTAATTTATAAAGAACAGAATTTTATTTCTCACAGTTCCAGAGACTGGGAAGTCCAAATCAAGGTACTGGCAGCTGGTGTCTGGTGAGGATCTTCTTGCTGTGTCCTCATATGGCAGACGGTGGAAGGGCAAAAAGTGATGGACTCTGTGTCCCCATGTAGCAGAAAAGCATGAGAGACCCCACTCCCAAAAGCCCTTTTTATAGTGACATTAATCCATTCAGGAAGGCAGGCCTCACCTTCTAACACTGTTGCAGTGGATATTAAGTTTCCAACACATAAATTTTAGAGAATATATTTATATATAGCAGTATCGTAGACGGTTTGGGCTACTATAACAAAACACTATAAGCTGGTGATGTACAAACGATAAAACTTATTTCTCACAGTGCTGGAGGCTGGGAAGTCCAAGGTCAAGGAGTTGGCAAATGTGTTTGTAGAGACGAAGTTTCACCATGTTGGCCAGGCTGGTCTTGAACTCCTGACCTCAGATGATCCACCTGCCTCGGCCTCCCAAGGTGCTGGGATTACAGGTGTGAACCACTGCACCTTGCCAAAGTTAATACAATAGATTGAAACATGTCAAATATGTTTTAACATTTTACTTCCTAATGTCTTTAAAAAAAAAACACCTCACTAGTCACCTTTGGAAGGTACTAAGAACCAACTTACTATTTTGAAATTGGCAAATAGAGAAAACCTAGTAATTTTCTTGCCAATGCAAAGCTTTTCTTCACAGAAGTATTCCAGCAAACAAATACAGATTGAATGATAGAATTAGAATATCTCCACTTTTCAAACCATAATTAAGTAATGGATCTAGGATCATTCACTGCTGCTAACATCACAAGGTAGAGACAAGCAAAAATTTGTACCTTCCAATAAAATGTCAATATACCACCTGTGGTTTATCAAGGAAAAAGAAAAACGAACCTGAATTTCTAACTGCCAATATACAGAAAATATCAGGCATGTGATCAGCAAAATCCAGACTCAGAAACTCTACAGGACAAATTCTCTGGATTTCTCATAGCAAATTGCAGGGAGAAAAACAGGGAAATTGTACATTAGACGTAGAAGATTTACCGACCAGTGGCAATACAGGCCTTTTTACGTGAGTCCTGAGTCAAACATGGAAGGGAGGAGGGTGGAAGGGAGATCGGGTCTCCATTTTTTATACTAATAAGCACTCTGTTGGGGGCACTCATTTCCCCCCAAGAGCAAACATTCTTTGATGATTTTGCCAAAACCAATCTTTACAATGATGGTTACAAAACGGTGATTTTTCGACCGCACCACTGCTTCTACGTTCACCAACTGGCATTTTGCTGTAAGGAAACACTCCCTTCCCCCCTGTACCTAATGTTTAAATTAAACAAGAAGCAACATCAGATAACATTAAGGGGTTCAAAAGGCCTTGGTCAACAAGTTCTGCTATCAGGCAAGCTAGTGTGACATTTTTAATAACAGTTATGGTTCTCAAATCTTTATCTGGAGCTTGAAGAAAATTACTTCTAGAAAGCTCTGTGAAGGCATCTCAGATTAAACATATTTAACTCAGAATTTTCTGTGCATGCCCCAAACCCACTCACCACCTTCTCTGTCTTAGTGTCACCTGGTATGAAAACTGGAAGTAGAGGGCATTCTTCATGCCTTCCTTTCCCTTCACCCCCGCCCCACACATGTACACCGCACCTGGGCCTGGCTCCTGCCAGCTCCCCGCCCAGTGGCCCCACAGCCCTGGGCATGCTGCAGACCCAGGTCTCCTCCCTGGATGACCACAGGAGCCTTGGCATTGGCCTCCCTGCCTTCCTTCAGGCTTCTGTTCGTTCACACGTAGTGAGAGAGGAGCCTGTAAAAAGTGACCATGTGACCACGTCACTCCTCTGCCTCTATTTCCAGTGATTCCCTTTCCTTTGGGGACCAAGTTGCAGCTCCTAAGTGTGCTCTGTGAACACCTCTCCATCTGCCCCTTTCTCCACCTCCTGACATCTCGCTGCATCTTCTCCACCCTCTGTGCTGTCACCACATTGCACGTGGGTTCAGTCCCCAGCCTGGCTATCCTTCTCTGTGTGCTGGGGGTTTCTTCCTCCACTGGGGAGTTTCCCAATGCTGTCGCCTTCAGGTTATCCGTGAGCAGGTCCCGTAGTTAACAATCTATAAAGGAGTGTCTAGAATATGCGGGGATTCCTTTTTATTGCAAGCAGTGATACATACAGCTCTCATGCATTTAACCTGTCACATTTTAAATATAAATGTTTCCCTTATTTGTACCTTTTCTAATTGGAAACTTTAGAGATTGTTGTACAGCTAATGCCTAAGGTGCTCATCCTGAAATACTGGTGGAGAGCTTGGAAATTAAAGTGAGGTGGATGCAGGGACATAACTCACTGTATAAAAGGCCTCTTGGTGGCTGGGTGCAGTGGCTTACACCTGTAATCCCAGCACTTTGGGAGGCCAAGGCGGGCGGATCACAAGGTCAGAAGATCGAGACCATCCTGGCTAACGCGTTGAAACCCTGTCTCTACTAAAAATTACAAAAAAAACCCAGCCGGGCATGGTGGTGGGCGCCTGTAGTCCCAGCTACTCAGGAGGCTGAGGCAGGAGAATGGCCTGAACCCAGCAGACGGAGCTTGCAGTGAGCCAAGATCGTGCCACCATGCTCCAGCCTGGGCGACAGAGCGAGACTCAAAAAAAAAAAAAAGCCTCTTGGCAATAGAGTGCAGACTAGAAATGTCATCAGGTGTTGGCACTTAACAAATTCTCACCCTGCACCCACTTAATTCTCTCTTTTAAAAGGGCAATAGAGGCTCATTTCTGAGGGTGCCTGGCTTCCTCCAGGGATACTCGGATTCCGAATCTAAGCACGAGCCTCTCAGAACTTCATGCCGTATGCTGACGTGGAATCCCTGGTGCCATGAAAGACCCCAGAGCAGCACAGTCTGAGCTCACTCTGTTTCCAATACTGCGCCCAAGTAACGCTGCCTCCTCATGCCACAGGTCCAGAGTGCCCGGCCGCTGGTAGACACCTGCGCCCCGCTGACGTTCCACCATCTCCACCTGAAACTCAAGAGGCTGAAGGTACACTTTTATTTCTACCTTACTTAATGTAATAGCTAACTAGAAAATGCCAACTTAAAAGCCCAGGAAAATAGAAAAGGCAGGGTTAGTAAGGAATAAACTCACCAAAGACAAAATGCAGTCTAGGTGATTAATTAGCCCCATCTGTCTGTGAGGGAGCTGGTTGATAATTGGAGCAGAAATCTTTCCCCAGTCATCGTGCTGACTGTAAACCAAAAATTATCTGAGACAGGTCTCAATCAATTTAGAAGTTTATTTTGCCAAGTTTAAGGATCTGCCCGTGACACAGCCCCAGAAAGTCCTTGAGAACATGTTCCCAAGGTGGTCAAGATACAGCTTGGTTTGATACATTTTAGGGAGACTTGAGACGTCAATCAATACGTGTAAGGTGTACATTGGTTTCATCCAGAAAGGCAGGACAACTTGGAGTGGGAGCAGGGGTACTTCCAGGTCACAGGTGGATTCAAAGATTTCCTGACTGCCAATTGGTTGAAAGAATTTATCTAAAGACCTGGAATCAATAGAAGGGAGTGTCTAGGTTAAGACAAGGGGTTGTGGAGACCAAAGTTCTTATCGTGCAGATGAAGCCTCCAGGTAGCAGGCTTCAGGGGAAGTAGATTGTAAATGTTGCTCATCAGAGTTAAAAAGGTGCCAGACTCTTAGTAAATTCTCTCCTGGATCAGGAAGAAGACCTGGAAAGGGAAGGAGATTCTCTACAGAATGTAGATTTTTCCCCACAAGAGACAGCTTTGCAGGGCCATTTTGAAATGTGTCAAATAAATATATTTTGGGGTAAAATAGTTATATATATTTTTAACGCCTGCTATCTATCATGTTGGTATCTTATTGCTACAAAGAGTCTTTTTGTCAGTTTTAAGGTCTCTGTTTTAACCTTAATGCTGGTCAGCTGTGCCTAAATTCCATCGGGAGCAGGGCATAATGAGGCATGTCCAACCCCACTTCCCATCATGGCCTGAACTAGTTTGTCAGGTTAATTTAGGAATGCCCTTGGCCAAGAGGAGGGGTCTGTTCAGTTGGCTGGGAGTTGTGGAGGGGGCTTAGAATTTTATTTGTGGTTTACATGACCCATCATGTCTTGGGGGGAAGGGAAGTGGATTCACAGTGACAATTTATTCAGTGCAGTTCCAGAATAACTAGCATCATTCCCTTACAGTAAACCATTTCTTAACCACCTCAGAATGTTGGGTTTTTGGTTTGCTTGTTTTTGAGATAGAGTCTCACTGTGTCGCCCAGGCTGGAGTCCAGTGACACAACTTCAGCTCACTGCAGCCTCTGCCTCCCAGGTTCAAGTGATTCTCCTGACTCAGCCTCCCGAGTAGCTGGGATTACAGGCGCGCCCACCATCAAGCCCGGCTAATTTTTGTGTTTTTAGTAGTGATGGGGTTTCACCATGTTGGCCAGGCTGGTCTCAAACTCCTGACTTCCGGTGATCTGCCCGCCTCGGCCTCCTGAAATGCTGGGATTACAGGCATTGTTTATTTCTTTTTTCTTTTCTTTTCTTTTTTTCTTTATTTTTTTAGACGGAGTCTCGCTCTGTTGCCTGGCTGGTGTGCAGTGGCACGATCTCGGCTCACTGCAACCTCCGCCTCCCGGGTTCAAGCGATTCCCCTGCCTCAGCCTCTCCAGTACCTGGGACTACAGGCCGGCACCACCACGCCCAGCTAATTTTTTGTATTTTAGTAGAGACAGGGTTTCACCATGTTGGCCAGGATGGTCTGATCTCCTGACCTTGTGAAGTTTACCTCATTTGGTGAATGAGAATTGCATGGCTATCTCGAAGTAATGCCTCCAGGACAAAATGCTGTGGGCTTTCTATGTGCCTGTTAAGCAGTGGTGTTAAAATGGGCTGAGCTGAAGCCAAGTAACCAGTCTTCAGCATTTGTGCAGACCGACCGCTTAGAAGCCTGAAACAAGAGGCAGATTCTTTTCCTCTGGGCTCAAATATTCTCTTCTTATAATTGAATAAAATATCTCTACCTTTCTTAAAATATAAAAAAGATTTCCTCATTAGCACCGCCGCCACATGTTACTTTTGGAGGGTGACCTAATTTTACACGATAGTGCCTCGCTTCGGTGTTAACTCTGTCACTTACTCCACCCAATGCGTTCCAATCCATGGCCAAAGCAGCTGGTGGTCCCCGCTGAGGCGTGACAGTGGGTCCCCGTGGGTACGGTCCCCGCTGAGGCGTGACGGCGCGTCCCCGTGGGTACGGTCCCCGCTGAGGCGTGACAGTGGGTCCCTGTGGGTACGGTCCCCGCTGAGGCGTGACAGTGGGTCCTGTGTGTACGGTCCCCGCTGAGGCGTGACGGCGCGTCCCCGTGGGTACGGTCCCCGCTGAGGCGTGACGGCGCGTCCCCGTGGGTACGGTCCCCGCTGAGGCGTGACAGTGGGTCCCTGTGGGTACGGTCCCCGCTGAGGCGTGACGGCGCGTCCCCGTGGGTACGGTCCCCGCTGAGGCGTGACAGTGGGTCCCCGTGGGTACGGTCCCCGCTGAGGCGTGACAGTGGGTCCCTGTGGGTACGGTCCCCGCTGAGGCGTGACGGCGCGTCCCCGTGGGTACGGTCCCCGCTGAGGCGTGACAGTGGGTCCCCGTGGGTACGGTCCCCGCTGAGGCGTGACAGTGGGTCCCTGTGGGTACGGTCCCCGCTGAGGCGTGACGGCGCGTCCCCGTGGGTACGGTCCCCGCTGAGGCGTGACAGTGGGTCCCCGTGGGTACGGTCCCCGCTGAGGCGTGACAGTGGGTCCCTGTGGGTACGGTCCCCGCTGAGGCGTGACGGCGCGTCCCCGTGGGTGCGGTCCCCGCTGAGGCGTGACGGCGCGTCCCCGTGGGTGCGGTCCCCGCTGAGGCGTGACGGCGCACTCGCCAATATGAGACGAGGCAGCGTAAAGTTCCCAGGGCACTCAAGTCACAGAAACGTGGCGTGAGGAAGAGCCTCGCAATCTGCCGGCGCCCCTCCAGCCTCCTTCTCTGTCCCCAGCTGGAGGAGGAACGGCTCTCCGTCATCGAGAGGGACAACCGCCTGCTCCTGGAGAAGGTGGCCTCGGTCATGAGAACCAAGGGACAGAATGACAGCAAAAACGACTCCACGCACAGGAGGTAAGGGAGGGGCTCCTGCCATCCCACCGCGCTCAGCACCAAACCCGAGTGCCGGGAAGGGGTTGGGGATGAGCAGAAGAGCTGCCCGTGGGTCGGAGTCGAGGCGTTTCTGTCCTCTCCCGAAAACAGCCACAGCTCTGAGGGGTGCCCTTTTCCTTGGCGGATTGTGATTGCAAGTTTTACTTGAGACTCCTAGGCTGTTTCCGCACCTACAACTAAATCACAGTTAGCCGCCGTGAGCTGGCCGTGAGCCAGACACTCCTCTGAACCTGCCGAAGCGCTGGACTCCGAACCCTCGCAGGACCCCCTGTGCGCGTCACAGGATAGTAGGGCTCTCGTGCGCGTCACAGGATAGTAGGGAACGGAGGCACTGGCAGGTGGCAGAACTTGGCCAAGGTTGCAGTTCGGCGGCGGAGGAACACAGGCTGTACCTGAGCCCTGCTCATGCAGTTCTCGAAGGTGTCAGTTTCCAAAAGCAGCAAAAGGTTTTGTTTTTCTGTCAGCAGACCACTAGGTCCAGCATCTTTCTGGAAAAAACACCGAAAACCATGTCCTTTGCATCCTGTGTGGGTCCCAGCCTGGGATGCTGGTGCTGTTCTTTCATAACCTCACTTTTCACCCAGAAGTGGAGTTCTGCCCTCTGTGAAAATGAACATCAGCAGGCTTTCATACTCCTTAAAACCACCTTATGAATGCTTGACTGTGAATCCTAAAAGCCTCTCTTGTCTAAGGTCAATAACCTCTGTCCCCCTGCATCCTACACATCCTAGAATAACCTCATAGTTACACCATGGCCCTTTCCCTGTAAGTGCAAGATTTTGATGGTGATTGTGATAGTTAATTCTAATGAAGGGGTTTTTGTTCCAGAAGTAGTTGAAACTTTTAAGACTTTTGGCCTGTATCTATCCCCAAGAAGCTTATAGTAGTTTCAGATTTCATAATAAAATATAATTGATCCTCAGGTACCTCGAGGTGTGTGATACAGGAAGACTGCAGGCCCAGCAGGGTGCACCACTGGGAAGGTGCTGCTCCAAGCTCAGGCGGGCCCTGCATGGTCCTGTGTGCTGGCTCTGTTCAAAGGCCCAACCAGAGCAAACCTGCCTCAGAGATGATTTACTGCGGGCTTCCAGGGCTTCAATAGAAGCCATGGGAAAGTTAACCATTTTTCTCAAGAATGCATCAGTTTGGGGCTTGATAACTGGCTATTTCATGTCTCAGTTGACTCCATTCTTTAACAAAGGACACTTGCCAAGTTAATGCACAATGCTGGAGAGAAACAGTTCATTTTCAGGGGAGTCTCAGCTGCTTCTGGAGCACTGCAGACCAGTTGGTTGATGGAATAAACATATCTAGCTACCTGGTCAGCCAGTAGCACAAATCAACATGAGAGAAACTATAGAGCCAACAATTGGACCTTCACTCCTGATTTCATTTTTCATGTCTTTATTCAGATGTGATTGGCATACAGTAAACACATATTCAAAGTGTATGTGATAGGTTTGTCATATGATACACCCATGACACCAGCACCCCAGTCAAGACAGTAAACACGTTCATCACTCCCCAGGTTTCCCTGAGCCTGTCGGTCCCCCTACCCACCACCCTCTACCCATCAAAGGTTCCCTATGGGTGCCTTTGCACTTTCTGGATTTTATGTGTGTAGGTTCATCAAGTATATGCATTTTGTCTGCCTTTCACTTGGCATAACGTTGAGTAGTGCTCCATCGTATGGATCTATCACAATGTGTTTATCCATTCACCTGTTGATGAGCATTTGGGTGGTTTCCAGTTTTGGGCTATTACAAATAAGGCTGCAATCAGAGTTTATGTAAAAAGAAAATCAGAGATGAGTACCTCTGCCCAAGACTGAAAACTCAATGACAAGTGGATTTCAAGTGGGATCCACATGAGAGACCCCCAGAATGACCGCATGAGGAGCTCCCTCAACCCACTCCCCAGCAAAACTTTTGAAAATGGTTAAAACACAGTCATTTAGAGTCTCTGCTGTATGGTCCTAAGAAGAAACATATTCAAGAAAAGCTACTGTAATTTGACAAGAACAGCAAATGTCCCTGGTATTTGAGCTAAAATCTGCTCTCTCCCCACTGTTTCCAGCTCAGCAATGCAGATGCACACCAGAAGCTGCAGCCAAGCGCATGGGCTCTGCTCCCCACAGCTCCTAGTCAAAGGGCCTTCTTCCTGGAAGGGGCGGGGCCTTACTTTTCTCATCTTGTCTGTAGTTGCCTGTCGCTGAGACTAAATCCCAGGTGAGTGTGGCCCTGCGCTGGAGATGCTCTTGTTCTGCCCAGCTCCTGTTTGTGGAATGGATGCTCAGCCTACAGCCTTGGGAATGGTGCTCCTAAGACTACAGGAGCCAAGATCCCCTTGGTCTGGTTCATAGGCATTGGTTCCATGCTGGGAGAGTCAAGCCGAGAAGACCTGTGTGTCCCTCCAACACACACACACAGTGGAGCACAGAGCCTGGGGTGTCACTCAGAGAGAAGATTGCCATTGTCCCCACTCCGAGTTCCAGGGCTCTGAGATTTTGCCCGGAGGAAGAAGCAGACCCTTGTAACAGCTCCCATTCTCTTCCCAAAGGGATAGTTTCATTTGCAACAGAATTTAGAAAAGTGCAAGCCTCACTGGACATGAAAATAAAAGACATCCAAGTTGGGAAGGAAGAAGCAAACTATTTCTATTCACAGATGATATGATCTTGCATGTAGAAAATCTTAAGGAATGCACTAAAAAGCTGTAGAACTAATCCACAAGTTCAACAAGGTTGCAGAATACAAGATCAATACACAAAAATCAATTGTGTTTTTATATACTTGCAATGAGCAATCTGAAGAGGAAACTAAGAAAACAATTCCATACTCAAAAGTATCAAAAGAATAGATACTTGGGAATAAACAAAGGAAGTACAAAATTTATACTCCAAAAACTACAAACCATCATCCACAAAAACTGAAGATCTAAATAAATGGAAAAATATCCCATGTTTATGGATTCAGAAGTCTTGCTATATTAAGATGGCAATATACAAACTATTGCAGAATTTTGCTCCTTAATTCAGCTGAAACTGGGTTCTTATTACACAACCAGGAAAATCTAGGCACACGAACACATTGAAGGGTGAGTAGAGCAGGATTTTCTTGGGCGACAAAGGAAAAAAATAAAAGAAAAAAAAAAAACTCAGCAAAGTGAGATGGAGTCCTGCTAACAGGCTCCCACCTCACAAATGGAATCCCAGGCCACCACACAGGAACTGAAGAGGCCAGGCTCCTCCCCGGCCCGTGGCTTCACCTGTTTCCCCAGTGCGCATGTGGGCATGTGCAGACAAGGCCCTGGGCAGGTTCCCTTATCTGCACAAAAGCATCTGGTGTAAACACTTGTCAGATGGGGCAGAGATTCTGGGCATTTGACTGTCTCAAACCCAATCTACAAATTCAATACGATCCCAATTAGAACTCCAGCCAACTTCTCTGTAGAAATTGACACACTGGTTCTAAAATTTGATGGATTGTTTTAGTCAAAACAATCCTGAAAAAGAAGATCAAAGTAGTAGGACTCACGTGTCCATATTGTCGCTGGGGAGCAATGGCTATCTCAGCCAGTGGCATGGGGGTAATGAATTTACCAAGACAGTTGTAGGTAAAGAAAGGCAGATTTATGAGAGAAAGTAGGAAAATAACGTTTCGAGGAGGCAGCGGGCAGCCCACAGGAGAGAGGCTAACTATGAGGAGACCAAGGCTTGCTGGGGATTTTATAGGGTAGCATTTATGCTGACGAGGGCTTTGTGCAGCACCAATAACGCCAAAGCTACAGTGAGCTAACTTGCAGGTGTCTGGTAATAGCTCGGCACAGGAAAATTGTGAGCTGTTTGCACGGGAGGGCTGCGTGTTCTGGACCATGAAGAAAGGCAGATTTGTCGCTTACCTGCTTTATCTCTTTGCTTTCCCTTGGTCCCACCAGCCTGACTCCTCTTTCCTAATTAGGACTCCACACCTATTTCAAACTTACTAAGAAAGCTATAGTAATCAGGATAGTACTACACTGGCATAAAGATAGACATATAAATCAATGGGAGTCCAGAAATAAGTCCATGTGTCTATAATCAATTTATTTTCAACAAAGGGGCCAAGACCATTCAGTGAGGAAAGAATAGTCTTTCCACAAATGCTGAGACAACTCTGTCGCCACATGCAAAAGAATGAAGTTGGACTCTCACCTCACACCATATACAAGAATTAATCAAAAATGGATCAAAGGCCTAGACGTAAGAACTAAAACCATAAAACTGTTAGAAGAAAACAGTGGGAAATCATCGTGACTTCAGATTTGGCAATGGAGTCTTAGATATGGCACCAAAAGCAGGAATGACAAACAAGAAGATACATAAACTGGACTTAATGAAAATTAACAACTTTTGTGCATCAAAGGACACTATCAAGAAAGTAAAAAAAACCCCACAGAATGGGAGAAAATATTTGCAAATCAGATATGATTAGGGACTTGCATCTAGAATACATGAAGAGCTCTCACAGTTCAATGATAAAGACAATGACCCCATTAAAAGATGGGCAAAAGATCTGAATAGACATTTCTCCAAGGAAGACATACAGATGATTAATAAGCACATGAAAAGATACTTAGCATCGTTAATCATCAAGGAAATGCAAATCAAAACCACAACGTGATAGCACTTCACGCCTACCAGATTGACTGGAATCAAAATGACAGATAGTAAGGAGTGTTGGTGACAATGTGGGGAAATTGGAACCCTCCAGGGCTGGGAGGAATGGTGCAGCCACTTGGGAAAACAGTCCAGCAGTTCCTCAAGTGATTAAACATATTTTAATAAATATATGGGGATTAAATATATTTACCATACAACCAATTTCACTCCCAAGTATATAACCAAGAGAAATGAAAACATGTCTACACGAAAACATATACAATTGATTTTTGTGTATTGATCTTGTATTCTGCAACCTTGTTGAACTTGTGGATTAGTTCTACAGCTTTTTAGTGCATTCCTTAAGATTTTCTATATGCAAGATCATATCATCTGTGAATAGAAATAGTTTGCTGCTTCTTTCCCAATTTGGATGTCTTTTATTTTCATGTTCAGTGAGGGTTGAACTTCTCTAAATTCTGTTGCAAGTGAAACAGTCCCTTTGGGAAGAGCTGGGAGTGGGGACAATGGCAATCTTCTCTCTGAGTGACACCCCAGGCTCTTTGCTTCACTGTGTGTATGTTGTGGGGACACACAGGTCTTCTGGGCTTGCCTCTCCCATCATGGAACCAATGCCTGTGAACCAGACCACGGGGATCTGGGCTCCTGTATTCTTAGGAGCACAATTCCCAAGGCTCTAGGTTGATCCTCCATTCCATAAACAGGGGCTGGGCAGAACAAGGGCACCTCCAGCTCAGGGCCACACTCACCTGGAACTTAGTCTCAGCAACAGGCAGCTGAGGACAAGATGAGAAAAGCTGAGGCCCTGCCTCTTCCAGGAAGAAGGCCCTTCGACTAGAAGCTGTGGGGAGTAGAGCCTGTGTGCTTGGCTGCAGCCTCTGGAGTGCAGTCTGCATTGCCGAGCTGGGAACAGCAGAGAAAGAGCAGGTTTCAGCTCAAATGCCAGAGACATTTGCCAAATTACAGTAGCTTTTTTTCTTTTCCTTTTTTTCTTGAGACAAAGTCTCACTTTGTTGCCCAGGCTGGAGTGCAGTGGCACAATCTCGGCTCACTGCAACCTCTGCCTCCTGGTTCAAGTGATTCTCCTGCTTCAGCCTCCCGAGTAGCTGGGATTACAGGCGTATGCCACCACACTTGGCTAATTTTTGTATTTTTAGTAGAGACAGGGTTTTGCCATCTTGGCCAGGCTGGTCTTGAACTCCTGACCTCAGATGATCTGCCCACCTTGGCCTCCCAAAGTGCTGGGATTACAGGCGTGAGCCACCGCTTCCAGCCAGTAGCTTTTTTTGAATAAATGTTTCTTCTTAGGACCATACAGCAGAGACTTTGAACCCTAACCCAACCATATAATGGAATATTGCCCAGCTATGAAATGGAATAAAGTATTAACATGGGCTACAACATGGATGAACTTTGAAAACATGCTAAGTGAAAGAAGGCAGTCACAAAAGACCACATATTAGATGATTCCACGTATATGAAACAAATCTATAGAAACAGAAAGTAGATCAGTGGTTGCTTAAGGCAAGGGTATGGAGGGGTAGCAAGATGATAAAGGGTCCAGAGCTCCCTAAGGAAGTGATGAAAATCTTCTCAACTGACTGTTGATGACTGTGGGCGTCTCCCCATTGAACTGCACACGATAAATGACTGACTTGTATGGTATGTGAACTGTACTTCAAGGAAGAATCTCACTGCTTTTGGGGGCTTCTAAGACCCACAGCCCATTCACCAAACCTACTGCAAATGGCAAGGGACCAGGGTCACCGGATTCTGGCCTTCTCTGGTCAGCTGGATGTGTATGGATGCTCCTGTATGGGATCAGGGAGGAGTTCTTGCCTTAAAGGGATAGGCATTGAGACACCAACAAAAAGGGACCCCTCCCAGACCCAGTGCAATCCCTGAGGGGATAAAAGAAAGAAGCTGTGGCCCCGGCACAGGCTGCCAAGCATCGCCACAGCATGGCAGCTGTGTCCCCAGGTCCACCTGGTGTGGGCAAGGCACAAGCTCAGCCTGAGCCCCATCTGCTCCCCTGCCGCTGCAAGGGCAGCACCGTGCAGGGCACACAGAAAGTCCTCGGGGCTCGCAAACCAGAAAGTATCTAGACAGGTCTCAAACAATCTAGGGGTTTATTTGCCACCATTGAGGATGCTACTGGGCTACGGCATGGACAGCGAGGGGAGGGGTCCTGTTCTTGTGAGGCTTGATATTACAGTGTAATATAGAATGAAGTAATTATACAACTCAACATCATGTAGAATCAGTGGGACCCCTGAGTTTGTTTTCCTGCAACTAGATGATACCATCTAGGGATCATGTGGAGACAGTGACAGATCATCAGGTATTAGATTTTCATAAGGAACAAGCAGCTTAATCTCTCGAATGTGCAGTTCACAATAGGGTTCACACTCCTATGACAATCTAATGACGCTGCTGATCTGACAGGAGGTGGAGCTCAGGCAGTAATGCCGGCAATAGGGAGCGGCTGTGCTGCTCACCTCCTGCTGTTTGGCCTGGTTCCTAACAGGCCACAGACTGGTATGGGTCCATGGCCCGGGGGTTGGGGACCTCTGCCTTATAGGGAAAACTGATTAGATCATTGTTCTATGCTTGTAAATGTTCTCATGTAGCCAACTAGACTTTGTCACCACCACCATTTTTTTTCCCTAGAGAGGCTATGTGGTGGCTTTTAATCCCATTTTGGCTCTACAACTCAGGTCCAAAATATGTCCCATACTCTTCCTCTAAGAGAAGACATTGGCCAGAAAGCAAGGAGAAGCTGTCTCTGGAAAATAAAAAATCTGTAATCAATGCATCTCCTTGGGTCACTGGGCAGTTTCAACATTCCATGGAGCTGGTAAGATCTGTGAACCAGGCTCTTGGTGGGACCTCAGCTCACTCTGCCGTCTCTCCCAGCTTTAGACCTGGGCTTCACGACTTCTAGCTGTGTGACCTTGGACAAATTGTCAGGTTCTCTGCTCCTTGGTTTCCCCATGTATAAAATAGGAACTCCTGTGCCTTTCTTGTAGGCTTGTCATGAGAATGAAATGAGTTAATACATGCGAATGCTTAGTGCTCAGCACTGAATTAAAGTCAGCCAATATTGTTGTTGCTATTAGCTTCTTCATATTTCAAATATGGATGTTTTCTATCAAGGGTTCTTTAACTTTTTCATGCCACGACCTGCTTTGGAAGAATGGTTAAGTCATAGACTCCTGAAAGCAGTGTGCTTAAATGAGTAGAATAAAATCCACACAATTTGACAGGCAGCCAATTATATTGAAGCACATTATCAAAATAATTTTTTAACCATGACAAAATAATTCATGTGCTTATTTATTACCATATTAAATAACAGGACCCTGCAGCAGGCCCTATAGCCACCAAAATTCACCTAAGTGAGAAGTATGAATAATGTTCCAAAAAATAAGCACCAACTGTAATACTGAAGTTTCTCTTGATGACAAAGTCATAGGTTACCGTGTTTGTTGCCTCCAATTATAATGGAAGAAAATGCTGAATTACAGCTAAAAACTGGTGAAAATATGACACAATTGCTTTCCTATCCAGGTTCATGGATGCCTGAATTCTATCCATGATTTTCTGGACTATGTGCCGAATCTCCCAGCCCATGTCTCTAGGATTTGGCTCTGGCTGGGACGACTTTAGGAGCCTTGTTATGTGTCCAGTTTCCTATTCAGAAGCCTGGACAAGAACCCCTTCCTTTGGGCTGCCAGAAACCACAAGATGTGAGTTCTCCCTGCTGCCTCCAATATGAATAAGCAGGTCCACAACCAAAGACAGCCTCATCCCTCAGGGAATTAAATAGGACCCCTTTGGTTTTTGGATATAGAAGGTGATTTTTAAAGCCTGGAGGAGAATTGGGCTAAATGAAAATTTAGGGAGGAAGGAAGACAAATGAAGCCAGCTACCAATTACTCATGAAAAGAGAAGAAAGCAAGCAAGGATAATCCACAAATAATGGATAATAGAGAAACATTCACTTTCTGCTGCCGTGAGGACTGCAGTGAAACAGGAGCTCGCTTACCAGTGCCATCTGGGCACCATCCCTCTGTCTGCATCCAACACATGCTAATTTGCTCCAGTGAAACTTCAAGTAGCCAAAATCATCATTTAAGCACAGTAAAAGAAAGAGAAGACTTAATTGGATGACATCAATTTGCACAATAATCCGAGTAGGTGGTCTCATAGAAGACCAGATAATAAAGTGAACAGGTCTGCCTGGAATAATAGCAAAGGTGTCAGTTAAAATGATGTCTCAAGTACAACACCTTTCTCCTCCATGTCTCAGGGGCCCTTCCTGGTATGTGAAAAGAAATCTAGAATGTTCCTGTAGGCCTAGCTCTTATTCAGCTTTCAGCCTTCACCTAAATGTCACATCTAGAGGAAGATCCTGATGCCCACCAGTGTGGCGCTCATTCTGTGCTCATTCTAGCTCCACCGTTGTGTGTTCCTTTACCATGGGCACCACAGTTGTCATTCAAGTAGCCAAAGTCATCATTTAAGCACAGTAAAAGAAAGCACAGTCACTTACTTGTGTGTTGACCTGTTTACTGTCTGTCTTCCCACTGAATCTCAAACCTTATGACTCCAGGGAGTTTGTCTCTTTTGTTTGTCATTGTAGACTCAATGCCCAGGCCAATGCTCGGCACATAATAGGTACTCAGTAAATATTTGTTGAATGACTGAACAATCAAATGAGGTCACCAGTGACTTCCTAGTTGCTCAATTTATTGAATTGTTTCCTTTTAAAGTTTAAAAAATAATGTTTTTATTGTTCCTGATTATAACATAATACATATTTATGGATACCAAGAAGAAATTTAAGTTAACTATCATTTCATCACCCAGAGAGAATACTTTTTGTATATTTTCTGCATTTCCTTAGAGTTATATTTTTGTGCACATGTATGTATTAAGTATAATTAAAATTGTACCTTATATGTAATCTTATATCCTGGCTTAAGACTTTTACATCTCATTGAAACTTTTGAACACCACTTCAATGGGTTCATCACTTTCTTAATCAGTTCCATATTATTAAAAATTAATTCAGAATTTTCACTATTATCAGTGATGCTGAAAGGAACACTTTTATGCATTAATTTCATGTGGACTCTTCCGTCCTACTCTTTTTATGTTGAGTGACTTTGCTGATTTTGACCCACTGTATTTGACCCTCATAAAATGTCAGTTTAGTTTGATCCGATCTAACCCTTGACCTTTCTGCAACTTTTAACATAAGCATCCGCGCCCTCCTGGTTGTAATTCACTCCTGACTTTGTGCACTTCCTTCCTCCCTCAACTGTTTTCTTCTTCTGCCCCCGTGGCTCAGCCTTTGGCTGCCTCCCTGCCTGTCTGTCCTCCCTGGGCGACGTTGCCCAGCACCACTTCGATGCTGCAGATTTGATTGCAGATCCAGGTCTTCAGCCCTGTTGTCACTCCTGAGCACCAGCCTCCCAGATGGTTCCACCCAAATGTTCCACCCCAGCCCAAGCCCGGCTCCAGCCCCACCTTGGACGGCTTCAGCCTCCACCAGGCTGCCAACAGTGCCTCCCTCTCACGTCACTCCCAGGGTTAAATGAGAGAAGCACATTTCCTTGATACACACACACACACACACACACACACACACACACTCTTTAATGGCTCTGAGATGGAGATGCATCTTGCAGCACATGGTGTGCTATGGTTTTCCAAAACAACAGATGCAATCTGTCACCAATGAAACCAAATATGCACAGGACAGTGCCTGGCACAGAGGAAGTGCCCAACAAGTCTCCAGAGGGTGATGGTGACTTTCCAGGAGGAGGCCACCAACCATCCACCATTATTCCCTGCTTCCACAAATCTCCCTAGTTCACCAAACTTTCAGCCCTAACCCTGGTGGGTTCTTTACTTCGTGCTCCTCTGTGCTCCACAGCCAGGGTCAAACCCCTACTCTAGGCGCTTCCGCAGCCCCCCATGGCTCCCTCTCCATCCAGTGCAGCCCCCTGAACAAGTCTTCACCGCTCCCATCTCACCACTGCAGTGGGCTGGCATCGATGCCCCTCCCTCCCACTTCATGCTCCCCAGTCCAGCCCCAGCCTGTCCACAGGGGTCTTTCTCAAGTGCCTGTGGAGCCTGGTTTGAAGCCATTCAGTGGCTCCACACTGTGTTCCACATATGCCAGACTCTGTGCACTGCTAGACCCTCCAAAATCCAACCCCTGCCAACCTCCCTCACCTCTCTCCCATGGGCACCTGGGTGCTTGCCCTCCCTGTCTGGGACCCTGCTCTCCCCCACGGGCGCCCGAGTTCTCGACCTCCCTGCCTGGGGACCCCACTCTCTCCCACTCATCTTGTCCAGCATCTGCTCTGCTGACGACGCTCAGGAAGCACCGGGAGACTTCCCCGCTGTGCCCCGTTTTGCTCACCCTGAAAACGCCCCTCCCGCAGTGCAAAGCGAGCACGCAGGGGCTGAGTGTGCCCTTCGCTCCTCTCTGAGCCAGCAGCTCCCACTCCAGCACCTGGAGAACCGGTTTCTTAAATGTTGGTTCAGTGGGAAGCAGGAGCAACCCTCCATCCCGGGACCCCTTCCTGCTCTGGAGCCTGTTGGCCCTGTCGAGGGAATGGCGGCCTTAATAAAATCCAAATTTCAAAACGTGTGTTCTCTTTCCTGGAGTCTGCACAGGGGGAAGAGGGAACAGGAACTTCACAGAGTGCAGAAGAAAACACGGCTATTCTGGAAGGAATCACACACTCAGAACCATGGTATGGAGCTCAAAGGTGGTGTGAAGACTGGGGCAGGGCTGAGAAGTCCCGGGTGCTGGTGCGGAATCTCCCCGGAGACAGCAGATACGCCAAGCAAAAAGGTACCCGCACCTTCTTTTTCATCTAAAATCCATAGCAATTTGAAATTTCCCGTTTTACTTCATCAGATTCATCAAAATTATGTATTCACTCATTCTTTGCCATATTAGAGCATTTTGTTCAGTTGTCAGCAGGACATGTCAAATGGTCACATCCTAGTAACAAGAGATGCAGAACAGTCACCCAGCTGATGACCTCACCCACCACGCATTTGTTCACGAAGTTGAGGAAATTAAAACAAGCTGAGCTGATTGATTGTGGATTGTGAAAGAAAGATTTGGTGAAAATAACTTAGCCAGATAGTATGCATAAAACATCATTAACACCAGGTTGGCCAGGCGCAGTGGCTCACGTCTATAACCCCCAGCACTTTGGGAGGCCAAGGTAGGGGGATCGCTTGAGCTGAGGAGTTCGAGACAAGCCTGGGAAATATAGTGAGCCACTGTCTCTATTAAAAAAAGAAAAAGAGGCAGGGCATGGTGGCTCACGCCTATAATCCCAGCACTTTGGGAGGCCAAGGCAGGTGGATAATGAGGTCAGGAGATGGAGACCTTCCTGGATAACACAGTGAAACCCCGTCTCTACTAAAAAATACAAAAAATTAGCCAAGTGTGATGGCACAAAATTGTAATCCCAGCTACTCGGGAGGCTGAGGCAGGAGAATCACTTGAACCCAGGAGACGGAGGTTGCAGTGAGCCAAGATCTTGCCACTGCACTCCAGCCTGGGCAACAGATCGAGACTCTGTCTCAAAATAAATAAATAAAATAAAAATTAAAAAGAAAAGGAAAAAAGAAAAAAAGAAATCATGTGATGATCCTGAATTAGCTGTCCCACAGAATCCAGAATGGAAAGAATTAAAAATCTGAGTTTGTCCCACCATTTAAACTCTAAACTCTCTTCATTTTATTCAAATTGACAAAATTGTAATTGTAAAGGAAGAACCATGAGATTTAAATTTTATCATTAATTATACTGCTTATAAATACCCCCAATAAATCAAATTAATTAAAGAGTTTTAAAGATCTTCCATCACTCGCTTTACCTGTATATATAACCATTATATTGTGGACCATTATAATGTGGAAGATTGCTTTCCTTAAAATCCAGCCCATCATAAGGAAAAATATGTAGACACCAAAGATTAAATAAATGCTCCAGGACCATGGACCCCACCCCTGCACAAGCTCCAAGACCACAGACTCCATCCCTGCACAAACTCCAGGACCACAGACCCCACCCCTGGACAAGCTCCAGGACCACAGACCCCACCCCTGTGGAAGCTCCAAGACCATGAACCCCACCCCTGCACAAGCTCTAGGACCATGAACCCCACCCCTATGGAAACTCCAGGACCACAGAACCCATCCCTGTGGAAGCTCCAGGACCACAGACCCCACCCCTGTGGAAGCTCCAGGACCACAGACCCCACCCCTGTGGAAGCTCCAGGACCACAGACCCCACCCCTGGACAAGCTCCAGGCCCATGAACCCCACCCCTGTGGAAGCTCCAGGCCCATGAACCCCACCCCTGTGGAAGCTCCAGGACCATGAACCCCACCCCTGTGGAAACTCCAGGACCACAGAATCCATCCCTGTGGGAGCTCCAGGACCACAGAATCCATCCCTGTGGAAGCTCCAGGACCATAGACCCCACCCCTGGACAAGCTCCAGGCCCATGAACCCCACCCCTGTGGAAGCTCTAGGACCACGAACCCCACCCTTATGGAAACTCCAGGACCACAGAACCCATCCCTGTGGAAGCTCCAGGACCACAGACCCCACCCCTGTGGAAGCTCCAGGACCATGAACCCTACCCCTGGCCAAGCTCCAGGACCACAGACCCCCACCCCTATGGAAGCTCCAGGACCACAGACCCCATCCCTGTGGAAGCTCCAGGACCACAGGCCCCACCCCTGTACGAGCTCCTAACCCTAACCCTAAGCCTGAACAAGCTTCAGAACCACAGACCCCACACCCTGGACAAGTTCTAGGACCACAGGCTCTACCCCTGCGCACCTACTTGAAGTAGCACCTCATTGCCTTGGCCCCTGCAGTTTCCACAGGTATTTGTGCTGATGTCAGCTTTGCAGTGCTTCCTTCCATGCCTGGTAGAACATTGTAAGCCCAGCTTTGCTGCTTGCTGGACATCTCTTATAGAATCCCGAAGAGTGAAGAGAGCAAGTACCTGTGCAAAGACACATCACTGTTAAGCAGCTACTAACTCCGAAATTATTCAGAAAATCTAGTTTGCCTTGCAATTTACATTGAAAATTTAAACATTTCAAGTCCAATCAATTTTCTCAAATCTTTTAACTACAAAGCTAATATTTGCTTTTTGTAAACCATAAAATGTCAAACAGTATAGAGGGTGTAGGGAACATGGGAGTCTTCTCTTGGATGGCAGCCCCCGGAAGTAATTACTGTTAGCAACTTGCATGTGAACTTTGATTTTTATTTGTCAAGTACATATATTTGAGGTTTTGTTTGTTTGTTTGTTGAGATGGAGTCTCGCTCTGTCACCCAGGCTGGAGTGCAGTGGCGCGATCTCGGCTCACTGCAACTTCTGCCACCCGAGTTCAAGTGATTCTCCTGCCTCAGCCTCCTCAGTAGCTGGGGTTATAGGCATGAGCCACTGCACCCGGCCATATTTGTTTGTTTAAACAAAAATGGAGTCCTACTCTATGTAGTTTTCTGTAAATTGCTCATTTCACTCAATAATGTATCATACAAATAGTTTCATTCGATACATGAAAGGCTTCTTCATTCCTTTTTTAGCAATTACAAAATATTTTGTACAGATTTGCCTTAATTTATTTAATCAGTCCCCTAATTATTGAAATTTAGCTTGTTTTCAGTTTTTCGATATTCCAAGTGAAACCATGATGATCATCTTAACCCATATGTATCTTTACATAAAATTATGCTGTAACTTATATTCCTAGAAGGAAAATTGTTAAATCAAAGGTAAGCACATTTAGATTTTCAATGGATACCACCTAATTGCCCCCCACAAACAGTCTAGCAATTTTCACCTCTGCTTAAAGTGGTCCCAAAGTGTCTGTCTCCTCATAATTTTGCCAACCCTGGGTAGTAAATATATTTTTAAATTTTGGACCATCTGATTTCTTCCTGTATGAATTGTCTGCTCACAGCCTTTGACCAAATTCTTATCGTATGTTCCTCTTAGTTATTAATCTATAGTAAGCATATGTTATCAATATTTACCTTTTTTCTATTATCAATGTCATAAGTATCTCTTCCACATTATTACTTATCAATTCACCTAAGTTTATTTTAAGGTAGTCAAATCCATCAATAATTTCCCTTATGGCATCTGGTCTGTGTGCCATACACAGAAAGGGCTCTCTCAAGCTAAGATTATGCAAGTATTCTCCTGTATTCTCTTTTAATACCATAAGTTTTCTTGATTACCTTTCAGTTTTTAGTAAATATGGAACTTAATAACTATGGAATTTTTGTGTATTGTGCAAGTTAGAGATCAATGTTTATTTTTTCAGTTTATTACAAGTTATTAAAAATTAGTTTACAATTGTCAAAAACTCTATTCTTCACACTTCATAGAAATTGTTCTCCAGAGGTTTGTAGTAGTGCTTTCCCATGTCCTCACCAACATGAAGTGTTACCCGTGGGGGCACTCTTTGCTCATTTCACTGCCAAAAGCAGTGTCTGGTTTGATGCTGCCCCTCTTTGACTACAGGTGAGACACTTTCTCCCTCACTGTTCTCTCTCACAATGACAGATCATTGTGGTGATATGTCACAATTCCATCTGTGGGCTGGGCTCAGGCAGGAGAGTCAAATTGCTCAAGTGCTTGGCAGAGGCTTATGTCAAAGTCAAACCTGCAGGAAGTTTTGGGGATGAGATTTAACAATCCCGCACATGTCTTGTTCTAGGTATGAGAGTCAGCACCTCCTATATGTTGGGTCTAAGTACACAAGTCAAAATCTCACTAGTGGACTGAATTCGTGCATGAGAGCCTCCCAGAGCCTCCCACCTCTTCTGCTTGCTTTGCCCTTGTGAAATCACGGCCCCACAGGTGTGCTTCTCCCAGCCTGTCTGTGTCTGCGACACTCCTTCTCCAGGGATCTCAGTGTTTTTATCCACATTGTCACCTCCACTGCCCTCCTCCCAGCTTGTTTTCAGATATCATTTTATTTTTTACTTATTTATTTTCTGTTATACTTTAAGTTCTAGGGTACATGTGCACAATGTGCAGGTTTGTTACATATCTATATATGTGCCATGTTGGTGTGCTGCACCCATTAACTTGTCACTTACGTTAGGTATATCTCCTAATGCTATCCCTCCCCACTCCCCCCACCCCACGACAGGCCCAGTGTGTGACGCTCAGCTTCCTGTGTCCAAGTGTTCTCATTGTTCAATTCCGACCTATGAATGAGAACATGCGGTGTTTGGTTTTTTGACCTTGCAATAGTTTGCTGAAAATGATGGTTTCCAGCTTCATCCATGTCCCTACAAAGGACATGAACTCATCCTTTTTTATGGCTGCATAGTATTCCATGGTGTATATATGCCACATTTTCTTAATCCAGTCTATCATTGATGGACATCTGATATCAGATATCATTGATATCAGATATCATGATATATCTGATATCATATATCATTGATGGACTTTGATGGACTTGGTTCCAAGTCTTTGCTATTGGGAATAGTGCCGCAATAAACATACGTGTGAATGTGTCTTTATAGCAGCATGATTTATAATCCTTTGGGTATGTACCTGGTAATGGGATGGCTGGGTCAAATGGTATTTCTAGTTCTAGATCCTTGAGGAATCGCCACACTGTTCTTCCACAATGGTTGAACTAGTTTATAGTCCCACCAACAGTGTAGAAGTGTTCCTATTTCTCCACATCCTCTCCAGCACCTGTTGTTTCCTGACTTTTTAATGATCACCATTCTAACTGGTGTGAGATGGTATCTCATTGTGGTTTTGATTTGCATTTCTCTGATGGCCAGTGATGATGAGCAGTTTTTCATGTGTCTGTTGGCTGCATAAATGTCTTCTTTTGAGAAGTGTCTGTTCATATCCTTCGCCCACTTTTTGATGGGGTTGAATAAAGAATAAAAGAGAGAAGAATCAAATAGACGCAATAAAAAATGATAAAGGGGATATCACCACTGATCCCACAGAAATACAATCTACCATCAGAGAATACTATAAACACCTCTACGCAAATAAACTAGAAAATCTAGAAGAAATGGATAAATTCCTGGACACATACACCCTCCCAAGACTAAACCAGGAAGAAGTTGAATCCCTGAAAATACCAATAACAGGTTCTGAAATTGAGGCAATAATAGCCTACCAACCAAAAAAAGTCCAGGACCAGATGGACTCACAGCCAAATTCTACCAGAGGTACAAGGAGGAGCTGATACCATTCTTTCTGAAACTATTCCAATCAATAGAAAAAGAGGGAATCCTCCCTAACTCATTTTATGAGGCCAGCATCATCCTGATACCAAAGCCTGGCAGAGGCACAAGAAAGAAAGAGAATTTTAGACCAATATCCCTGATGAACATCAATGCAAAAATCCTCAATAAAATACTGGCAAACCGAATCCAGCAGCACATCAAAAAGCTTATCCACCATGATCAAGTAGGCTTCATCCCTGGGATGCAAGGCTGGTTCAACATATGCAAATCAATAAACGTAATCCAGCATATAAACAGAACCAACGACAAAAACCACATGATTATCTCAATAGATGCAGAAAAGGCCTTTGACAAAATTCAACAGCCCTTCATGCTAAAAACTCTCAATAAATTCGGTATTGATGGGACGTATCTCAAAATAATAAGAGCTATCTATGACAAACTCACAGCCAATATCATACTGAATGGGCAAAAACTAGAAGTATTCCCTTTGAAAACTGGCACAAGACAGGGATGCCCTCTCTCACCACTCCTATTCAACATAGTGTTGGAAGTTCTGGCCAGGGCAATTAGGCAGGAGAAGGAAATAAAGGGTATTCAGTTAGGAAAAGGGGAAGTCAAATTGTCCCTGTTTGCAGATGACATGATTGTATATTTAGAAAACCCCATCGTCTCAGCCCAAAATCTCCTTAAGCTGATGAGCAACTTCAGCAAAGTCTCAGGATACAAAATCAATGTGCAAAAATCACAAGCATTCCTATACACGAATAACAGACAAGCAGAGAGCCAAATCATGAATGAACTCCCATTCACAATTGCTTCAAAGAGAATAAAATACCTAGGAATCCAACTTACAAGGGATGTGAAGGACCTCTTCAAAGAGAACTACAAACCACTGCTCAACGAAATAAAAGAGGACACAAACAAATGGAAGAACATTCCATGCTCATGGATAGGAAGAATCAATATTGTGAAAATGGCCATACTGCCCAAGGTAATTTATAGATTCAATGCCATCCCCATCAAGCTACCAATGACTTTCTTCACAGAATTGGAAAAAACTACTTTAAAGTTCATATGGAACCAAAAAAGAGCCCACATTGCCAAGTCAATCCTAAGCCAAAAGAACAAAGCTGGAGGCATCACGCTACCTGACTTCAAACTATACCACAAGGCTACAGTAACCAAAACAGCATGATACTGGTACCAAAACAGAGATATAGACCAATGGAACAGAACAGAGCCCTCAGAAACAATAATACACATCTACAACCATTTGATCTTTGACAAACCTGACAAAAACAAGAAATGGGGAAAGGATTCCCTATTTAATAAATGGTGCTGGGAAAACTGGCTAGCCATACGTAGAAAGCTGAAACTGGATCCCTTCCTTACACCTTATACAAAAATTAATTCGAGATGGATTAAAGACTTAAATGTTAGACCTAAAACCATAAAAACCCTAGAAGAAAACCTAGGCAATACCATTCAGGACATAGGCATGGGCAAGAACTCCATGTCTAAAACACCAAAAGCAATGGCAACAAAAGCCAAAATTGACAAATGGGATCTAATTAAACTAAAGAGCTTCTGCACAGCAAAAGAAACTACCATCAGAGTGAACAGGCAACCTACAGAATGGGAGAAAATTTTTGCAATCTACTCATCTGACAAAGGGCTAATATCCAGAATCTACAAAGAACTCAAACAAATTTACATCATTTTATTTTTAATATCTTTGGGTCATTTTATTTTATATTGTCTCATAAACAGAATAGCATAATTTTGCATTTTAACCTAGTCCCAGAGGCTTTCCCCACTCAGTTGTATCCATTTATATGTATTGACATAAGTATATTGTATTTGTTCTCATTTCTGGCTCTTTTGTTTTCATTTCCTTACTTTTCCTCCTCTTATATTAATACTATTGAGTTTTTCCTCAGCAAATGTCAAGGCAGTGCTTGCAACCAATGTTTCAAATTTATACTTCATTTACTTTCTTTGGCTATCTTATTCTTCCTGCTTCATGTAACAGGAAACAGATAAAGCCCACCACAAAAGCAATGTTAAGATAAAGTCAAACAAAAAAAAAGGAAAACAGAAGCACTAGAAAGAGTTTCCTGCAGCCACAGGCCAGTCACTGCACTTTATTTGAAGTCCCCAGCTTTGGCACATGGTTCAAGTGTAGGCTCCAAGACAGAGCTGGGGAGGGGCAGGCTCTTGCAGGACACTGGCTCTGAGGCGTGCCTCCCCCACTGCCCTGTACCTGGACAAAAACGGGAAACTTGGGAAACGACTCATTGTCTCTGAACCTCAAGCTGGAATTATGGTCTGTGTGTCCCAAGAAGATGGCTTTCTCAGCAGCATCTTTAAGCTACTAGGGCCTTTGGCTCCTGTGTGTGAGGAAGGAAGGAGGCGATGGGCCCAGGGCCATAGGGTACCTCAGTCTTCAGTCCCCTTCCCTGCCATGGGGTCTGCAGTTTTGAACTACTGGAACGTGAAGGCATCTCTCGGTGGTGCTTCCCCACCTTGGAAACAGACCAGCCATGTACCAAGCTGGCGAGGAGGGAGCACGGCACACAGGTCTTCTCGTTTTAGAAAGAATAACAAAGTTAACTTATTTGAAAACTGTAGGCTTAGGAAAGAAAAATGCTAAGTTTTATAAGACAAGAAACCTGAAACACAGCCTTCAGAAGACTCTCCTGGGCCCAGTGGCCACCTTGACCTGCTGTTGGACCACCTCCCTATGGTCCGGCCAGCTGCCAGACCTTTGGGATCCGGGATCTTTGCTCTGGGATCTTCGCTGGCCTCGCATGGACGGGACACACCATTTTACCTTTATAGTACCAGAAATTCATGACACTGGCAGAGAAGCCCTTCCCTGCTCTCCAGAGCCCAGGCCCCTCTCCTCCGCCCCAAAGCTTCACCTGACGGAGGCTGCACTGCCAGTCTCCTGGATATCTCAATCTGGTTTAAATATTAACTTGCAAAATTTCTCAAACATTTTAAAGGAAGGATTTCAATTTTCCATCCTCCTTACCCCTTCAAGTCATCCGTCATTTATCCCTAACTCCAAAATGAGAAGATACTAATTTTGTACCTGTTTCTACTGAAGGATTTCTATACAATTATCCAACAAAACCCACTGGCCATCCTGGCACTTCCTGGAGCCCCCAGCTAACTGGAAGTATGCATTGCTCTAATTTAGTGCCCCAACCCCAATAACTCCTGCACATGAGAAAGAAGCAAAAATTAAACAAACATAAATGATCTCAAGGAGCAAAATTAGCTGTTTAAATAATCGGCTGACTCAGTGCAGGTTGGCACAGGACACACAATGGATGTGAGTTGGCTTTGAGCTCCTTGGCCTCCAACCATCATCTTGGACAAAAGCTCAGCCTCGGGGAGCCCCATTCTCACTTGTAAAGATGGGACAGGAACCACCTCCTGGACCTCATGTCAGGGTTAAGTGAATAACATTTGCAAAGATGACTGTGAAAGTGACTCACACTTGGCTGGGCATGGTGGCTCATGCGTGTAATCCCAGCACTTCAGGAGGCCGAGACAAGCGGATCACGATTTCAAGAGCTCGAGACCATCCTGGCCAACATGGTGAAACCCCGTCCGTACTAAAAAAACAAAAATTAGCTGGGTGTGGTGGCGGGCGCCTGCAGTCCCAGCTACTCAGGAGGCTGAGGCAGGAGGATTGCTTGAACCCAGGAGGCGGAGGTTGCAGTGAGCCAAGATCACGCCACTGCACTCCAGCCTGGGCAACAGAGTGAGATTACGTCTCAAAAAAACAAAAAACAAAAAAAGTGACTCACACTTACTTGGCCAAAGATAAATTTGAGTTTCTTTCCTTTTTCCTCCTGAAGGCCCTTTACCATCCAGCAACAAGCTGGATGGTAAACATGGCTCAGTGTACTGATTCCGGGAAAAGTACTTTGCTGCATTTCAGCAACAACAAAATTGACAAAAGATTATCTGATTATTTGAATAGAGATTTCTCCCAACAGGATATACAAATGACCAATAAGCACATGAGAAGATGTTCAATGTCATTAGTAAATGCAAACGAAGACCACAGTGACATGTCACTTCGCAGCCACTAACTTGTCTGCAATCAAAAGGCAGATTATAATAAGGATGTGGAGAAACTGGAACCCTCATAGGCTGCTGGTAGGGGTAAAGAGTGGTATGTATACATATGTAACAAACCTGCACATTGTGCACATGTACCCTAGAACTTAAAGTATAACAAAAAAAAAAAAAAAAGGAAATGAAATAAAAGGTATACAAACTTAAAATGAAAAAAAAAAAAAAAGAGTGGTGCAGCCACTTTGGAAAACAGTTTGGTAGTTCATCAAAAAGTTAAACGGTTACCAAATCACCCAGCAACTCCACTCCTAGGTCTATATTCGAGAGACTTGAAAACATACATTCATGCAAAAACCCATACACTGATGTTCATAGCAGCACAATTCACAACGGCCAAGAGGTGTAAATAACCCAAATGTCTATCAACTGATGAACAGATAAAACGTGGTATAGCCATACAATGGAATATTATTCTACCATAAAAAAGAATGATACTAGTTACAGAATGGATAAACCTTAAAGACATTATTATGTTCCGTGAAAAAGCTGGATACTAAATGCCGCATGTTGTCTGATCCCTTTTATATGAAACGTCCAGAATAGGCACATTCAAAGAGACAAAAAGTAATCCGTGGTTGTCAGGGGCTGGGGGAAGGGAAATTGGGGAGTGATCACTAAGGAATTTGATTTTTGGAGGGGGAGGTGATGAAAATGTTCTGAAATTATATTGTGACAATAGTTGCACAACTCTGAATACACCAAAACACACTAAAATATACACTGTAAAGGGGTATAGAATTGTATCCAAATAAAGCTGTTATTTAAAAAATTGTATGTTTAATTCTAAGTAAAGACTTGTCAATGAGTTGAAATACTCCATTTCCCAAGTAAGTTGATAGTTTCTTGTTCTTGCCTAAGAAAGTGTTAGTTTCAAATATGTATTTTTGATCCAGCAGGAACTGAAACTGGAATTTAGCAAGCGCATAGCCAAGCCTGGACCCTAAAAGAGAAGTGAGGAAGGGTGAGGATTCAGAACACAAATCCAGAAAGAAGACAAGTGTGATGAGGGGGTGACAAGGAAGACCCACAAGGCCACCCGTGAGCTCCCCCAGGCTAACACAGCCACCGGTCTCAGGGCAGTGTGGGGTATCAGCCTTGCCCAAGGCCGTGGCCAGGGCAGTCCCGCTCTCTTCCTCTCTTCACTGTTATCACAGCCAGAGCAGCTGTGAAGTACCCATGAGGCAGCTCCTAAAACGGTGTTTCAACAATGTGCCTGAGCAGATGATGCAGCAAAACTATTTTCTGTGCTTCTTGGACTGATAACTGAAAACAAATTATGCAGAGTAATATTAGGAGCTAAAGGTTTTGAATTAGATTTTTTTCTCTAGCTATGAAGACTTATTCTGTTACCATATTTTGAGCTGTGGTGGATTTGTCTATAATTCCTAGGTGGATTTGTGTACTTACCTTAAAAGCTCTGTGATTGTTCCTTTAACAAATATCTAAATAAATCAGATTAAAATTTTTCAACATGATGAAACTACAGCTTGGCTCCAGAATACATAACCTAAGATATAAAAAAGACCCAGAGGGCCAGGCACGATGGCTCACGCCTGTAATCCCAGCACTTTGAGAGGCTGAGGTGGGCGGATCACAAGGTCAGGAGTTTGAGACCAGCCTGACCAACATGGTGAAACCCCATCTCTACTAAAAATACAAAAAAGTTAGCCGGGCGTGGTGGCAGGCACCTGTAATCCCAGCTACTCAGGAGGCTGAGGCAGGAGAATCGCTTGAACCCGGGAGATGGAGGTTGCAGTGAGCCGAGAACACGCCACTGCACTCCAACCGGGGCGACAGAGCAAGACTCCATCTCAAAAAAAAAAAAAAAAAGAAGAAGAAAAAGAGAAGAAAAGAAAAAAGGACCCAGAGAGTCTCGGTTGGAGACATTAAGGGTACGTCTGAGAGTGCTTGGGATCTGCTTAGTTCTCTATCAGCCCCAGGTAAGATCCCATCTAAACTCTTCCACAAAAATGAACATCAGCCCATGGGCAATACCTTTTAAAAATGAGTTAAAAGACTCACACACACCTTCATTCACTCAACAAAGCTCTGCATATGTAGTCTCGGCCTCATGGAGCTGATAGCTGACCCCTCAGAAATGTCACGGTCCCTAACTACTCTTTGCTATTTATTTATTATTTTTATTTTATTTATTTATTTTTTGAGATGGATGGGATTACAGGCACATGCACAACCACTCCCAGCTAATTTTTGTATTTTTAGTAGAGACGGGGTTTCACCATGTTGACCAGGCTGGTCTTGAATGCCTGACCTCAGGTGATCTGCCTGCCTCGGCCTCCCAAAGTACTCTTTGCTATTTTTAACCCATGTTATAGATTTAGATTTTTGTTTTGTTTTGTTTGAATGAGAATAAGAAGATAATTTCAGGCTGGGCATGGTATCGCACATCTACATTCCCAGCAGTTTGGGAGGCCAAAGTGGGAGGGTCGCACGAGCCCAGGAATTCAAGACCAGCCTAGGCCACATGATGAGAACCCATCTCTACCAAAAGAAAAAAAAAGCAGCAGCAGCTAATTTCATTCCTTATTTCATTCCTTTATGCACAAGCTCCTTTAAAATGCACTTGACATGAATAGCAGAGCTTGCCTCCGGCTCCTCCACACGGAATTCGGCAATCCCAGATTCCTAAGCGCTCCTCAGGCGGGACCTTCCATTGACAGTGTTTAAAATCACAGACTGTAGGGTCAGACAGGCCTGGACGTGGATTCTGGGTCTCCTGCTGTTCCCCCAGTGGACCTCCTGAAGCCTCTCCTGTGCAGCAGGTGGTGCTGGAGCCTGAGATGCCTGCATCGGGCCAGGAGGGGCTTGGCCTCTGCCCACTGCAGCCATGACCTCTCCAGGTGGCCCCGCCCCTCTCTGTCTTGAAGCCCAACTGGGCACAGACCTTCATTAACAGTCCACGTCTGTGCTAAACTTGATGGAAAAAATGGCCTCTCCATAGCGATTTGCGTCCTTGGTTTGCAAGCCTTGAATTTGCACTTCCTTTTCGAGGTGGCAGTTTAGGGTTGACTCTGGCAGCATTTTCTGAATGTGCCTGCCTGTGTGTCCCCACCTTGTTCCACCCCACGAGGGTTGTGCTGTAGGAGTCCTGGCCTGTGCCAGCCCTCCCTGATAGGCCCTAATGCAATGAACTTCAAAGGATCTATCACAAAACTAGAAAGGCTGCTGTCTGGTCCTGAGAACATTGTTCTCAATCTGTCTCTTTCCAGAGAGCAAACAGTTTATAAAGACTGACAAATTGCTATACATAGTCAAGAAGTAGATAAAATCTTCCCATTACACAGAAGAGCCATAATGTCAGCTCTTTTCCCTTCTGGACTTTGCTCAGAGAGTTAGTGGACAAATGAGCATCCTGCCAGCAGCCTTAGTGTAAAAACCAGCCACCCACAAGCTCTGATGACCTGAAAAGTCAAATACCAGCTGCATTTTCAGATCCAGAGATGTGTCTGTCCCATGTTACACTGGGTATCAAATTAATTGAAACCTATAGAACTTTGAAATGCTTTAAAACCATCATAAATATAATGGATGGAGCAGTGAGGACAGAAGCCTGTCTATCCCGTGTGAGGTGGGCACACAGGAAATATGTGTTAAATATAGAAAGGAAGAAAATAAAGGAGAGAGAGAAGAAGGGAGAAGGGAAAAGAAGGAAGAAAAGTAGTCCCATAGTGGAAGAGGCGGGGAAGAGACAGAAGGAGAGGAGAAAGACAGAGGAGGGAGGGGGAGGGGGAAGGGGTAGGGAGGGGAGGAGAAGTGAGGGGGAGGGGGAAGGGGAAGGGAGGAAGGGGAGGGGAGGCACGGGGGAGGGAAGGTGGGGAGGGGAGGAGAAGCGAAGCAGGGGGAGTGGAAGGGGAGGGGAGGGAGAGGATGGACAAGAAAGAGAAGGAGGAAGAAGAACTGCAGGCGTGGCCCAGGCCCGTACTGGGGTGGGGGAAGGGAGTGCCCCCTGCAGAGCAGGAGGCTGTTGCCCTAGGCTGTGCAGGGCTCACCTGAGGAGCCTCCTTCATTCCGAGCCCTGAGCGCCTCCTCTGCCTCACTCCCGTCCCCACCCTGCAGTGGTGAAGCCAAAGTCGGTAAAGCAGTGGCTGCTGTGTGTTTTCTCCAGGTCAGTGGGACATGGGCCCGCCAGACATCTCAGCCCTTTGGCCGTGGCTCTGCCGGGTTTGATTGCCACACTGTTCCCTGCTGTCACCAGAAGGGTCACACAAGGCCACTCTCAGGACTCCCAGACCTCATCTGTCTCAGAGAAGAACGAGGCTACCATAAAAGGGCGATGTCTTTGGCCTTAGGGTGCATGTAGGCCCCTCTGGTTGCGATGTGGATAGAATTCCAGATGGGAGGGAATGTTCTGGAAATGCAACCTGGGCAGCTGATGGAGTCCAGGCCCTTCGGGTGCTAACACTGTGAAACATCTCTGTTCCAGAAATGGTTGCCAAGCCTGGAGGTCAGACTTGCTTAGCAGAGAAGGCAAACTCCAGTGACCTACAGCTGGGTTCAGCACATGGGTCTGGTAGGGAAACACACATTGAAACGTTATTAAAACCAGCAAGACTGACACAGGTGGTGGACTGTGACGTCTGTCCCATGTTACGCTGAGCTTGTTTTCAGGTCCGGAGATGTGCCAGAGCCGTGCCACACTGGGCTGGAGCCACTCGTGAAATGTCATTCTGCTCACGCAGCTGCAAAGCTCTCAGTATTTACCAACTAGGACTTTTCTTGTATGAGTATTTGTTTAATTGTCTTCTCTCCTCAACAGTAACTATAATGTCCTAAAACTCCATAGACAATAAATAGTTCTTTAAAGACCAGATTTAGTTTTCATGTAACCCACAGATTGGGGAAGGGGAACCACAAATTGTACTGATCCTCAAAACCGTGGCTGAAATGGAAAGAACTCCTTAAACGGAACCCTTAGGGAATCCATCTGTGAAGCCCCATTGCCTCTCAGATTCTGTGATCTGGGCCTCGAGACAACCTTGAGTCCCTCGCTGCATAAGTGCATGTCTGGTCAGAGACTTTCAAAAACTGCAATGCCCCAGGCCAGCAGCCACCCGCTAACAAGGACCTTGGAGAAAAGCCCACGGATGCGTGGAGAAATGGTGCCCACTAGTGGCGATCTCCAGAATGGACGTCCTGTGGAGTAGATGCCGCGGGCGGGCAGTGGCTCACACCTGCCAGCACCTCAGGAGGCTGATGGGGGGGGAGTGGGGGGGCGGGGCGAATTGCTTGAGTCTGGAAATTCAAGACTAGCCTGAGCCACACAGTGAGACCCTATCTCTACAAAACATACAAAAACTAGCCGGGTGTGGTGGCGCCTGTGGTCCCAGCTACTCAGGAGGCTGAGGTGGGAGGATTGGTTGAGCCTGGGAGGTTTAGGCTGCAGTGAGCAGCGATCACACCAACGCACTCCAGCCTGGGTGACTGAGGGAGACCTTGTCTCAAAAACAAACAAACAAAAAAGATGCCGCTGACTGAAGTACCCGGGCAAATTAACCAGACACTTGGAGATTTTCTCATTTTCTACAAGGCTGAGGGGAAATTTTAAGGAGCCCACAATTCCAACACCCCATCACTCTTTCTCATGTTCTTCCCAATATTTTCATCAAATCATAAATTGTGGCAAAATAATGTATAATTCTCAATACATACAAAGTAATTCAGAATAAGGAGGACTGATCAAGAAGAATGTAACCAATCACCAAGTGCCACATTCACTGAAACCAGCAATTCATAAGCATAGTTACATGTGTGTGGTATTGGGCGGGGGGGCTGTGGTGTGTGTGTGGTCTGTGTTGTGTGCACCAGTGTGCGGTGTGTGGTGTCTGTGGGGTATGTGTGTGGTATATTGTGTGGAGTATGTCTGTTGGGTTTGCACTAGTATGTGGGGTGTGGTATGTTGTGTGTGATGTGTGTGGACTAGTGTGTGGTGTGTAGTGTGTCTGTGGGGGGTGTGCACTAGTGTGTGGTGTGTGTGTGTCTGTGGGGTGTGTGTGGTATATTGTGTGGTGTATGTCTGTTGGGTTTGCACTAGTATGTTGTGTGTGGTATGTTGTGTGTGGTGTGTGTGGACTAGTGTGCGGTGTGTAGTGTGTCTGTGGGGGGGTGTGCACCAGTGTGGGGGGGGGGGGTGTGTGTCTCCAGATTAGATGATTTCCTGCTTTTTTTCAGTGATATACTGCTGTCATTTTTAAAAATTATCCTCAGCACTATGTTTCAGACAATAATGATAATATGTCTTGGCATAAGCAAGCTGTGTGTTAATAAAATATTTCTGACACTGAGCAACACCTGTAAGCATTGTAAACTATCCAGAGGCAGTTGTTTTTTTCACACATCACTGTAGGAAGCTTTTCCTCATTCATCTTACGGGCCCTCAGTCACTGCGTTCCAGCCAGACTAGGTTTCTTTGCATTCCCTGAATGCCCTGGGCCTTCTCCCACCCCCACTCCCTCCCCTATCCACTGGGCCAACCCATCCTTCAGTTCCATTTTGGCGTCCCTTTGAGGACCGCCACTGTGGCCTCCACAGGCGTCAAGCCTGTGTTCGCAGGGCCCTCCACAATCTGCACTCTGTCACCCGCTCCTGGCAGAACACTGGCACAGGAGACCAAAGCACACGTGAATGAGTCAATCAGAAGAACAACTTGTACTAGAAAGTGCTTTCCCAAATTTGACATCAAAATTGAGACCAGTGAACACTTCCATGGCTCATGACAAAGTTCATATCCACCTAACACAAAATGAGGGCATTATTCAGTTAATTTGATACATTAAAAAGATAATCAGATAACCAGCTAGAGATTACAACATTTCTGAATTGGCTGTTACCCTCATGTCGACGGGGCTGGGCCCGTGTCTGTGGACAGCAGTCTTTGAGAAGCTGCAGCGGAAGCCTGTGCAGGATGACTAGTGTTGCAGTGTCCTGGGGGTGGTGGGACAGGATGCTAGGAAGAAAAGGCATCCGGCACCTGGGGATGCTCTGTCCGGGTGGCCCAGCTTGCTTCCCGTAGCCTCCCAGTCCTTTTACTGCAGTTTTAGGAGGTGACGCTGGGGACGCTGGGCCTGGCAGATTCCTCTCCAGGCTTCCCTTCACCCCGCAGAGCTTCCCCGCACTGGCAGAACTCGATCACCGCCACCCAGAGGGCATTGTCCCTGAAGAGGCAGGGAGAGTGGGGAAGCTGCAAACTCCAGGCTGATGTTCTCAGTGTCCCCACAGCCTGCTTTTGCCTTAAAACCCCAGGTATTCTCACGAATGGGTACAACACCCAAGATGCCATTGTCAGCTCAGGGACTTGGTTTTAGTTGCGGCTTTGGGACCTTGCTTAGGTAAGTTAGCCTTGCTGGGTCTTACTTTCCACATCAGTAAGTGCCACAAAGCTTAACATTTATAAGCCAACAGAAAGCCTCAATTTTAATTAACAAACATTTACTCATCAATCATTTTTTACCTGGATGGAGGTTAATTCAAAGGAAAGGTATTAACCCAGAAGGTTTTTCTTTTTAAGAGTGTTATTGTGGCACTCATGTCCCAGTGGGGAAGCTCTGAGCTTCCTCTGCCCAACTCTGCAGGCGACGCTTCGCTTATGGCCCCTGTCTGTGGGGTCCAGGTGGACCTGGACAGGTCTCCAAGGCAGCGCTGGAGCAGACTTGCAGCCGCAGGGTGTGGAGAAACGCAGGATAGATCAAGATTTGATGTTTGGATAGATGTTAATTGTGGGCGGCAAGCCACCCAGGCGCTGAGGCAAGAGACAGAGGACACGAGCTGTTCCAGTATAATAAAATATAAAACAGGAATAGTTATACCAGATATAGATCTTAGATATGATTATATATGAATATCATTAATCATTAGTTTGTAGCAATTACTTTTTATTCCAATATTATAATAATCCTCGCTCTATAGTCATAGCCTAGGAAAAACCAGGCCATACAGAGGTAGGAACTGAGGGGACACAGTGAGATGTGACCAGAAGACAAGTGCGAGCCTTCTGTTATGCCCAGACAGGGCCGCCAGAGGGCTCCTTGGTCTAGCAGTGACGCCAGCGTCTGGGAAGACGCCCGTTGCCAGGTGGACCGTGGTCCAGGGGTAGCGTTAAGTGTCAAGGGAAAACATCCGCTACTCAGCAGACCGGGAAAGCGGGGGGGGGGGTCTCCCTTTCCCCGGGGGAGTTTAGAGAAGACTCTGTTCCTCCACCTCTTGTGGAGGGCCTGACATTAGTCAGGCTCACCCGCAGTTATCCGGAGGCCTAACCTTCTCCCTGTGATGCTGTGCTTCGGTGGTCACGCTCCTAGTCCGCCTTCATGTTCCATCCTGTACACCTGGCTCTGCCTTCTAGATAGCAGTGGTAAATTAGTGAAAGTGCTAATAGTCTCTGATATGCAGAAATAATGGCGTAAGCTGTCTCTCTCTCTCCTCTCTCTCTCTCTGCCTCGGCTGCCAGGCAGGGAAGGGCCCCCTGTCCAGTGGACACGTGACCCACGTGACCTTACCTATCATTGGAGATGGCTCACACTCCTTACCCTGCCCCTTCTGCCTTGTATCCAATAAATATCAGCGCAGCCAGACATTCGGGGCCACTACCGGTCTCCGCGCATTGGTGGTAATGGTCCCCCGGGCCCAGCTGTCTTTTCTTTTATCTCTTTGTCTTGTGTCTTTATTTCTACACTCTCTCGTCGCCACACACAGGGAGAGACCCATCGACCCTGTGGGGCTGGTCCCTACAGTTAATTCCAAACTTGAGAACTGTCTTTGTAAAATGACAACAAAGATGTATCTGCCAATCATTGACTTCTTAATCACTGCCTTTGCTCTTTCAAAGCCTCAACATTTTGCAGTTTCAGCCAACAGTACCCTCTAACTTTGTAAACCGCTCTCCTGTGGCGACAACACCACCTCACTCTAATCAGTGAGAAGGGTGATTGTTCTCTCTTCCTTTCAGAGTAATTTAAATTCTTGAGAAACCACTTGGCATGTTTAATATTCTGGTCATACTGAAAATCCAAGTCTTGTTTTCCTGACCGTATTTCAGGAACTAGTTTAAGGAAGGAATTATCTTTTAAAACCACAAAACAAAGATTTTTACACACTCAATTTCACAAAACTCAGTATTGCAGAATTGCAAACATGCTCTGTGACTCAGTCTCCAGTGCTTAACTTCCCCCTTGTAGTAACTTTAGAGGGTCCTGAAATTTTATCTTCTTTAACAAGGGCAAATACTGGGAGAGAATGTAAGAGGAGGAAAATAAACAGAATGTCTTCTGTTAGACAAGCCAGCCTCAGGCATGTACACATTTGGCAGAGTTCTAATTTTGTTTGCTAACCTCTGATCACTACCTGAAATGGGTCTCTGCAGGATATCAAGGTGTCAGCAGCGCTGTGCTCCTGGAGCATCTAGGTAAGAATCCCGTCCCTGGCCTTTCCCAGCTTCAGGAGGCCACCTGCACTCCCAGCTCACTGTTCTTCCTTCCTTCCTTCCTCCATCTTCAAAGCCAGCAGCATAGCGTCTTCCAATCTCTCTGACTCTGACCCCCTGCCTCCCTCTTTCACTTGTAAGAACTCTTGTGATTACATCACACCCACCCACATAACCCATCTTAACTTAATCACCCCTTGCAAAGTCCATTTTGTCATGTGAGGTAATACACAATATTTATGAGCCGTATCAGTTTAACCAATTAGGAAGTGTGGTAGAGGAAATACAGTGATGGAAGGTTTAACCTGAGGAAAGAAAAATAGCTCAGAGCAGTCTGAACTATTTGAAGGATGCAAACATGTATCAGGACATGAGTGTGGGACTAACTGCAGTCACTCTGCTCCCCATGCCACAGGGACAATTGCTTAAGGCATTTTGTTCCTGACTGCTGTGTCACCCATTATTTTCATGTTTCTGGAGTCTGTGAGACAAGGAAAAATGTATAGTCAATCAATAGCTTATGTTGTTTTAATGTAAATTTTTGATAAACAACTCAGGAACCGCCCTTTCTTTTCTCCTTAACCCCCCCCCCGCCCCCCCAGGTACCTGCTGCTGCTCGGGTGCGTACTCAAGGAAACTCAAATCTGTGCTCCCAGGCGGTCATCCTCAGGGCTTGTGCTCAAATAAACTCCATGCTAACTCGTATTTTCTGAATCTTTCTATCTAAGGTTGACAAACCTAAGGGGCATCATTCTAAAATCAGTAAACATGATTTTGCTGTAGGCTATTACAGGTATAAAAGGGAAGAAAAGCACAAGAAATCTAACCAAATATAGAGATTCCAGGTCATTCTATTAGAATGTGATATGGTTTGGATCTGTGTCCCCACCAAAGCTCACGTGGAATTATAATCCCCACTGCTGGAGGTGGGGCTGGTGGAAGGTGACTGGATCATGGGGGTGGAGTTCTCATGAATGGTTTAGCATCATCCCCCACTTGGGACTGTATAGTGAGTGAGTTCTTGTGAGGCCTGGTTGCAGAAAAGTGCATGGCACCTGCCCCCTCTCTCTCTTTCTCTTGTTCTGGTAAGTTGTGTCTGCTTCCCCTTCGCCTTTCGCCATGATTGTTAAGTTTCCTGAGGCCTGCGCAGAAGCAGAAGCAGCTATGCTTCCTGTGCCGCCTGCAGAACAGTAAACCAATTAAACCTTTTTTCTTATAAATTACCCAGTCTCAGGTGTTTCTTTTTATGTTTTTTTTTTTTTTTTTTGAGACGGAGTTTCACTCTTGTCATCCATGCTGGAGTGCAGTGGTGCAATCTTGGCTCACTGCAACCTCCGCCTCCGGAGTTCAAGTGACTCTCCTGCTTCAGCCTCCCGAGTAGCTGGGACTACAGGCGTCTGCCACCACACCCGGCTAATTTTTTGTATTTTTAGTAGAGATGAGGTTTCAGTATGTTGCCCAGGCTGGTCTTGACCTCACGTGATCCACCTGCCTGGGACTCCCAAAGTGCTGGGATTAAAGGAATGAGCCACCGGGCCTGGCCTCAGGTGTTTCTTTATAGGAATGTGAGAACTGGCTAATACAGAAAATTGGTACTGAAAAGTGGGGCATTCGTATAAAGATACCTGAAAATGTGGAAATAACTTTGGAACTGGGTAATGGGTAGAGGTTGGAAGGATGTGGGGGGCTCAGAAGAAGATAAGAAGATGGGGGAAAATTTGGAACCTCCAAGAGACTTGTTAAATTATTGTGACCCAAATGCTGATAGTGATATGGAGAGATGGGCAGGCTGACAAGGTCTCAGATAGAGATGAGAAACTTACTAGGAACTGAAGCAAAGGTCGCTTTTGCTATGCATTAGCAAAGAACCTGGCAGCATTGTGCCCCTGCTCTAGGGATCTCTTGAACTTTGAACTTGAGAGTGATGAGTTGGGGTATCTGGCAGAGGACTCCTAAAAGTGATTTCTGTTAAATCTCACCCTGGCAATATTAATTACAAATTTACATTCCAGGTACAAAACAAGGACAAGATGAGATCAGTCACTCTTCTGCCTACCCTGATATGGGCTACATAACTCTTTCCTCTACTCCCTCTCATCAGATGTTTGCCTCATCTTATGTAAATTGTTGGTTTACTGAGCACTAATCAGAGCGTCACTGTGGACCCCTCCCTTTTTTTCGTCCTGCTTGCTGTCTCCTCCTAAACACCCAGTCCCCATAACCCTATTTGGATGGCACAGTTGATGCTTCTGTGGCTTGTTTTTTTCCCGGGCCCATCCTCAGACCTCTACTGGTGGAGACATTTGCCTCAGTCACTCATTTTTGGTTAACTAGGAATCTCATTAAATGAACAGAAGTCGTTGAAAATATGGCTTAAACACACCTCACCACATGCCTGCCCCAAGTTAATGAGCAGAGTTGATTACTGCCTGCCTGCAGAAGTGGGAAAGGAGGAGGAAAAGGAAACATACAGGGGGACAAATTTTTAAACACAACTTCAAAATATCACCCACCCATATATGTACACACACATAGAAAATTACACAGCAGATTACTCACAGTAACGTGAGAGAATTTTTGAGTGGGTGGGATTCTTTACAGCAAGTTTTTTTTTTTTTTTTGCTTCTTTGAATTTTTTTACTTTTTTAGGTTTTTATATTTATAAAAGTTATATTTACTTTTTAAAAGTGTCAACCTTAATAATGAGATTCAGAAATATGATTACATATAGTGTGTATTTGAGCACAGAGCCTGAGAATGGCCACCTGGACAAATGGGGTCAGCCTTTCCAAGTGGAGCTCAGGTTTCACTTACCAGGCGGAGACAGAAGCTCCAGCAGGATCACCACAGTTTTTATACGAGGCCAGGGGCACACGCCGCAGCGGTTCCATTGGTTAGGGATCTCTGTATTTGAAGGAAGATTGCGTTATGACTCCATGAGGAGGGGTAGTCATCTGAGGGGGTCTTATCTCCAGTGCCATTTGGTCTTTATTATTTACAGGGAAAAAGGCAGAAGTTGCAGCTGCATGTGGCATGACCTAGGCCGCGTAGCCACATTCCCCTCAAGGCTCAGGTAATTCAAAGTTCCAACAGCTTTAAGTTTAAATTATTTTAAGTTTGAATGATTTAATTTCACAAAAGGTAATATATGCACATGGACTGAAATTCAGAAGCACAAAAAGATATCCAAGGAAGTACCTCCCCCACTTCCACCATCTCTCATCTTCCAGCACTCCATCCAGAGGCCTTGTGCTATGCCGGTTTTCTTTTTTCCTTCCAGGGACAGTTTAGGGATTTTTCTATCTATCATTAAATTCGTATTTTGCTCAAATGCAGGCATATGATAAACACGATCCTATACTTGCTTTTTCCCACATACTGTATCTTGAAGATTGTTCAATGTCCATGCAAAGCTGCCTGTTCTTTTGAACAGCCACCGAGTATTCCATTATGTGAGTGTATCATAACCTATTTACTCAGTTCCATACTTGATGGGTCTTTAAATTGTCTGCAATCTTTTGCTATTACAAACGAAGCCACAGGTCATTTTGCACACATGCAAAAATGCAAATCCATGGTATACTTCCCAAAATAAAAATCGTTAGGTTTAACAGCACGAACACCTTTAAATTTGGAAGATATTCCAACTCGTTCATCCTAGGGAGTATACCAATACCACTCACAAAACATGAGGGTGCCTGCTTCCCCACATTCCTGCTAGCAGTGTCATCAACCTTTGTGATCTTTGTTAACATATGAAAAGTGGTACCGTACTGTAATTTTAATTTTTATTATGAATTAAGTTGGGCTTTCTTTCGAATGTTAAAATCTATTTGCATTTCTTTCCCTGTGAACTGTTTTTTGCCTGTCTTTCTCCTGAGCCATTGGTCTCTTCCCACTGACTTATTACATATATGTAAAGGGAATACTGGCTTTACATTATAAGGAAATTAGCATTTTGTGATAGGTTTCAAATTTTTCCCCTAGGTTGTCTTTTGACTTCATTTGCTGTTTGTGCACACAATTTTTTTTTTTTTTTTTTTTGGTAATGAGAGTGCGTTGCTCTTATTTTTAAAATGTTGACTACATTCTGGGGAAAGAAGGCTCAGCAGCCACCTGCTTTTTTGCCCGGGTGGGTGGTCCGGCCCCGAGCCCTCCTGACTCCCTCCCCAATGCCCAGAGGCGCCGCAGCGATTCTGGGGAGGCCGCGCTCTCGCCCCAAGGCAACCAGAAGCCCACGTTCCAGGAGATGCGTCGGAACCAACAACTCGGGTCCGTTTTCCCGCGCTAGATGGGACTCGTTTGCTGGGGACTTCCGGGGCGGGGCCTGCCTGGAGCGGAAGAGCCTGGGCGGTGCACAGGGACCGGGTGGGGGTCAGCGGCCTTCGAGTCCGCGGCCTTCGAGTCTTGGGGCGGCGGCGGCGGCGGGCGCGGGCGCGGGCGCGGGCACGGGGCGGGGCGCTTAGCGGGCAGGAGGCGCGCGCCTGGCGGCGGAGTGCGGCGGGAGGCCGGGCCCGCGCGGCCATGAACCTAGAGCGGCTGCGGAAGCGCGTCCGGCAGTACCTCGACCAGGTGGGCGGCCCCGACTCGGGGCGCGGGGTGCGGGGCCAAGGCCTCGCCGGGTCTTTTTCCGCGCGGCGTGGGGCTAGGGTGCCTGCCGTCGGGGCTCTTGGTGGGGAAGGACTGGGCCAGCCCTGGGCCTTCATCTGGGGCCAGCAGCGCAGTCTCCGCCTCACCCCGAAGGGAGCGGTCCCTGCAGTTGGGAGGGGCACAGCCCGGGGAGTGGAGGCTCCCCAGCGCAGGGGGCGCCTCAGTCGGGTCTGAGCCTCGTTCTGCACCTGGCGCGGAGGAGGTGCCCAGGAAACACTGACTACTCAGTGCAAGTTGAAGGACAATTTTTGGAGGAAAGTTACAGGGCTAGCTAATAAAACATTTTTGAGAGGTTTAGTTGTAATTTTTATTGGGCTGAATTTAAGTGAATAAAGATGTGAAGAAGCCTGTTGTCTCAAATCAGTACTTTAAAAATTCTCGTTAACTATGTCCGTGTTTTCTACACTACCTTTGAATAGCAGAGAGCGTTTAAGGGAAGAAGTGTCTTCGAGAATCAGCATCAGTTTTATCTGTAATGTTTAGTTTTTGTTGAAATGCTTGCTCTTTCAGGAAATTGGAAAGAAAGGGAAAGAAAAGCCATGGTAATGCAGAGTTTTCGGAATTGGTTGCTAAATGACGTGGCCAAATGTTTGCAGTCCATTTGGAGGGCTGTGTTTTTATTTACCATGAGTTAGTTGAATTCAGTGTTTTCTGATCACTTTTTCTTCAGTACGGAGACGTAGTGAGGAATGTGACAGGCCTGGTTTCCAGCCGGAGACACCGGTATTGAGCATATTTGTAACCATCCCGTTGGCATTCCTCCTGCCTCGGGCTAGCAGCAGTGGTCCTGGCTTGCCTCCAGGGGAACTGAGGCAGAAACTGTAGAAGACTGAGGACCGAGGAGCAGAACAGGGACTAAAGCTAGCCGTAGGTCACTGTGGGTGTCTCTCGTTGTCGGCTCCTTCATTTTTGTTAGACTTGGAGGAGGTGAGTTCTTCCCCATGTTCAGTGAAGCTTAGTTAATTTATGTGTGTGTGTTTTTAAACTTGAGTGTTATTAAAACTGCAACTGTGTTATATAAGGTATTTGAGTATAGTGTTCTGTCTTCTAAATTTCACTTTGGGATCCACTAACAGCTCGTTGAAAGTGTTATATAAATCACACAAGAATTGTTCATGACTAGCCTTTGCTGTTTCACTTGCATTTCACTTGTATGTTTCACGATACATTTTTACAGTGTATGAGTTTTAAAAAATTACCTTCATGAGTTGTATATACAAAGATATTACAGGAATATTTGTATTGTGACACTGAACTAAAACTTACCTTACGTGAGATGTAAGATAGAGATGTAACAAATTGTTGTCTTGAGATGTAGATTTATTACATAGAATTATAATAATATTAGATGACTGTTTAAGACTATTAAAATAACAGAGCAGTTACCACTTTTTTGTTTTTTTGGTATGCAGCAACAGTACCAGAGTGCTCTATTTTGGGCAGATAAAGTAGCTTCACTCTCTCATGGTAAGTGACAAAATGCTAATTGGTTTTCTGATTAATCTTAAATTTTTTTTTCTGTTTCACCTTGTACCTCTGACCACTTACGTGAATTTTTCCCTTCAGAGGAACCCCAGGACATCTATTGGTTGGCTCAATGTCTTTACCTGACAGCACAATATCACAGAGCCGCCCATGCACTTCGGTCACGAAAACTGGACAAAGTAAGTGACGGTATGAACTTTAAAGCTCTTCAGAGCTTTAAAAAAAATGTCATTAGTGGCCGGGCGTGGTGGCTCACACCTGTAATCCCAGCGCTTTGGAAAGCCAAGGCTGGTGGATCATGAGGTCAGGAGCTCAAGACCAAGATGGTGAAACCTCATTTCTGCTAAAAATACAAAAATTAGCTGGTGGCAGGCGCCTGTAATCCCAGCTACTCGGGAGGCTGAGGCAGAGAATTACTTGAACCTAGGAGGTGGAGGTTGCAGTGAGCTGAGATCAGCCTGGACAACAGAGCGAGACTCCGTCTCAAAAAAAAATGTCATTAGGGTTTTAGGTGTATATTCCATTTATGTTGAAGTTATTTAAATTGATGCAATTTTTCTTTGTTTTTGTTTTTTTGAGGTCTCTCTGTGTCACCCAGCAGTGCAGTGGGATGATCGTGGCTCACTATAGCCTCAGACTCCTGGGTTCACGTGATCCTTCTGCCTCAGCCTCCCCAATATCTGGGACTACAAATGCATGCCACCACACCCAGCTAATTTTTAAATTTTTTTGGTAGAGACAGGGTCTCACTTTGTTGCCCAGGCTAGTCTTGAACTCCTGGTCTCAAGTAATCCTCCCGCCTTGGTCTCCCAAAGTGCTGGGATTATAGATGTGAGTCATCACAGTAGGCCCAATTTTTTTTAGTGAAAGTGAAGGGAAAATGTCTTATACCTCATCTGTCACCTTCTTTTTCCCCCATCTCCCATCTAGTCTGTAAATTCTGAAGACTGTTTTCTCAACAGCTCTGGAATCATGGATATTCCTCTTTCTCCCCACTCGTATGTGTCAGGCCTTTGATTTTTTGTCTGTTCTGTTACAGCCTCTCTTCTTGTCTCTTTTCCCCAGTAACAGTTTCTCTCTTCTCACCTTCCCTGTGACAAGTTCATCTTGTGAACTATTACAGGAGTGAGTAGTCTTTAAAATACGGATGTGGTTATATTCCCACAAAGTCATTCAGTGACTTCCCATTAGCTGCAGGATAAAGTCAGATGCATCAGTAGGTCTGTGAGGCCCTCCATGTTTTCTCTCCAGTCTGTGTCTAATCCACCACCATCAATACCCGGAGCACGTGCTCCAGTCACATGGAGCTGCTGTGAGCTCCTTGGACGCCCGGCAGTTATTCACACTCAGGGCCTGAAGTGGAGCTGCTGCGAGCTCCTTGGACGCCCGGCAGTTATTCACACTGAGTGCCTGAAGTGGAGCTGCTGCGAGCTCCTTGGATGCCCGGCAGTTATTCACACTTAGTGCTTGAAGAGCTGCCCAGTGCTCCACTCCTCTGCCTGACCACTTACTCGCTGCCTCACTTACTCGCTCTCCTGCAGACGTTTCCTTCTCCACCTGGCTGGTGCTTTCTGTAGCCCCCTTTCGTCATGCTTACCTGTTGTGCTTAGTTCACATCTCCCCTACTGTAACCTCCTGGGGCAGGGCCTTACTGCTTTTGAATCCTTGGTGCCTAGTAAACAGTGGGTTCATAATAAATATGGTTTAACAAGACTGGATTTTTTTTTAACCGCAAGAGTAAAAGAAATTATGAAATTAGCTCTATTTTATGCTTACGGCTTTCTTTGAAAGTGAAGATACATATTATTTTGACCACTACTTAAACAAATTAATTTCTTTCCTAGTTGTATGAAGCATGTCGTTACCTTGCAGCTAGGTGCCATGTAAGTATGCTCACAATTTCATTTTTATTTGGTTGAATAAAATGAGTGTTATGCATCCCTTATATATGTGTGAGAATTTTAGTGATGGAGCTTAGCAGGTTAGTAAAGTATTTCATGAGGAAGTGTTCCTTTCCTTAGTGTTGTTTGCTGTAAAATACTGATTCTTCGTTTACTAAAAGCTGACATGCATGAAGAAAATTCTACTTTAGACATTTCACATTTAAATAATGGACAGAATATATATTATCCTTTAAAAATCTGGATCATATGTTTAGTGTTAGAAATCGTGGGTGATGAGTGGCATTTCTGTTTTCCACATAGTATGCTGCAAAAGAGTACCAGCAGGCTCTTGATATTCTTGATATGGAAGAGCCAATCAACAAAAGATTATTTGAAAAGTACTTGAAGGATGAAAGTGGCTTCAAAGATCCCTCCAGCGACTGGGAAATGTCACAGTCTTCAGTAAGTAGTACTGTTAGCACACCTCAGTAACGGCAGTGAGAATTGCCTCATTACGTGGCAGAAACACATTATCTTCTTTGACTTGAGTATTACTGTATAAAACTGTATATTTATTGTTGCTAATAAATTGGCAACAACAATTGTGGTTGCCAGTTTATTTAATTTGCCCACCAAAACCAAAAAAGATTCTGAGAGAGATTTCTGAGCCCTCAGTTGGAAGCTGTAATTGTATCCGCAGATGCCTGCATCCAAAATAGGCTGGCTTGAAACTTCCTTCTCATATTTGATGCCTTAAGCTACTCCCTAAAAGTGGAATAATTTTTCTCCTTCTTTCTGTGTTTCAGCAGTGTTTTGGACCTACACCAAGAAACTTTAATTAGTGTACATTGCTTCTTTCCAGGAAATGGTTTTGTGTTCTGTTTGCTTCAAAGTACATTGCTATGTAATTGTGTATATTTCAGTTTGTATACTTCATATCTCCATGAAATTGTACATTCCTTGCTGGCAGACATTATATAATAACTTATTAAGTGACATTTACAGACCACTAATCTGGATTTAAAAAAAAAAATAAAAACTTACTGAGGTATAATTTGTATGCCATGCAGTTCACCCATTTAAACTGTATGGTTTGATTCCTTTTAGTGTATTCACAGAGCTTTGCAAACCTCACCATGGTCAATTTTAGAATTTTTTTTTATTCAGAAAGAATCCCTGTAAGCCTTACCTGACCTACCAATTTCTCTTTCTTCCCACATCTTTTTTTTTTTTTTTTTTTTTTTTAATTAAGAAGGGTCTTTGCTTTGTTGTCCAGGCTGGAGTGCAGTGGCACAGTCACAGCTCACTGCAGCCTCAACCTCCCAAGCTCAAGTGATTCTCCCACTTCAGCCTTCCGAGTAGCTGGGACTACAAGCACATCCCAGTTGGCTAAATTTTTTTTTTTTGAGACGGAGTCTTGCTGTCGCCCAGGCTGGAGTGCAGTGGCACGATCTTGGCTCACTGCAAGCTCCGCCTCCCGGGTTCACGCCATTCTCCTGCCTCAGCCTCCCGAGTAGCTGGGACTACAGGCGCCCGCCACCATGCCCGGCTAATTTTTTGCTATTTTAGTAGAGATGGGGTTTCACTGTGTTAGCCAGGATGGTCTCGATCTCCTGACCTCGTGATCTGCCCGCCTTGGCCTCCCAAAGTGCTGGGATTACAGGCATGAGCCACTGTGCCCGGCACAGTTGGCTAAATTTTTAAAAAATGTTTTGTAGAGACAGGGTCTCACTGTGTTGCCCAGGATGGTCTCAAACTTCTGGGCTCAAGTGATCCTCCTGCCTTAGTTTCCCAAAGTGTTGGGATTACAGTCATGAGCCACTGCACCTGGCCCATTTATTCTTTATATTTTTGGTAGAACTTTATTACTCGACTTTTCACCTTAGATAGTTATTATTAAGCATAAAAGAATATTACACATTCTAAGTTTTTGTTTTTGTTTTTTTTTCTGGCCACTCATTAATGTATGTGTTGGGAAGCAGATTCTTCTGTTAAGAAATGCATTTATGAAAGTGTGTGGTACAGTCATTATTTTGGGACCTCTTATCCATTAACTTATCTGCTACGAAATGTGTGATTTATTTGTAATGCATTATTATTTATTTTGTGAAATTGCATTTTTAAAAAACAACTGCTAGGATATTGCTTAGCTCAAAGACTCTCATAATTCGTTATTTTTTCTAAAATTTTACTTTACGAATCTTCTTCATATCCTTAATGATATTAGCTGCCTGTTGCTGGATCATCTTTAAATTCAGTGATGTGTTTGAGGTCCAGAGTCTAGAATGTACGTCAGATTTCCACATCTTCGTGTTTATGGTAGTCGTGAGATGGCTGTTGAACGAGATGGTGGCATCTCTAGACCTCACAGACTTCTGTAGTTAAGTGGTGAAGACTTCTGTAGGTGAAATGGTGAAGAGTTCTGTAGTTAAATGGTGAAGAGTTCTGTAAGTTAGATAGTGTTTTTATCTTCTGTAGGTGAAGTGGTGAAGAGTTCTGTAAGTTAGATAGTGTTTTTATCTTCTGTAGTTAAGTGGTGAAGAGTTCTGTAGTTAGATAGTGTTTTTATCTTCTGTAGTTAAGTGGTAAAGAGTTCTGTAAGTTAGATAGTGTGTTTTTATCTTTTTACAGATGAGGAAAGGAAATGGAGGCCAAGAGAGGTTCAGTCATTTGTCCGAGGTTACAAGTAAGTGGCAGAGCTGGGGTTTGAACTCAGGTCTGTCCTGCCCCAGCAGGCCATTGTGCTGACTGCTCTGACCACTCTGCTGCATTGTTGCCAGTTTCTGCTCATTAAGATCCTTTTGAGGGGTGTCTACCTATCACACTGTCAATCTTGGAGTTTTATACACATACACACACACTCTGCCATCTCTCAATCATTGCACTGTTTTGGACAAAACAGGTAATGAACCTAGTAGCCGTGACATGTACTTTTGTTATAAAGATGTGTTGGAACAGAGCGGTTGGAGCCCAGGGAAGGTGAATTGAAGAAGCTTTGCTCTGCATTTTTTTGTGTGTGTTTTTATTTATGCCTTGACAGTTGTGATTAACTAAATCCTTTTAAATGCAATAAAAACTTCTCAGCATTCAAATACACAATTCTCTATCAAAAGTTAAGTTTAAGGGCCAGGCATGGTGGCTCATGCCTGTAATCTCAGCACTTCGGGAGGCCAAAGTGGGAGGATCACTTGAGGCCAGGAGTTTGAGAGCAGCCTAGGCAACATAGCAAGATTGTCTGTACAAAAAATTTAAAAAATTAACTGTTCGTGGTGTTGTACACCTGTAATCCCAGCTACTCAGGAGGCTGAGGCAGGAGGGTCATTTGAGATCATAGGAGTTCAAGGCTGCAGTGAGCTATGATCGCACCACTGAACTCCATCCTGGGAGACAGAGTGAGACTCTGCCTCTACGGAAAAAAAAAAAAAAGTGAAGTTTAAAAGTACTGACTTAATATGTGACTCATCATTTTTCCAACAGATAAAGAGTTCTATTTGTCTTCTACGCGGGAAAATCTATGATGCTCTAGATAACCGAACCCTGGCTACCTACAGCTACAAAGAAGCTTTGAAGCTTGATGTCTACTGTTTTGAAGCATTTGATCTTTTAACGTCACACCACATGTTGACAGCACAAGAAGGTTTGGAAACTCAGGTGTTTTATGTTTAGCAAAATTAATATTGTTTGGATTTTTTGTCTCTGAAATCTTCTAAGTCAACAACAGACCACATACAGGTTTAAATAGACCTACTCACTTTCTTAATGTCTTCAAATGTAAAGCACATTGCAGAATGCAGTATTGTACGGTGCCCTGTGCTGTCCGAATCTAGGGATTGTGATAGGAAGAGGCCATCTTTTTGAGAAGTGATTGAGATAGTATAAACCGGGATTTAAGTATCTCATTCAGTGATTCTCAACTGTGTTGCTCTTTAAATCCTTGGGAAGACTGAGAAACATCCATGTCCAGTTCCCAACTCCAGAGCAGATGATTTAAAGCTCCCAGGTGACCCTAATGTACCAGAGGCACTGAGAATCAGTCCAAGCATGTTGGCAGTGATGTGAGGTGCATAAACAAGGGAAACAGAAAATAGAGTGGTTGAATTAATGGGATTCTAACATATTTTAGCCTAGTGCAATGGTTCTCAACCAACCAGAGTGATTTTGCCACCCCCCGCCCCGGGAACATTTGGCAATGTCTGGAGATGTTGTTTGTCACAGCTTAGGGGCAGGGAGGGAGGTTGAGAGGTTGCTGCTGGTATCTAGTGGCTAGCGGCCAGAGGTCCTGCTTAGCACCTGCAGTGCACAGGCTCCCCTGCCCCAGCAGAGCAAGATCCACGCAGTCAGGAGTGTGGAGGCTGGTGGTTCTTAGGTGACGAGAGCCACCTGGGGACCTGCCTCAGCCCTGAAAGAGTAGCCTCCACCCACCAGGTGATTCCCGTCTTCAGGCCTGGAGCCGCTGTGTCAGCTTCTGTTGCACATTTTGATCTTATGTTCTTTTTTGAGTTTGATTTACTTAGACCAAGAACTGTAGAATCATATTTTTAGTTGTTGGCTTTTTCCCCTCTATAAATATTATGAGGATATTCTTTTTTTTCTCACCATTTTTAAGAAAAAGAACTTCTTGAATCACTACCTCTTAGCAAGCTGTGTGATGAAGAACAGGAATTGCTGCGTTTTCTATTTGAGAACAAATTGAAAAAAGTAAGTAAAACCAAAGAGTTAGCATTTGCTTTATGTAAATATCTTATTCCATTAAATTTGGCATCTAGTCTTATGTTAAGTTTTTGAAATTAAATCTTTTTAAATTTAGCACATTTTTAAGAATAGAGCGTTTAGGATACATAAGATTCCAAAAAAAAAGTTTCCAAAAATACCTTCTTCATCTGAAAGACTCCTTATACTAAAAGATTGAATTACCAAGTAAATGTAAATGGAATGGTGTTGCATGGAAATGAAGATTTTTTTGTTATGCTTCCTGAATGTTTACTTTGAGAAATACATCCCGCTGTGGAATTCTGTGATAAAATTGAGAAGGGAATTAAACTTACTGAGAGGAGTACTTATAAAACCTAAAGTTATAAGTTTTCAGAGGCTCACATTTGTTCTTGTAAATGTTTTAACCACTTAGGCCAAACACAAATTGAATCCGCATTTTGTTTTGTTTTTGCTCATTGAGTTTATGTTTACATTTCTATGTGTTTCAGTATAATAAGCCTAGTGAAACGGTCATCCCTGAGTCTGTAGATGGCTTGCAAGAGAATCTGGATGTGGTAGTGTCTTTAGCTGAGAGACATTATTATAACTGTGATTTTAAAATGTGCTACAAGCTTACTTCTGTGTAAGTATATCCGTCCATTTTTCTGTAGGAACATGGAGTTCACTCCATCTTACCTAGGTGATTCATGGACGTGCTCTCTGAATAATCTTGAACTAGATGATAATTTAAGTTATCTTTACTGTTTGTAGAGCACTGAACAGGGTGCTGTCTTAAAAGAGCAATTTACAGACATGAATTTGTGCATATTTGTAGATTTATTACATTAACTTGGGAGGGATATACATGTTGCTCTTACTGATCTTGATAATTTGCAAGTTTGAAAATTCCATTTTGGCACATTGTTTTGTAAAATTCATTCTCAATTAGAGACTCACACTATAGATACTAGGTGTTTAATATGCTGCACGCCGTAGCTAAGCCATCTCCCACACGTATCAGTTTTCCAGTGTACCTAATTTAAACTTTAGCTAAATGACATATTTTATTTTTTGTAGATCTTGGTTTGGTTTAAAATCCTTGAAATTACAAAAATTTTAATTGGCAAATACACGTAACCTATTTATTAGGTTGGTGCAAAAATAATTGCAGCTTTTGCTGTTGAACGTAGGGGTAAAACTGCAATTATTTTTGCGCCAACCTAATAGTATTTCCTTTTGGTTTTGATTCTTTTAAATAATCGGCCTGCTTATTTTATGTATTACAATTCTGTTGACTTAAAGTAAATGTATGTGATAATGTTTATTTTTGTTCCTTTCAAATAAACCAGAATTTTTTCTTTCATTTGTAACTTAATTATGGCCTTAACTGAATCAAGCTGAAGATAATGGAGTGAAGAAAGTGAAGTATTATAACCCACAGCATCATATGTGATACCGTAATGACTGTCTACATATAGCCGATAGTCATGAGTGCTGTCACCTACTGTTTTGGGCATAGTAATGTGTCGCTTTAACTTTCAGAGTAATGGAGAAAGATCCTTTCCATGCAAGTTGTTTACCTGTACATATAGGGACGCTTGTAGAGCTGAATAAAGCCAATGGTAAGAATTTTTTTTAAATTAAAGTAATTCTTAGACATAAAACAAATTTTTTCTGTAACTTGAAATTTTGTCTCTGAAATTCTGGATAGTTGAGATTGCAGGTAACAACATAATGGAACCCTACTATAAAAGTAACAACTGGGGAGGAAATGTTTAGGAAAGTAGCAAATGGCCAATTTTGTTTTCCCGTCAGAACAATTAGTTCTTTATCGCTGCTTCCTACTACCCTTTCTCAAATATCATTTATGTTTCAAGGTTTGTTAGCTTTGAATTGTTGGGTGTCAGTTCTGCCTCCCCCCCCCCCCCTTTTTTTTTTGTAAATTCCACTGGAAATCTGATATGGTAAGAGTTGATAACTACTTAGAAATTGGAAAGGAGCAGATTGTTTGCTCATGTTTTCCGTATTTTTAACATTTGACATTTAGTTGTGTTTGGGGATGCATTTGTCCTTAAATTTTTCTAAACTGAATGGTGAGCTCTGTCAGGAAGGAAAACCCTCACCGAATCCCTGCTGCTCAGAGTGTGGTCCATGGACCAGCAACATCGCATTTGTGGAAGCTGGTTGGAAATGCAGCATCTCCAGCTGCCCTGGTCTACTGAATCCAAGTCTGCATGCAGGAAACGTCATCTTGAAATGCCAGGATTTACACATTTCTCAAGATTAAATAGTATCATTGATCTGATAAACTTGAAAGTTTGTTCAACCAAATTGGTGTGGGTGGTTATGATGGTCCATAATGGGCCCTTGGTGTGACAGGCATGAGCTTCTGAGAGAGGTGAGGTGCTTTGCTGTATCCTCCGCAGTATTCGGTAAGTGCTGTCTTAGGGGGTGTCTGTTCCACCTTGCCCAGCGTGTGTCCTTCATCTAACTCTCCAGTTAGAGAGTTAATTTTGTATCTAGAAGGAAAGACAAGTGTGAAATCATTGCTGTAAGAACAGAATTCTATGATTGTGAATAGTTGTAATGAAATCATGTCTTAAATTACATGTGATATGAACAATTGTTCTTTTTCTGCTTTTTCCTGAACAGAACTTTTCTATCTTTCTCATAAACTGGTGGATTTATATCCTAGTAATCCTGTAAGTAATATAACTTTTAGTCTTAGTTTTTTTTTTTTTTTTTACCTGTACTTTAAGAAAATGCTTAACTCGTATTTAGACAATAGCTTAAGTTCAAGCAAATGATGTTTTATTAAAGTGTTGTAACAGAATCTCCTAGTGTTTAACGTACTTAACAAAGCAGCATTAACTTTTCAACCCATGAAGGTATTTTTCATTATACCAAAGCAAAAAGGGTTTTACACCCTTTTTTCTGATTATGGAAGTTATACATGCTTATTTTAAAATACTTAGCATATAGCAATATAAAATACTGACCATGACAGTCACGCCTCCCTTTCCTAAGAAATGCGGATAATTGTTTGGTAGCTTTCTCACATTGCACATATAAGACAACCTATTGAATTGTGTACTGATTCCAAACTCGTCATGGATCGGAATGGAGAACTAGGAATGGAAAATGGAATCAGGGACTGCATCTTTAAAGACAAAATCGGAAATCAGGGTGTAAGACTCAGACCAGACAAGAATTTGCACCCTATCCCAGTGTGAAACCAGAGCAAGAGAAAACCAGCTAAATAGTCAGAACTCAGACAGAGAGCAAGGAAGAGCCAGGGTCAGGCTGGGGGAGATGAGCAGTGCAGGGGAGTCAGGACTCACAGGCTGGTTTTTGAAACAGGGACTCTTCAGGGGCCTTGTCTTGTGTAGACGTCTCCTTGAGAAAGAGCCATGGAGTGTCTGCCCTCTTCTCTTGGACCTTAGTACACCATGTTAGAGAAATGTCTAACTTAACTAGAATATGTGATAAGGAACATGTAGTATACCCTCTGTCTACCCTAATTTGTTGCAGATTCCAATTAGATATTCCAATTCCAATCTTTGTTTATGGTAAATTTTGAACTTTTTAGGTGTCTTGGTTTGCAGTGGGATGTTACTATCTCATGGTCGGTCATAAAAATGAACATGCCAGAAGATATCTCAGGTATGAATTTATTTTCTTCCTCTGTAGTTAACCTATAGAATTGATGTCTTGCTCATAAGCTTTCAAGTAGTAATTAGTGAGTACTTTAAAAGCAACGTGAAAGAATAAATGTTTTTCTTTTTTTCTTCCTTTCTTTTCTTTCTCTCTTTCTTTCTTTCCTTTTCTTTTCCTTCTCGCCTCCCCTCCCCTCTCTCTCGAGAGGTTCTCACTCTGTTGCCCAGACTAGAGTGCAGTGGTGCAATAATAGCTCACCTCAAACTCAAATGATCCTCTTGCTCAGCCTCCCGAGTAGCTGGGACTACAGGCACCACCATGCCTAGCTGATTTAAACATTTTTTTTTTTTTAGTAGAGACGAATCTCACTGTGTTGCCTAGGCTGGTCTTGAACTCCTGGCCTCAAGCAGTCCTCCTGCTTCGGCCTCTGAAAGTGTTGAGATTACAGGCATGAGCCACCGTCCAGGAGACGGAAGTTGTAGTGAGCTGAGATTGCACCACTGCATTTCAGCCTGGCCAACAAAGTGAGACACTGTCTCAAAAAAAAAAAAGGGGGTGGGGGTGGGGGTGGAGGAGATGTCATACTCATATACCAGGATTCTTAGGAAGACTGATGCCACAAAAGTACCCTGTACTAGGAAGAAACTAGAATGTTCCCTGGTTGGTTGTATGTTCAGCATTTTAGAAGAACTTCTACATAGAAAGATGATTAGTATTGTCAAAGTTATTTTGAGCTATGCTGCTTTGATCTAGTGTGCAATTCAGTGATGGACTCTTTATCAGTCAGTGGTCCCCAACATTTTTGGCACCAGGGACCGTTTTGTGGAAGACCCCCCTCCCGGGGTGGGGGGGAATTGTTTCATGATGATTCAAGCGCGTTACATTTATCATGTACTTTTTTCTATTGTTATTACATTGTAACATATAATGAAATAATTATACAACTCACTATAATGAAGAATCAGTGGGAGCCCTGAGCTTGTTTTCCTGCAACTAGATGGTCCCATCTGGGAGAGGTGGGAGACAGCGACAAGTCATCAGGCATTAGATTCTCATAAAGAATGCGCCACCTAGATCCCTCACATGTGCAATTAACAATAGGGTTTGCACACTTATGAGAACCTAATGCTGCCTCTGATCTGACAGGAGGCAGAGCTCAGGCGGAAACGCAAGTGAAGGGGAGTGGCTGTAAATACAGATTAAGCTTTTTTTTTTTTTTTTTTTTTTTTCAAATGGCAAGTTCTTTTTGACATATGAAGCTTTACTCACCTGCCTGCCACTCACCTCCTGCTGTGCCGCCTGGTTCCTAATAGGCCAGGGACTAATAGGCCAGGGATACTAGTCCGTGGCCCAGGGGTTGGGGACCCCTGCTCTACATGAAACAGGTAACATTTGGATAAAAGAAAACTTAAGATACAAGGAAGTAGGGTATCACCCCGTATGTTTTCCACGCTTTGTGATATGTTCTCTTTGTTCCTTGTGGGTTAATTATACAGTGTTCTCTGTATACAATTATTCACTGATATATATGAGTCCAGTCCCTGTAACCAGGGTACATCTATAGGATATCGCTTAATCCCTCAAGCCTTGTATACCTGTCTTTAAAATATAAATCAATTTATCTTGCAAGTTATTAGGATGAGAGGATGTATCTACTAGGTTACAAACTGGAGCTCCTGGATTAAGTAATATCTGTAAGTTCTATTTAGAATGCTAATGGATTTTGCTACAGTACATAAAAAGCTGTGGATCTCCTAAAATTTCTTAAAATTTTGCTATACTATTAAACAGTTTTAGTTCAAATGAATCAACACAAATGTTACATTAGTGTTTAATATGTTGATAGTTCATTTATTTACTAAATGGATGTTAATGTTTTTGAGGCCATCTCCTTATATAAAATTAACAATTTAAGAATAAATACTAGCCGGGCACAGTGGCTCATGCCTGTAATCTCAGTGATTCAAGAGGCTGAGGCAGGAGGATCACTTGAGCCCAGGATTTTGAGGCTGCAGTGAGCTATGATCATACCACTGCATTCCAGCCTCCAGTGACAGAGCAAGACTCTGTCTCTAAAAATAAAAAAGAATAAATAGGCCGGGCGCAGTGGCTCACGCCTGTAATCCCAGCACTTTGGGAAGCCGAGGTGGGTGGATCACCTGAGGTCAAGAGTTTAAGACCAGCCTGACCAACATGGTGAAACCCCATGTCTACCGTAAATACAAAATAGCTGGGCATGGTGGCGGGTGCCTGTAATCCCAGCTACTCTGGAGGTTGAGGCAGGAGAATTGCTTGATATCGGGAGGCGGAGGCTGCAGTGAGCCGAGATCGCACCACTGCACTCCAGCCTGGGCGACAAAGTGAGACTTTGTCTCAAAAAAAAGAATAAATATTATATTACTTAAATTAACTCTTTTGTTTTAGCAAAGCCACAACACTTGAGAAAACCTACGGACCTGCATGGATAGCCTATGGACATTCATTTGCAGTGGAGAGTGAGCACGACCAAGCGATGGCTGCTTACTTCACAGCAGCACAGCTGATGAAAGGGTACGGCAGAGCAAACTCATCAAACTCCATGAAGGGATGTTTTTCCTAATAGAAATGAAATTTCTATTACTATTACTGCTATTTGGTTGCTAAACTAAACACAAACATTTTACTTGCCTTTTAATCTAGTTGCTTGTGATTGTAAAATAACTATGAAAGTGGAGGGGAGAGAAGCTGGTGTATGCATTTGCCTAGCAGTTGATTCCAACCAGTGCAAGAAGGAACCAGGACATTAGGCCGGTGGAGGAGAGGAGTTCTGGAAGCCCTTCTTCACATGCTCATGCAAGAATAAAAATATTCACGAGCAAAACTATCGTATCTTACCTATTACCAAAAGGTATTTGATGTGGCTTAGTGGTAGGTGCAGGACTGTATTTGCCAATATTCTAGATTTATATCAATATTAAATGTATTGAAATTAAGAGTGTGTTACTTCGAGGAGTAGAGTATTTCTATTCACATTGCTGTTTGGTCTCACCATCGGTTACAACTTACAGGGTTGGTTTGTGTGGACTGCTTCTGTTGACTGATGACTGCATCCCTTCCTGGAGAGGTAGTGGGAGTGCAGTGGTCCAGAGGCCTAGTCTGGAGTCATACCTCCTGGACTCTTCCTGGCTCTTCCACTCCCAGCCATGTGATGTTGGACAAGTTTCTTAGCCTCCTGAGAAATAGGAATAATAGCAAAATTTACTCACTGGCTTATTGAGAGAAGTAATTGAGATAATACCAATTAAAGACTTTGAAGAGTATCTTACATGTAGAAAGCACTCAATGAAAGTTAGCTACCTTTGTTTATTTACTTGTAGTATGCAGGGGTGGAATCATATATTTATCTATATTGAATTTCATCCTGTTAGGTTTGATCTCTTTGTAAACTGTTAGACTTTTTGGCACTCAGTTCTGCATTCAAATTATTATCAACCTCAGTCAGTAGTCATTAAATTTGGTAAGTATGAGTTTTATATCTACTCATCCAAGTAAATATTGTGAAGGACATAGCTCCATAGCTGTATTAGTCAGTAGGGCTGCCATAACAAAATACCACAGACTGGGTGACTTGAAGGGCAGAAATGTATTTTTCCATGGTTGTGGAGGTTGAGAAGTCCAAGATAGGGTTTTGGCCAGTGCAGTTCCTATTGAGGGGTCTCTTCCTGGTTTGTAGATAACTGCCTTCTTGCTGTGTCCTCACATGGCAGAGAGAGCTCTGGTGTCTCTTCCTCTTGTAAAAACACTAGCCCTATTGAATGAGAACCTTACACGAACCCTATTGGATAAGAGCCTTACACTAGCCCTGTTGGATAAGAGCCCTACACTAGCCCTGTTGGATAAGAGCCCTACACTAGCCCTGTTGGATAAGAGCCCTACACTAGCCCTATTGGGTAAGAGCCATACTCTTAGGACTTCATGTAACCTTTATTATCTTTTCATAGGCCCTATCTTCAGGTACAGGCACAGTAGGGGTTAGGGATTTAATGTATGAATTTGGGGGACAGAGGGGTCACAAACAGTCCATAGCACTAACATATTACTAGAAATAACCTTCCAGAGGAGAGTTGCGCACCCAGTTATGGATCCACCTAAATGGTCCTCATACTCAGTCCAGGTCTCTCCATCCTGTTCACCAAGATGGGTGAGACCTTTTTCAGTTCTCTTCTGAAGCTCAGCTCCAGTATCTGCATATTTCCCCTGTGTATCAACATGATAATTTGTTACCAAAAAAAAAAAAAATCTCAATAATTCACTATGAGTTGGTTTTTATGAGCACATGCTACAGTCTGGTAATTTTTATTTGATATTTTGGGTGCTCAGAAACAGAATGGTTATTAGTTAGTTCCTAGCTGGGAATCAGAATCAATGATAATTAATGACACAATACCTTCAGTGTTTCCAAATCAAACAAACTTTGTCATTAAATTCTCACATTAGGCTAGGTGTGGTAGCTCACACCTGTAATCCCAGCACTTTGGGAGGCTGAGGTGGGAGGATTGCTTAAGGCCAGGAGTTTGATACCAGCCCTGGCAACATAGTGAGACCTTATCTTTACAAAAAAAATTTTTAAAATTAGCTGGGATTGATGGTGCCTGCCTGTAATCCAGCTGTGCGGGAAACTGAGGCAGGATGGTCACTGTGCCACCAGAATCCAGCCTGGGTGACCAGTTGAGACACGTCTCAAAAACCTCATGATAGCTCATCAAGATAAGCATTATTTTTCTTTCAAGTTTACTTATCTATCAGAGCACTTCTGCATTTTCTTAACTTGTCTGTGTTTGGATAAATGTTTGAAATTGGATGAATATTTTTACATTTCCTTTAAGATTTCTTTTTTGAGTCGTTGGTTATTTAAGAATATGTTGACATTTAACTTCCACGTATTTATGAATTTCCCAAATTTTCTTCTTTTTTTGTTTTTTAACTTAATTCCATTGTAGTTGGAGAACATGCTTCGTGTGATTTTAGTCCTTTTAAATTTATTGAGGCTGGCCAGGCACAGTGGCTCACACCTGTAATCCCAGCACTTTGGGAAGCCGGAGGGGTGCGGATCACTTGAGGTCAGGAGTTCAAGACCAGCCTGGCCAATATGGTGAAACCCGATCTCTACTAAAAATACAAAAATTAGCCGGGTGTGGTGGCTCACGCCTGTAGTCCCAGCTACTTGGGAGGCTGAGGCAGGAGAAGCACTTGAACCTGGAGGCAGAGGTTCCAATGAGCTGAGATCGCACCACTGCACTCCAGCCTGGGCGACAGAGCGAGACTCCCATCTCAAAGAAAAAAGAAAAAAATTATTGAGGCTTTTTTATGAGCCATTCTAGAGATTGTTCCAGATTATTTGAGAATTCTACTCTTGTTAGGTGGAGTGTTCCAAAGATACCTGTTACGTCTGGTTTTATAGTGTTGTTGAAGTCTTCTGTTTCCTCATTGATCTTCTACTTATTCTCTGCATTATTGCAAGTGAGGTACTAAAGTCTCCAGATTTTATTGTTGAATTGTATATTTCTCCCTCCAATTCCGGCACATTTCACTTCATGTATTCCGAGTCTCTGTTGTTAGGTGTGTATATGTTTATAATTGTTGTATTTTCTTGATGGATTGAGCCTTTTATCATTATAAAATATCACTATTTCTAATAATACTTTTTTTTATAAAGTCTGTTTCATCTGATGTTACTGTAGGCACATCAGCTCTCTTTTGTTACTGTTTACATGGTGTGGTTTTTTTCATTCTTTTAATTTCAACTTGTTTTTTGAATCTAAAGCATGTCTCTTGTTGACAACATATAGTTAGATCCATTTATGTTTAATTACTAACAAGATAGGATTTATGTCTGGCGTTTTGTTCTTTATTGTCTATACATCACATCTTTTGTTCCTGTATTTCTTCTTTTGTGTTGAGTAAATATTTTATAATATCCCATTAGAATCCCCTTTTTTTATTATACTATATTTTTTGAGTTATTTTCTTAGGTTGGTTATCTTTAGGATTATAATTAGCACCTTAACTTAAAACGACCTACTTTGAATTAATACCAATTTAATTTTAATAGTACGCCCAAACGTTACTCCAATATAGCTGTTTCCTCTTGCCTCCTTGTGCTGTTATTGTCATACAGAATACATCTTACACATTATAAGTCCATCAGCACAGATCTGTTATTATTTATTCAGTTGTCTTTTAAATCAGAAAGAAGAGTTAAAAACAAGCACATTTTATACTGTCTCATAATTACCAATATAGCTATTTTTATCAGACTCTCATTTCTTCATGTTGTAAACCAAAAATAAAATTTGAAGACCCTCCCCAACCGTCTGAATGGGCTTCCTCCTCTAGGCCAGGGCCCTCTAAATTTAACCTGAAAGACTTGTTCAGGCCATGATGGGAAGTGGGGGTCCAACATGCCTCTTTACACCCTCCAGCATTAACATCAAATGGACCTTCAGTCTGATAAGAAACACTTACTTACCATCTATCCTCTCTGAAGCCTGCTACCTGGAGGCTTCATCTGCATGATAAAATTTGGTCTCTGCAACCTCTTATCATAACCCAGACATTGCTTACTATTGATAATAACTCTTTCAACCAATCAGAAAAATCTTAAATCTACCTGTAACCTAGAAGCCTGCACTTCAAGTTCTTAGAGTTTGACTCTTCTTCAACAATGTGGATTTGAATTCCTATGTAGTATCCTTCTATTTTAGCATAAAGGACTCCCTTTAGTATTTCTTACTGGGCAGATGTACTAATGACAGATTTTCTCAATTATACATTGTTATTATTTATGTAATTTTGTTTTGCAAAGAAGCTGTGAGGAAAGAAGGTGTATATACTTATATCATTTGTTACATTAACCCTGTTATTTACCATTTTCAGTTATCTTTGTTCCTATGGGTTCAGGTTACCATCCAGTGTTACTTTCCTACTGTAATACAGCTTTGCTGTCACCCACTTCCTATTATGTTGTTATTGGTAAACCTTACATTTGTGTATATGATAGGCCCAACAATGTAATTCCACACTGAGTATCCCTAATCTGAAAATCCAAAGTTCAAAATGTTCCAGAAGCCAAAACTTTTTGAACAGTGTCATGACACTCAAAAGGAATTGCTCATTGGAGCATTTTGGATTTTCAGAATAGGGATGCATAAATTCCAAAACTAAAAAAAAAAAACAAAAACCTGAAAACCCAGACACTTCTGGTCTGAAGCATTTCTGATAAAGAATACTCAACCTGTATATAGAGTCTCACTCTCTTGCCCAGGCTGGAGTGCAGTGGCACCATCACAGCTCACTGCATTCTCAAACTCCTGGGCTCAAGGGATACTTCCGCCTCAGCCTTTCAAGTGTCTGGGACTACAAGCCCATACCACCATACTTGGCTAATTTTTTATTACTTTTCAGAGATTGGGTTTCACTGTGTGCCCAGGCTCGTCTTAAACTCCTGGGCTCAAGCATTCCTTTCACCTTGGCCTCCCAGAGTGCTGGGATTACAGGTATGAGCCCAGGGGGCTCTTTTAGGAGCTACCAGACAGGTCAAATAGCAGCAGTTCCCTGTAGGGTGTTTGAGGAACTCTAAATTAATTCTGCTTTCTCCAGTGGCTGCTAGGCTGATGGCTTTACAACGGCTGTGGTTATGAGACTGCTTGTTTTTAAAGTTAATGCAAAGCTAGGGAAAAGGAGATGGGAATAAGACAAGTTAAAGCAGCACAAAGTTTGTTGTTCTTACTGAGATTTAGCCATCTTTTCTTGAATATACACTCCTCAGATTGTTTTAAGAGCTTGGTTACCTTCCAAAGTTCTGAAAGAATTGGTTTTGATAATTTTTGCCAGTGTTCTTGTTGCTTCCATGGATGAATAGATTTTTGGAGTCCTTACACTGCCATTTTGAAAGTACTTCTATGAGGTGTAAATATTTTTAAAGAATTTGTCATGACCTTCTGTAGAGGATATAATCTTAATTTGAGTTATGGCTCTAGATTAGAACCAAAGCACACACCAAGCAATCAGTATTTATTGATGTTCCGAGATCATCATCAAGGAAAGATTGTCTTATTACACTTGCTTTAATGCAATCACTGATCCAATCGTGTGAACAGATGAAAATTCAATTAAAAAGTAGTTCTGACTCTGCCTAGAACTGTCTCAGAAGGTGGGAAAATTAAATCCATACACAGGGCATTATTCATAACTCTTCTGCATAGAACTGATTATAATGGGAATTCACAGAAGGGAGAGCATTTATGTTAGAAAAGTCAGAGGTAGCTTCATAAAGGGAAGTAGAACTTGAACACAATTTTGAAGGATAAATGGTGGTGAATAAATAAGAGGAAGACCAGTGTCGGCTGGGGCATGACATTAGCATCAGGAGGAAGACAGCACCACAGAGACCTGCCCTTTTGCTTTAGAGAGTTTTTGTTTTTTTACAGTGGAATAATAAAAAGGTAAATAAGTTGCAGATAGATTCTAGAAGTGGCAGCTGATTAGTCCAAAGCCCATTAGGCATTCATTAAATATTTGTAAATTAAGAGTTAGAAAAAAGTAAATGCTGTGTTTTGGCTACGTTTAAATTATTTTGCAGATAGGATTTGAAGTTGACAGATTAATTTCTGCTAAATCACAGTTTTTGGTGTTGAATATGTGAAATTTTCCAATTTTTTAGGTGTCATTTGCCTATGCTGTATATTGGATTAGAATATGGTTTGACCAATAACTCAAAACTAGCTGAAAGGTTCTTCAGCCAAGCTCTGAGCATCGCACCGGAAGACCCTTTTGTTATGCATGAAGTCGGCGTGGTTGCATTTCAGAATGGAGAGTAAGTACTAGAAGACCAGAAACCCTTCTGTTAACTAGTGATTGTAAATAGAATAGATGATCACTAGAGTTCACTGACCAAAGCGACTCTTCAGTAGATTTGTACTTTTAAATGTTCTATTTTAGGAGAAGGAGATAGAAAAAAAAAAAAGAGAGAGAAACTGTTATCTTGGATTTCCTTAAAAATTCTAAACCCAGGTTTTGGTCTTTTTTTGATCTGAGCTACCACTTGTTTTCTTACATGATTGGACAGTTCAGATTACACATACCCCACAGTGTGGCTGGGGGCACTGTGGAATCCTTAGTTATCTCTGTGTTGATAAGGAGTTGGATTTATGTATTTGAGGAAGATTTGGCATGGTTTTTGAAACAATAGTGTTTTCTATTTAGTTACTAGTCAGAAAATTTAATTCATGGTCAGTGGAGGCTTTACTGTACCCTAGGATATTTGTAGAATAAGTGATTTGGCGTTATACTCAAAGAGAAAAATGTCTGTAATCCTTTGCATTTCATGATATACAAATTTTAAAATGGTAAATTAGTTCTAGTTGTTTTTGTTTTTTTGAGGTGGAGTCTCGCTGTGTCGCCCAGGCTAGAGTGCAGTGGCGCAATCTCAGCTCACTGCATTCTCTGCCTCCCAGGTTCAAGCAATTCTCCTGCCTCAGCCTCCTGAGTAGCTGGGATTACAGATGCCCACCACCATGCCCGGCTAATTTTTGTATTTTTAGTAGAGACGGGGTTTCACCATGTTGGTCAGGCTGGTCTTGAACTCCTGACCTGGTGATCCGTCTGACTCAGCCTCCCAAAGTGCTGGGATTACAGGTGTGAGCCTCCACGCCTGTAATATTAGTATTAATACTACTACAGTGTCATTTATGGCATGTATATGTTCTAAAAAATGGGTTATCTAGGTAGTTTTTAAAAGTTTGAACCTTTAAAATAAATAGTAATCTTTTAATATAATACAGTAATCATCAGTATTTGCGAATTTGCCTACTCACTAAAATTTATTTGTAACCCCCAAATCAGTTCCTGCGGTGCTTTCTGAGCCATTGGCAGACATGCCCAGGGCTGGGAGAAAGCTGGGTCTCCTGGCACACACACTCCCAGCTGGAGTCTAAGAAGGCAACGCTCTGCCTTTTTTCCCAGTTCAACTATAAACCAGTGTACTTTTTGTGGTCTATTTAGTGCCACAGTTTTCATATTTTTGTGCTTTTTGTTGATGATTTCACTGTTTTGAAATAATCTCCAAGCTTAGTGAAATGCTATCTAGTGTTAATTGTGATGTATCTTACAGAGGAAACATGTATTAGAGAAGCTTCATTCAGGCAGGCATCAGTTATAGTGCTGCTGGCCCTGACTTCAATATTGATGAATCAACAATATGTATCAAATAAGATGTCTTTAAATACAAACACACATAAAACAAGGTTATGCATTGATCAATTAGAGAAAATGTGACCAGAGATTGCAGGAATCTAACTATATTTCCCCTGGGAGCCGCAGTTCACTATTTGCTAACTCAGTGTGCACAGTGACTTTATAGAACATAAATACTGCGGTTGGGCGCGGTGGCTCGCGTCTGTAATCCCAGCACTTTGGGAGGCCGAGATGGGCATATTGCTTGAGGCCAGGAGTTTGAGACCAGCATGTGCAACATGGCGAAACCCCGTCTCTACTAAAAATACAGAAATTAGTCGGGGATGGTGTTGTACACCTGTAATCCCAGCTGTGTCAGGAGGCTGAGGCACAAGAATCACTTGAACCCGGGAGGCAGAGGTTGCAGTGAGCTGAGATCACACCACTGCACTCCAGCCTAGGTGACAGAGTGAGACTAAAAAAAAAAAAAAAAAAAAAAGGAATATAAATACTGTATCTCCCAAAATCTTGAAATCTTGAACTCTTGATATTAATGCCATAAAATTAATCATTTGTGACTTAACTTTGAATTTTTATAATTATTTCCAGCAGTTTACCCCATTGCATTTTAGTACTACTAGAAAGATAATCAAAATTTCTTTAAAAGTTTATATTTGCTAATTTTGAATAATCTGCAACCTTTTTTCCTTTCATTTTAGATGGAAAACAGCCGAAAAATGGTTTCTTGATGCTTTGGAAAAAATTAAAGCAATTGGGAACGAGGTATTCTTTGTAGTATCTGTAAATATACACATATACACCCCTGAGTGTTTACTGTTAAATGAGGAAAACAACACAGAAATCTCTTGCCTTCGAAGATAGTAACCTGATATGTTCATAACAAGCAGCTGTTAATGTTTGCATTGTCAGTTAACTGTTTTACCACATGGTGTAAGAAATGAGTTTTTTTCCTAAGAGGGCAAGTGTTGGGCGTTTGCTTCTTAAATGGGCTCTAGCTTTGAAACGTGAGAGGCATCAGAATAGATCGGATGATTATCTGAAGCTAGGAATAGTCATTGGTTCATGGAAACTATTGGGCACTGTAGTGTCAGATGTAATATTCCTCTAGAACTTCAGAGAGCTTCTTTGACTGAAGGGTAAATAAAGTACAGCAGCAGGTCCCACTTCTGAAAGGATAGGGATGGGATAGGTATTACTGAAATTCACACCTTTTGTTGCTGTTACTCCTTACTGAGTGTGTATTTGGGCCTTTCCATTTTAAAATATTTGACTGCTTCTGTTGTATGAACGATCCCATGAATTGGTGCTTATGAGTTAACCTAACAATTATCAAGGATGTGTATATACTGATATTACTTGAAAGTAGTAACAGTTTTAGATACCATAAACTTGCGTAGTAAGAGATTTGCATGATGCTCTTCTGTTTCATTCGTGCCTGTTTTGTTTCATTCTATTCTGATTTTCACTTCTCAGCTTCCTGCTGTTCCTGTTTGTGCACACCTGCCCACAGTTTTCTTCTCCCTTGGCTGTTAGCTCTCTCTGCTGTTACAGACACAGCTTTGCCTCCCTGTCAAGCGATCTTCCCCACAGACACAGCTTTGTTTACTTTGGTCTCTCATGTCATCTGAACTTATAAACACCATTTCTGTGTTTGCACATGCGTGTATATAAAGCAGGTGCCTCTGTCGCATAGTCTTGGGTAGTTCTGGATAATCCAAGTGTTTTGTTAATAGGGGATTGCCACTTGCCACCTTGTCAGTTTTCTGAGAAGTGACTGCCTTATGCCCCAGACGGGCTCAGCAGCATCAGCATCACCTAGAAGCCTGCTAGAAGTGCAGAATCTTAGACCAACTGAATCGAAATCTGCAGTTTTAGCATGATGCCCAGGGGATTATCATGCACAGAAAAGTTTGAGAAGCACTTTCCTAAACCATACTTAAGTTGAACCTGTATTCTTTGATGATTAAGAGGCACTAAATTTAGAGTCTTACAGAAACTTAATGGTTTTAAGTATGAAAGCACAATACTATTGAAATGTCAAAATGCCCATTAAATAGTTATACGAAGAGGGAGAAAATATTGACTTTATTAGGAACTGCAGCAAATGTCAAAATAAAGAGAAACAGTCATGCCTAAGAGTCATTAAATGATTTGTTTTTCATTCACATGGGCTGTGCCTCCTAGAACTGGTCTCAATAGAGTTAGAGAATCTGTGGCTCAGGTCTGTTCATTCATTTAGTTGACATATATTTAATGAGTGTCAGCCATGCCACAGGCTCTGAGCTAGGCCTTGGGATGCAACGGGGAATGAGTTTGCTGTTTCCTGACCTCAGATCAACTGGGGAATGTAAGGACGCAAATTGACAGTGAAAATACGGTGCAGTTGAGGAACTAAAGGTGCCCGCAGAGAAAGGCAGTTCACCCAGAAATGAGCCTTTTGCATACACCTCAGTCCTGAAAGTCATCAGACATCAGCTAGGCAAAAATTAGGGCAAGAGTATTTCAGTGTTTGCAACAATTGGAGCTGATGCATTATGGCTTTTGGATTTTGAGTCCACAGAGAATGTCGAGGGGTGGGCCAGGAGGTTAAGTGTGGGTCACTGAGGGCCCAGAATGAAAGAGTCTGTGCCTTATCCTGAGGAGAGTGGGAAAACAAAAGGGATTTCAGAAGGAAACATCCCGGTCAGACTTTTATGATTGGGGCCCAGATTTGACTCTGTTAATGAGGAAGGTGAGGACTAAATAGGTTGGAGTTATGCCTAGCGATTAGAAGGAACCAGCCCTGGTGTGCTTCATGGAAGGGTCAGAGGGCGTGGGGGTGCCATTCACTGACTGGAGGGACACTCAGAAGCAGTGAGGTCAGGGGCTGGGATGGCCAGGGAGAGATGGGTGTGGTGTGTGGTGCACTGAACTTAAAGTGCTTGTGACATTTCCAAGCAGAAGTATTTAGCAGGCAGATGGATAGAGATGTCTGGTGTTTGAGGGAAAGCTCTGAGCTGCAGATACTCATTTGAACTCCAGCAGGGATAGACTCTTGGATAAACTTGTCCTAATGATAACAGAGTCCTCAGGAAGTCTCCTAGTAGGAAAGAAAGGGAGATAGATAAACCAGCAGTTACCCTGGCCTTGTGGTGTGCTGGAGGCACACACTGGGAGAGAGCCCAGCTTGCAAGGCGTGAAATAATTCAGTGCAAACAAATCAGGCTGAACAGTGACATATATAACTCGTGGGCTTGATGTTGCTATGTTTTAGGTAACAGTTGACAAATGGGAACCTTTGTTGAACAACTTGGGGCATGTCTGCAGAAAACTTAAGTAAGTGAAGTAGAGCATTTTCAGAAATATACTTTGTGACTCAAAGTTTACTTAATTTTGAATATTTGTCATATTCTTATTTCATGAGATCAACCAGCTTTCTTGTACTTGGCTGCTCAGATATAATCAGCATCAAATCAGTTTTTATTATTTATCTGTGTTGGTGTAATTTTATTTTAGAAACACATTGAGAATTTTAGAAATGTGTTTAGAAACACATTTAGAAACACATTGAGAATTTTACTTTTTTACATGAAAATTTAGTGTTCAAAATTAATTCAGAAGAATTAGGACAGTAGGATATAATTAAAATCCTGTCCATAGTCTGTTTTCTGCTAGAGGTTTTGTGGTTTGATAAACAGGCAACAGTTGAAAAATGGGTTTTTTGGTTAAATATGTCTGGGCAATTTTAGGTTACTCAAGATTTGACAAGTATTTCTATTGCAGGATTTCTTTGAGTCTTTACTATGTATTACGAGCTTATAGCATTTTCCAAAGTTTAATTGAGCATAAAACATTTTTTTCACAAAAGACTTTACAAGTCAAGTATTCCAGAGAACTTTGAGGAACACTTTTCTAAGTAAATCTTTTGGACCTTAAAGCGATACTCCTTGGCTGCTTTTATCTACCCCTGATATGGGACACTGATTGTCACCTAAGAGGGTGGTGTGTGGTAAGGGCACAGCTAGGAGGCATGGATTAGGTTCTGGTTGCAGTGTCCCACTGAACATCGAAAGGAATACAGCAGACATCCCTGCAGGAGTGCCCTTGGCTGGCGGAGGGAGCGGGCCTGGAAGATGCATTTAGAGGCATGAGAGTAGGTGTGGAGGACATTCACCAGTCTAGACTGCTGTTCTCATTGAGACAGTGTTTCTTGGGTGTTGATATGGATGGATGCGCATCTTAGACTTAGGAATTTAGTGCTTTTACTGTAGCCAATAATTGCGTTCTCCCCCACAGAAAGTATGCTGAGGCCTTGGATTACCACCGTCAGGCACTGGTGTTGATTCCTCAGAACGCATCCACCTACTCTGCTATTGGATATATCCACAGTCTGATGGGCAACTTTGAAAATGCTGTGGACTACTTCCACACAGTATGTCTTTTCTTTGTACCTAATTTTAAATCTGGTTAACATTGACCACTTCCTTTTTTGAAAATATTTTTTCTAGGTAATATTTACTTACTATTTTAATATTCTTTAAGCAACCTTACGTGTTATTCTTTTCTTTGCAGAGAAAAGCATGTGGGTGTTGTACAGTATTCATCAAATTAGAAACAAACATGAGTCCTGTCCTTAGTGTTTACAGTGAGGTGCGCGGGTGCCCAGTGGCACTCACCAGTGATCTGAGTGCTGAGCACGGGGTTATCTGCCCACAGTAGCCCCTTTGGGAACTCCCAGTCTTTCTGTTCATGACTGTCCCTTTAGATCACATTAGTAGAGGAACAAAACAGTCTCTGCAGTCATCACAAGGAAAGAACCTTTCGTTAATCCATGTACCATATTCCGTCAAATTTAAGACACCATGAGTAAGCAGGAGGACCACAAAGACAAAAGTGCTGCCAATTAAACTTTAACATAATTTTTTCCTGTCACTTAATTTTTTTGTACTTAGAGAAAATATTCTTGAACATATTTAGGCAGATTTGTATTATTCTAGTACATACATAGGAATGTACATATAAGTGAAATAAATGGTTACAGTATTCAGCCCGGAGGGCCAGTATCTGTGTTTTCCTAAAATAGTGCCCTGGTGCTGGCACACACACCCAGTTCCTGACTCTGGGTTTCCTCCCAGCCACAGACACCTGCTTTCCAACTCTCTCTCTCATCCCTCTCAGTCTGCTAAAGTGTCAACAGAAGGTTTTTAGAAAACCACAATTCCTGTATCTGTTTAAGTGTTCCTCACATGGTTTGTGATCTAGTCTGTGCTGCTAACATAACCACCAAGTCCACGCTGCTCAGGCAGGTTACCCACATCACAGCGGTAGCTGGTGGATGGCAGTAATAGGAAACCACAGGTAAAATGGAAGCAGTGTTCGAATTTGAGAAAATGTGGGTCTTAGAATCAGTGAACTAATAGTATCTGGAGAAAGAGATAAAATATGAGAAAATTTATCAAAGATAAACTCATGAGCGTTCGTAACTGATTTTCAAGAGTTCATTAGAGATTTTGAGGTTAGATGAAGTCGTGAAAGTACCGTGATGCTCACCAGAACACTGAGCTTGTCAGAAGTTTGGACTAAGCACATTTTCTAGTCCTGTATGACCTTTTAAATATGTATATTTGAGTATTGTATAATTTACCTTTCTTCTGAGATCTGATTAATACAGAAGGCTCGGCTGGGTGCGGTGGCTGACGCCTGTAATCTCAGCACTTTGGGAGGCTGAGGTGGGCGGATCACGAGGTCAAGAGATCGAGACCATCCTGACCAATATGGTGAAACCCCGTCTCTACTACATATAGAAAAATTAGCTGGGCGTGGTAGCACATGCCTGTAGTCCCAGCTACTAGCCCTGCGCCCAGTCCCAGGCTGAGGTAGGAGACTTGCTTGAACCCGGGAGGCGGAGGTTGCAGTGAGTCGAGATCGCGCCACTGCACTCCAGCCTGGCGACAGAGCGAGACTCTGTCTCAAAAAAAAAAAAAAAAAAAAAAAAAAATACAGAAGGCTCAGAGAACTCTGTATGGAGATAGAACTTTTTTTTTTTCTTTTGAGATAGAATTTTGCTTTGTGGCCCAGGCTAGAGTGCAGTGGTGTGATCTCGGCTCGCTGCAACCTCCGCCTCCCAGCAGTTTTCCTGCCTCAGCCTCCAGAGTAGCTGGGATTACAGGCACCTGCCATCATGCCTGGCTAATTTTTGTGTTTTTTATTAGAGATGGGGTTTCACCATGTTTTGGTCAGGCTGGTCTCGAACTCCTGAGCCCAGGTGATCCACCTGTCTAGGCCTTCCAAAATGCTGGGATTACAGGCATGAGCCACTGCGCCCAGTCGAGATAGGACTTTTTAAAAAATATTTTTTGGGGTAGATTTCCAGCATAAGAAAATAGAATAGTGTGATGAACCTCCATGACCCATAACCAACTTCAACAATCATTGGCTCATGGCCAGTCATGTAGGTATGTCCCTGCTAACAGCTCCACTTCCTCCACCCCGGATGCCCTGGAATATTTTGAAATGAATCAGTGTGATAAGAGAAGGAAATACATTTTCTTTTAATAACCATGCTGAATCTTTTATGGCAGGCCCTTGGTCTTAGGCGAGATGATACATTTTCTGTTACAATGCTTGGTCATTGCATCGAAATGTACATTGGTGATTCTGAAGCTTATATTGGTAAGATAATCATTATTCTTATTGGTATTGTACTCCATATTTTAGGTTGTCATATGTCTCTGTGTATGTTTCTCATATTCTCATCTGAGTTTCCAAGTTTATCTTTCTAACCATTCGTGCTGCATTAAAAACAAGAAACTCCATTTATTTTATTAGAACAATGCTGTGGGGGAGTTAGTGACTCACCAAGGACGCATTCAGTTTAAAGCTGAATACTTGCTAAGTGCAAAATACCACTACAGAATATGTGTAAAGCACTTTGTTATAGAAGGACCCATCTGTTTCTGTAATGGAAAAAGAAATCTTAGCAACATTTTTCTGATAAACAATTGAAGAGGCTCTGTCATTATTTTATAATGCAGGGTATAACAATATAAATCTTTACATTTCAATAGAGATGCCATACATTTCCATAACAGTGAATAAGTAATAGTATAAGTTTGGATGGAATTGCTGTACTTGGGCACTTGTTTAGTTATAAACATTATGTGATAAGGAGGATGTGGTGAGGTTAAATCTTGAGATCTAGGATAGGAAAGTTGCAAGCTTGCTAACTCCCGTTCCTACTAAAGTAATTTTTTTTTTTTTTTTTTTGAGATGGAGTTTCGCTCTTGTTGCCCAGGCTGGAGTGCAATGGCGCAACCTCGGCCCACCGCAACCCCTGCCTCCCAGGTTCAAGCGATTCTCCTACCTCAGCCTCCCGAGTATCTGGGATTACAGGCATGTGCTACCACGCCCAGCTAATTTTGTATTTTTAGTAGAGACTGGTCTTCTCCATGTTTAGGCGAGACTGGTCTTGAACTCCTGACCTCAGGTGATCCACCTGCCTCGGCCTCTCAAAGTGCTGGGATAACAGGCATGAGCCACTGTGCCCAGCCCCTGCTAAAGTAATTTCTGATGTAATTTCCCCCAAAGTCAAAAAGGTCAGGTAATGTGATACAAAACAGCAGAGCCTTAGATTTTGAGAGGGACCTGTCTGCTTATGTGTCTTGGGGTTCCCTGAGGAAAACAGAGGTTTCTTCTAAAACGGGGTCTGTGGCACCCTCTGGTTTTCCCAAGGAGCCCAAGGCTGTCAGAAATTACCTTGGGTCCTCTCATGTGGACATCCAGAGTGGCGAGAAGACAGACTGGGGAAATAATCCAGCCAACTGAGAAGAAAAACAAAAAATGAGTAATACCCATTGTAAAGTTGGATAAACTGAGGCACATCATAGTTTAAAAATGCGTGTTCCCGTAGGCTCCACAGCTTACTCTCTTAACCATCCTGTAATTGTGCCTACTCTATGCCCAGTCACCGACGCACTTGTGTGGTAGCTCATGGCACACCTAGCAGTTTCCCTGCCCCCTTAGAACCTGGGTTTCGTTTCCTGCTCTACAGCAGTATAAACAGTTTTTCTCTGCATGTGTTGGGTTCTATGCCTATATATCTCAAATTTTATTATGATAATATTATTAATATCACTGAATCTTTTTTTTTTTTTTTTTTTGAGACGGAGTCTCTGTCGCCCAGGGTGGAGTGCAGTGGTGGGATCTCTGCTCACTGCAAGCTCCCCCCCCACCAGGGTTCATGCCATTCTCCTGCCTCAGCCTCCTGAGTAGCTGGGACTACAGGCGCCCATCACCACGCCCAGTTAATTTTTTTGTATTTTTAGTAGAGATGGGGTTTCACAGTGTTCGCCAGGATGGTCTCGATCTCCTGACCTTGTGATCCACCCTCCTCGGCCTCTCAAAGTGCTGGGATTACAGGCGTGAGCCACCATGCCTGGCCAATATTACTGAATCTTATAGGGGGCTCTGATGTCTTTAATCCTTAGAAATATTAAACAATCTATAGACAAAGGAATACATGAGGTTAAACAGTATTCACATTTCTATATGCTTTAAAACATTCAGGCAATGTATTGAGAAACACACCTAAGAAACTGCAGTGAATCTACTGTGGATGAAAATTTAGAGAATATCTCTTCAAAAGAAGCTATCTAGGCCGGGCGTGGTGGCCCACGCCTGTAATCCCAGCAGTTTGGGAGGCCAAGGCAGGCAGATAACCTGAGGTCAGGAGTTCAAGACCAACCTGGTCAACATGGTGAAACCCTGCCCCTACTAAAAAACAAAACAAAAAAAACTAGCCAGGCATAGTGGCAGATGCCTGTAGTCCCAGCTACTCGGGAGGTTGAGGCAGGAGAATCACTTGAACCCGGGAGGCAGAGGTTGCAGTGAGCCAAGATTATGCCACTGCACTCCAGCCTGGGTGACAGAGCCAATCTCAAAACACAAAAAAAAAATGCTATGTATTGGTAGTTATGCATATTCTTACATATATTAACAGTATTTTACATGCTTAAAACCTTAAAAATAATTGAAAATGTCAAAATTATATGCCTTATACATTTCTGTGGGTTTGAAAATGATACAATATAGGTTGTTTCTTTAAAGCAGTCACTAAAATGTATAAACTTTTAGATAGAGTAATCACTAAAAAAGAAAGTTCATATCAAAAGTAGTAATACTAGGAATAAAAGAGGGCTCAACACTGCCTTTGGGAGAGGAAGGGTCCAGATTGGTATATTTTTAAAGTCCTCCTCCAGCCTGCCATGAAACATGGCTGGATTTTTCTGCTTGTCCTGTGTAACCTCCCTTACTTTATCATAGTTTACTGCCTTAGTTACTCTCTCATTCCTCTAAGGAGAGCCTCAAGAAATTTAGGTAACACCAGAGTGTGGTCCCAGCCAGTTGCCCTCAGTTACCAAGGAGCAATTAGGTAGGAAATGGCCACTGAAAGACTGAAAACAAGAAAAAGACTCAGGTCCCTCACCCAAACTGGGCAGTGGTGGTCAGGCTTCCACACGGAAACCTTTCACTGTCACCAGAGTGTCCCCAGCCAGAGACCTGCAGTTGCCTCTGTGCTTAGGTGCTGTCCACTGAGGGTCCCGAGTTGGAAAAGGGAAAGGGGGGGGGTTCTAGGCGTGAGCCACTATGCCCAGCAAATCTCACAGATTTTTGACAAAAATATGAATATGTACTAATTACTTCCATTTATGGGAAGATTAGTGTATTAGTTCATTCTCTCATTGCTATAAAGAAATACCTGAGCCTGGGTAATTTATAAGAAAAGAAATGTAATTGGCTCACAGTTCTGCAGGCTATATAGGAAGTATGATGCTGGCATCTGCTTGGCTTCCAGGGAGGCCTCAGGAAACCTGAAATCATGGCAGAAGGCTAAGTGGGGAGCCAGCACTTCACATATCCGGAACAGGAGGGATTGAGAAAGGGAGGAGGTGCTACACACTTTAAACAACCAGAACTCACTATCACGAGAACAGCACCAAGAGGATGGTACTAAACCATTCAGGAGAAACCGCCCCCATGATCCAGTCACCTCCTACCAGGCCCCACCTCCAACACTGAGGATTACAATTCACCCTGAGATTTGGTGGGACACAGATCCAAACCATGTCAATTAGTAATGAACAAAACTAATTGGTAGCGATAGAAAAGTCCAAGTAGTGCTTATCTCAGGCTTGGGAAAGCTGACAGTATTGACTAGGAGTGGGCACAGGGTGGTCTTAAGGAGTTGCACGTTTCTGTGCCCTTCTGGCAGTGGTCATCTGGGATGCATGTGCATAGGGTTCATTCAGCCATGTGCTTAAGGGGATTCACACTTGACTCTTGGTTTTAGCTCAATTTTAAAAAACAAATGTAAGCTCTGGTTTCCGAGAGATGCTGGGTTGAAGCCTCAGCTCTGCCCCTCGGCAGCCCTGTGGCAAGAAAGGCAAGTCTGAGCCTTAGTTTTCTCATTTGTTCAAGGGTAGGAAGTTTATAGGAAGCTAAATAAAGGCTGGAGAGTTGATAATGAGTCAGAGGGACGTCTCCTTGACCTCGCAGAAGAGATTTACCATTCATGTTATTTTTATTTTTAGAAGGTTTGCATGTCATTATCTGCCAAACTACCTATTCCTGAAAGCTATTGGTTTGAACTGTGTAAAACTCATTTTGTTTATGTCGAATGATTGTACTTAATACATCTGTTCAGATCTGTTCAAATCTATATTACCCTTAAGGTTTTAATATATGAGAAATGGATTTTATTTCATCGTGGCTTTTTTATGCGTAAGATTGGTGACTATACCCAATGGGCACAGCACAGTTCTTTTTTTTTGAGATGGAGTCTCACTCTGTTGCCCAGGCTGGAGTGCAGTGGCACAATCTCGGCTCACTGCAAGCTCCACCTCCTGGGTTCATGCCATTCTCCTGCCTCAGCCTCCTGAGTAGCTGGGACTACAGGCACCCGCCACCATGCCCGGCTAATTTTTTTGTATTTTTTTTTTTTTTAGTAGAGACTGGGTTTCACCGTGTTAGCCAGGATGGCCTCGATCTCCTGACCTTGTGATCTGCCCGCCTCGGCCTCCCAAAGTGCTGGGATTACAGGCGTGAGCCACAGCGCCTGGCCACACAATACAGTTCTTATCTGTAACAGCTGAGGAAAAAGTTGTCCATAGGCCTCATGCGTGTTTAGGAGGCCTTGGAAATAGGGCAACTGTTGAAACACTGGAGCTGCAACTGCATGTGCTTCTAAAAGTCTTCTAACACCTCCTTTGCAAATGGTGGAAAACAAATGAAAAAGAAGAAGACTGGAATGTTGTTTTCCTTCTGCTCTCAACTTGTGCTCTTAAAAGTATAATTTGACTTAAATGATTAGAGATGGTGTATAATGATGGAAATGATAAATGATGGAGTTTTGTATTTTATTCTAAATAGTATAATCTGACTTAAATGATAGAGATGGTGTTATATAACAATAGAAATGATAAACGATGGAATTTCTTATTTTATTCTAATTATAGTATTTCTTTTTAGGAGCAGACATTAAAGACAAATTAAAATGTTATGACTTTGATGTGCATACAATGAAGACACTAAAAAACATTATTTCACCTCCGTGGGATTTCAGGGAATTTGAAGTAGAAAAACAGACTGCAGAAGAAACGGGGCTTACGCCATTGGAAACCTCAAGGAAAACTCCAGATTCCAGACCTTCCTTGGAAGAAACCTTTGAAATTGAAATGAATGAAAGTGACATGATGTTAGAGACATCTATGTCAGACCACAGCACGTGACTCCAGTCAGTGGTCCTGGTCCCACTGTCCCAGTGTAGGTTAGTATTCCCTCACATCCTCTCCATGGCTTAAGGATGTCCCACTTCCTAACGTGACTCCAAACTGCATCTCTACATTTAGGAACAGAGACCTGCCTTAAGAGACTGGATCGCACACCTTGGCAACAGATGTGTTCTGATTCTCTGAACCTACAAAATAGTTATACATAGTGGAATAAAGAAGGTAAACCATCTGTTACGTCTTTTTTTTTTCTTTTCCAATAAACTTTTATTTTGGACTAATTTTTGATTTACAGAAAAATGGCAGAGATAGTACAGAGAGCTTATATGTGCCCCTCACCTAGTTTCCCCCATTGTTAACGTCTTCTATTCCCATGGAACATTTGTCATGACTAAGAAAACAACATTGTTAGTGTCCGTTCGCTAAAATCCAGCCTTGATTTGGATTTCACCAGTTTTTCCGTAATGTCTGCTTTCTGTCCCAGAGTCCCATCCAGGCACATACTGCATTTAGTCATCCCATCTCCTTTGCGCTCTCTTGCCTGTGACAGTTTCTCAGACTTCCCTTGTTTCTCATGACGTTGACAGTTTTGAGGAGTACTGGCCAGGTAGTCTGTAGAATGTCCCTTAATTGGAGTTTGTTTGATGTGTTTCTCAAGCACCTTTCTCATCACATCCTACTGGGTGGTTGTAACCACCACACGACCTATCCCAGGCAGTGCTGACCTTGGCCACCTGGTCACAGTGGTGTCTGCCAGATTTCTCCACTGTCAAGTTCCTGTTTTTCCCTTTCCATACTCTGTGGGTTGAGGAGGTTTAAGCTCCAACCCCTGGAGAGAGCAGTATCTGTGCATGTTATTCTTCTTGAAGATTTGTTTCTTCTCTCCTGTTTATTCAATCATTTATCAGTATGGACTCATGTTTACCTACAGGCATGCCTTGGGGACATTGCAGTTTTGTTTCCAAACTGGCGAAATAAAGCAAATATCACAATAAAACTGGTTTCACAAATTGGTTTCCCAGTACATATAAAAGTTATGTTTATACTGTAGTCTATTAAGTATGTAATAGCATTATATCCAAAAAACAGTGTATATACCTTAATTTAAAAATACTTTCAGGAGTTCGAGACCAGCCTGGCCAACATGGCAAAACTCTGTTTCTATTAAAAATACGAAAATTAGCCGGGCGTGGTGGCGGGCGCCTGTAATCCCAGCTACTTGGGAGGCTGAGGCAGGAGAATCGCTTGAACCCAGGAGGCAGAGGTTGGGGTGAGCTGAGAGCACAGCACTGCACTCCAGCCTGGGCAACAGAGCGAGTCTCCATCTCAAAAAAAAAAAAAAAGAACACTTTATTGTTAAAAAAAAAAAAAAATGCTTATGATACTCTAAGCCTTTAGCAAGTTGTAATCTTTTTGCTGATGGAGGGTCTTGCCTCCATGTGGATGGCTGCTGATGATGGTGCTGAAGGCTGGGGTGACCGGTAACTTCTTAAAATAAGACAGTGAAGTTTGCTGCGTTGATTGACTCTTTCATGAAAGATTTCTCTGTAGCACGTGATGCTGTTTGACGGCATATTACAGTAGAATGTCTTTCAAAATTGGAGTTAACCCTTTCAAACCCTGATGCTGCTTTATCAATTAAATTTATGGCATCTTCTAAATCCTTTGTTGTTGTTTCAACAGTGTTCACAGTATCTTCACCAGGAGTGGATTCCATTTTAAGAAACTATTTTCTGTGCTCATCCATAGAGAGCAACTCCTCATCTATTAAAGTTTTATCGTGAGATTGCAGCAATTCAGTCATATCTTTAGGCTCCATTTTTAATTTTTATTTATTTTTTGATACAGGGTCTTATGTGTTGCCCAGGCTAGTCTCGAACTCCTGGGTTCAAGCAGCCCTCCCACTTCAGCCTCCCAAGTAGCTGGGATTACAGGCACACACCACCATGCCCAGCTCCACTTCTAATTTTAGTTATCTTGCTATTATCACCACATGCTGCAAGCAACTTCTTCCAAACTCCCATTTTGACCACCTCTCATGAATCACAAATGTTCTTAATGGCATTTAGAATGGTGAACCCTTTCCAGAAAGTTTTCTATGTTCTTTGCCCAGATCCATCTGAAGAATCACTCTCTATGGCAGCTATAGCCTTACAAAATGTATTTCCTAAAAAATAAGACTTGAAATTCAAAATGACTCCTTGATCCATGAGCTGCAGGATGGATGTTGTGTTAGCAGCATGCAAACAGCATTCATCTTGTACATCTCCCACGGAGCTCTTGGATGACCAGGTGCATTGTCAGTATTGTCAATGTGCAGTAATACTTTGAAAGGAATCTTTTTCTAAACAGTAGGTCGCACGGGTAGGCTTAAAATAGTAAACCATACTGTAAACAGATGTGCTGTCACCCAAACTTTTTCTATTTTTAAAGCACAGGCAGAGTAGACTTAGTTCTCAGATTTTCTTCAAAATGTGAATGAGCATTGGCTTTAGTTTAAAGCCTCCAGCTGCATTAGCCCCTAACAAGTCAGCCTATCCTTTGAAACAAGGCATTGACTCCTCTTCAGCTATGAAAGTGCTAGATGGCATCATTTTCCAATATAAGGCTGTTTTGTCTGCGTTGATCATCTGCTGTTTAATGTAGCCATCTTCATTAATTATCTTTGCTAGATCATCTAGATGGCTTCTCCATCAGCACTTGCTGTTCCATCTTGCACTTTTTATGTTGTGGAGATGGCTTCTTCCCTTATACCTCATGAACCAATCTCTGCTAGTTTTTACCTTTTCTTTTGCAGCTCCCTCGCCTCTCTCAGCCTTCATAGAATTGAAGAGAGTTAGGGTCTTGCTCTGGATTAGGCTTTGGCTTAACAGGAACGTTGTATCTCATTTGATATCGTATCCAGATCACTCAAACCTTCTCCCTATCCACCACAATAAGGCTGTTTCGCTTTTTTGTGTGTGTTTAATGGAGAAGCTCTTTTAATTTCCTTCAATAACTTTTCCTTTGCATTCACAACTTGGCCAACTGGTGCAAGAGGCCTGGCATTTGGCCCATTTTGGCTTTTGATGTGCTTCCTCACTTTCCGGCCATTCTTTCTTTAGGGTTTTTTGTTTGTTTTTGTTTTTTGTTTTGTTTTGTTTTGTTTTCCCTTTTTCTCTCTTGTTGGGATTCCTATATGCGTGCATTGGTATTTCTGATGGTATCCCATGGGTCCCGTAGGTTCTGTTCTTTTCTTACTTGTGCTCCTCAGACTGGATAAGTTCAACTGCCTTCTCTTCACCTTTGCTAATTCTGCCTGCTCAAGTCTGCTGCTGAATCCTTCCAGTGAATGCTTTAATTTCAGCTATTGTGTTTTTCAGTTCCCAAGTTTCTATTTGGTTCCTTGGTATTTCTATCTCTGTTGACATTTTCTGTTTGTTCATACATCACTCTCCTGGTTCCTTTAGTCCGTTTTCCATGGTTTCCACTAGCCCTGTGAGCATATTAATACAGTTGATAAACATCTTTGACTAGTAATTCTAATATCTGGGCTTCCTCAGTGACAGTTTCTGTCATACTCTTTTTTTCCCATAAGTCAGCCATATTTTCCATTTTATTTGTGTGCTTTGTAATTTTGTGTTAAGGACTGTACAGTTTGAATATGACACTGCAGTAGCTCTGGAAATCAGATTATCCCTCTCCTCAGGGATTGCTTCTGTTACTTGTTGAGGGCTGCAGTTCATTTGTGTAGTGAATTTTCCAAGTTATTTTTGCGAAGTCTGTATTCCTGAGGTTCTTGGTCTTTTCATTGTCTCTCTGGTCAGCCTGTAACCTGACAGAAATTTCCTTAAATGTCTAGATCTTTTTTTCTTTTTTGAGATGGGGTCTCACTCTGTCACCTAGGCTATAGTGCAGTGGCACGATCATAGCTCACTACAGCCTCTAACTCCTTGGCTCAAGGGATCTTCTCGCCTCAGCCTCCGAGTAGCTAGGACTACAGGAATGCACCACCATGCCTGGCTAATTTATTTATTTTATTTTTGTAGACACGCAGTCTTGCTATGTTACCCAGGGTGGTCTTGAACTCGGGCTCTAATGATCCTCTCGCCTCAGCCTCCTCCCAAAGTGCTGGGATTACAGGCGTGCATAACTGCGCCTGGTCCAATATCTAGATCTTTTTTTTAAAAAGAAGCGTATGTCTCTAAATTTTCTGATAGATGGTATTGGGGAAATTGCTGCAGCCTGAGGGGATCGAGACAAAGGCACACATCTACGCTGGTCCCTCAGGGCACCATCATATGACAAAAATGCACGGGGTCCCCGCTGAGGACCGGCTGCAGCAGGTAGGTAGGCTGTCCATCCACACCACCCTCTTAACCAAAAAGCTGCAGCCTCTGCATCATCAAGCCTTCCCTGGGTTGCAGCAAGCATCTGATGAGGTGACAGAGTTAGAAAACAGTTGATTCTGCTAATTTTTTGTCCAGCTTAATGGTGGTTTTGGTGGAAGAACCAGTTAATCCCTGAAGCTTCCTGCCCTGCCATTTTCTGTGACGTCACTGCTGTCTTAAAACTATAACTAAATATTAGTCATATTTAAAAAAAACTATAGGCTGGGCGCAGTGGCTCACGCCTGTAATCCTAGCACTATGGGAGGCTGAGGCGGGCGGATCATGAGGTCAGGAGATTGAGACCCTCCTGGCCAACACGGTGAAACCCCATCTCTACTAAAAATACAAAAAATTAGCCGGGTGTAGTGGTGGGTGCCTGTAGTCCCAGCTACTCAGGAGGCTGAGACAGGAGAATGGTGTGAACCCGGGAGGCGGAGCCTGCAGTGAGCTGAGATTGCGCCACTGCACTCCAGCCTGGGTGACAGAGCGAGACTCTCTCAAAAAAAAAAAAAAAAAAAAAACACAACTATAGCTAAGTAATAGTCATATAAAATAAATTGTTTGCAGTACTTATCAAATTTCAGTTTAACTTTTGAAAGTCATAGTATTTAAGATAACAAACTCAGCTATTAATACATTTTATGATGCTTTAAAAAGCTCAAAGAATTCAACAGCTATTGGTGCTAAGTTATAATTGTGTTCTATAAAATAAATGTGATTCACTGTTCTTTGTAATTGCTACCTCCTGGTATGTATAAGATAAAGAATTTGTATTTTACCTATTTTCTCACATACTAATTTGGTGACGTAGCCTTTCAACTGTTGGTAAATGTTATAGGCTCTCTTGGCCTGTTTTTTATTCCATTGTTTTAACATCTTTTGCAGTTTTCTCACATAAGATTGAAAACTGAATCTATGTGAAATAAGCAGGTGTCTATCAGTAATGATATTTAAAATATGTTGCAGCTGGATTCCCTGTTTGTAGGAGCATCTGAAATCAGCCATAGCGGAACAGATGAAAATGCCCCATTTATTGGGGTCAAGAAGGAAAAGTTCTTACATAGTTTTACACATTTGGCTGGTGATTGATTTTGTGAAAAGATATGTTAAAATTTGTTTGTTTTTTTGAGACGGAGTCTCACTGCGTTGCCCTGGCTGGAGTGCAGTGGCGTGATATGGCTCACTGCAACCTCTGCTTCTCGGACTCAAGCAATCCTCCTGTCTCAGCCTCCTGAGTAGCTGGGAATACAGGCTCCTGCCACCACACCCAGCTAATTTTTGTATTTTTAGTAGAGATGGGGTTTCAACATATTGGCCAGGCTGATCTCAAACTCCTGACGTCAAGTGATGCACCTGCCTCAGCTTCTGAAAGTGCTGGGATTACAGGCTTGAGCCACAGCGCCCGGTCTGAAAAGATATGTTTAAAAATTTTATTTTAAAAAGGTGATACAAGACAATTTTACTAAATCTCTAATCTTTAAACTTTTTTTAAACCTCTTCACTGAGATTAGGAAAAGAATCTTGATATGACTCCTAGGTGATAACTGTATAAACAGACAACACCCCCACTCTTTTCATCATTCTAATAAAGAGATAGGATTATATGCTTCATTTGTTTAAAGTCCTTTACTCAAACTCTCCTACTCCTAACATCAGAGGACACGTTACTCTACTTTTTCATAAAAACAAACTTGTGTAGTTATTAGAAAGCATCTATTCACGGCATCATTAACAAATTAGACATTATACAGAAGTGAATTTTCCAGGCAACTGAAGTGCTGCCTTAAACACAAAACTTTTTATCTTAACCTATCTAAAGTGTATTCCCTGTATTTCTACCTTCTGAAGCAGAACAATGATAGCATTCATTTCTTGAGGATCCCCAGGTGTTAACTCTAGTAAATCTTTTAAGGAGGGCTTTGTTCCCCTTCATACAGATGAGGGTCTAGCACTGTTGTATGGTGCGTTGAAGACTAGCATTCAGAACCCATCCTGTCTCCATTCATCATGGCGAAAGTCAGGTATCGCGTTGGAAGTTAATCCAGTAATACACTTAGAGACCATGAGTTACTCCACGCTAAATTAGACTCAAACTAATGCGTTTTTGTGTTTTCATTTTTATATGGCTTTTCTGTCTCTCTGTCAGCCATCATGTATGCCTCCCCTGTCTTGAGTTGGGGCTAAAAAATCAAGTGACTGAACTTAAGATAATTATTTTTAAAACAACTAAAATGAAAGTATTATATTAATAAAGTGCTGAGTTTTTACATTTATTTTTCCTGCCAGAGCAAAAAAAAAAAACCATTTAGTTTTCTCATTGATCACTGTTAGAATTTTTCTGGTTTCTGTAAGTGAATGTCAAAAGGTTCAGACACTTGACTAAGCTGTAATTCAGATCAGAAGCAGTGTTAACACCAGCGTTTAGGCCTCTGAGAGTAAAAACAATGTGTCATGGTACTGCCAAGTATTGTTCCTGTTACTACCCAATTCTTCAGTATCTCAGGACACAGTTTATCCTAAAAAGGTGTCCTGTTTGCTAAC